>NW_028225185.1:39114544-39272868 GCF_052327205.1 Somniosus microcephalus
GGCCCCAGGACACCGGGGAGAACTCCCCCCTGCTCTTCTTCCAATAGTGGCCGTGGGATCTTTTACATCCACCTGAGAGGGCAGACGGGGGCCTTGGGTTTAACATCTTATCCTGAAAGACGGCCCCTCCGATAGTGCGGCGCTCCCTCAGTACTGCCCCTCTGGCAGTGCAGCGCTCCCTCAGTACTGCCCCTCCGACAGTGCAGCGCTCCCTCAGTACCGCCCCTCCGACAGTGCGGCGCTCCCTCAGTACCGCCCCTCCGACAGTGCGGGGCTCCCTCAGTACCGCCCCTCCGACAGTGCGGCGCTCCCTCAGTACCACCCCTCCGACAGTGCGGCGCTCCCTCAGTACTGCCCCTCCGACAGTGCGGCGCTCCCTCAGTACCGCCCCTCCGACAGTGCGGCGCTCCCTCAGTACTGCCCCTCCGACAGTGCGCCGCTCCCTCAGTACTGCCCCTCCGACAGTGCGGCGCTCCCTCAGTACTGCCCCTCCGACACTGCGGCACTCCCTCAGTACTGCCCCTCCGACACTGTGGCGCACCCTCAGTACTGCCCCTCCGACACTGCGGCGCTCCCTCAGTACCACCCCTCTGACAGTGCGGCGCTCCCTCAGTACTGCCCCTCCGACAGTGCGGCGCTCCCTCAGTACTGCCCCTCCGACAGTGCGGCGCTCCCTCAGTACCACCCCTCTGACAGTGCGGCGCTCCCTCACTACTGCCCATCCGACAGTGCGGCGCTCCCTCAGTACTGCCCCTCCGACAGTGCGGCGCTCCCTCAGTACCGCCCCTCTGACAGTGCGGCGCTCCCTCAGTACCGCCCCTCTGACAGTGCGGCGCTCCCTCAGTACTGCCCCTCCGACAGTGCGGCGCTCCCTCAGTACTGCCCCTCCGACAGTGCGGCGCTCCCTCAGTACCGCCCCTCTGACAGTGCGGCGCTCCCTCAGTACTGCCCCTCCGACAGTGCGGCTCTCCCTCAGTACTGCCCCTCCAACAGTGCGGCGCTCCCTCAGTACTGCCCCTCCGACAGTGCGGCGCTCCCTCAGTACTGCCCCTCCAACAGTGCGGCTCTCCCTCAGTACTGCCCCTCCAACAGTGCGGCGCTCCCTCAGTACTGCCCCTCCGACAGTGCGGCGCTCTCTCAGTACTGCCCCTCCGACAGTGCGGCGCTCCCTCAGTACTGCCCCTCCGACAGTGCGGCGCTCCCTCAGTACTGCCCCTCTGACAGTGCGGCGCTCCCTCAGTACTGCCCCTCCGACAGTGCGGCGCTCCCTCAGTACTGCCCCTCCAACAGTGCGGCTCTCCCTCAGTACTGCCCCTCCAACAGTGCGGCGCTCCCTCAGTACTGCCCCTCCGACAGTGCGGCGCTCTCTCAGTACTGCCCCTCCGACAGTGCGGCGCTCCCTCAGTACTGCCCCTCCGACAGTGCGGCGCTCCCTCAGTACTGCCCCTCCAACAGTGCGGCGCTCCCTCAGTACTGCCCCTCCGACAGTGCGGCGCTCTCTCAGTACTGCCCCTCCGACAGTGCGGCGCTCCCTCAGTACTGCCCCTCCGACAGTGCGGCGCTCCCTCAGTACTGCCCCTCTGACAGTGCGGCGCTCCCTCAGTACTGCCCCTCCGACAGTGCGGCGCTCCCTCAGTACTGCCCCTCCAACAGTGCGGCTCTCCCTCAGTACTGCCCCTCCAACAGTGCGGCGCTCCCTCAGTACTGCCCCTCCGACAGTGCGGCGCTCTCTCAGTACTGCCCCTCCGACAGTGCGGCGCTCCCTCAGTACAGCCCCTCCGACAGTGCGGCGCTCCCTCAGTACAGCCCCTCCGACAGTGCGGCGCTCCCTCAGTACAGCCCCTCCGACAGTGCGGCGCTCCCTCAGTACCGCCCCTCCGACAGTGCGGCGCTCCCTCAGTACCGCCCCTCCGACAGTGCGGCGCTCCCTCAGTACCACCCTTCCGACAGTGCGGCGCTCCCTCAGTACCGCCCCTCCGACAGTGCGGCGCTCCCTCAGTACCACCCTTCCGACAGTGCGGCGCTCCCTCAGTACCGCCCCTCCGACAGTGCGGCGCTCCCTCAGTACTGCACTCCCCCAGTACGGCAAGAGCAGTGGGGAGTGAGGCTAATTGGAGAGCTCGTTGAAAGTGCCGGCACAGGCACGATGGGCCGAATGGCCTCCTTCTGTGCACTAAGGTTCTATAATAGTTCTCTCCCTCCCAGGAGTTGCAAGTTCCCCAGACATGCCTTCATACATAACATGTTCAAACTTAAGCAACCACTTCTTAATTTTACCAGAACTGAGAGGTTAGAACTGTCAGGAAAGACTGAACAGGCTGGGGCTCGTTTCTCTAGAAAAGAGAAGGCCGAGGGGTGACCCGATAGAGGTCTGTAAGATTATGACGGGGTTTCGATAGGGTAGACGTAGAGAAGATGTCTCCTCTTGTGGGGGAGACCAGAACTAGGGGCCATCAATATAAGAGAGTCACTAATAAATCCAATGGGGAATTCAGGAGAAACTTCTTTCACCCAGAGAGTGGTGAGAATGTGGAACTCGCTCCCACAGGGAGTGGTCGAGGCGAATAGTGTCGATGCATTTAAGGGGAAGCTGGATAAACACATGAGGGAGAAAGGAATAGAAGGAGATGGTGATGGGGTGAGATGAAGAGGGGGCGGGAGGAGGCTCGTGTGGAGCAGGAACACCGGCACTGAGTAGAGGGGCCGAACGGAGTGTTTCTGTGATGGAAAATTCGGTGTAATCTGCCCACATGGTCGCCAGGCAACGTGTTTTTTCTCCCATCACGCACTTGGGCGCGCCACACAAACCTCCTCACATAACGCGCTCAAACACAATCTTTAAAAATGTGCCTCTTTCGGCAAAAGCCTGACGTGGGCCTCAATCGTCAAATTTATATCCTTTCAAAGAGTCGATTATTTCATGTGTCCGCCCTCCCCCGCCCCCTGAGCAATTCTCTCTCTCTTAAGGTCTCACAGCTGTGAAGCCTGAAATTGAGGGCCTCAGCCATTCAAAGCCCCAGGGGTCCCACTGTTGCCTCAGTAAGCGGGGCCAAGGAATAGCTGAGCGCGTACTGTTTGGTCTGGCACTCGCGAGAAGCCGTACAGCTTGTTCTTGGCCTGCGCTTTTCCTCAGCTGAGCCAATGTGAGATAATGGGCCTGACTTATTTTGGCTGTCTGCGCTGCGTGCTTGAAGGTTCAGCCCAGGCCGAACGCTGGCCTCTTCTGCGGTCACGAAGCTTAAAGCAGCCATTTCTCGCCGTGGCTCGCTCAGCCTCGCCACACCACCCCCCTCCTGAGGGAGCGCCGCACTGTCGGAGGGGCAGTACTGAGGGTGCGCCGCACTGTCGGAGGGGCGGTACTGAGGGAGCGCCGCACTGTCGGAGGGGCAGTACTGAGGGTGCGCCGCACTGTCGGAGGGGCAGTACTGAGGGAGCGCCGCACTGTCGGAGGGGCGGTACTGAGGGAGTGCCGCACTGTCGGAGGGGCGGTACTGAGGGTGCGCCGCACTCTCAGAGGGGCAGTACTGAGGGAGCGCTGCACTGTCGGAGGGGCAGTACTGAGGGAGCGCCGCACTGTCGGAGGTGCAATACTGAGGGAGCACAGCACTGTCGGAGGGGCAGTACTGAGGGAGCGCTGCACTGTCGGAGGGGCGGTACTGAGGGTGCGCCGCACTCTCAGAGGGGCAGTACTGAGGGAGCGCTGCACTGTCGGAGGGGCAGTACTGAGGGAGCGCCGCACTGTCGGAGGTGCAATACTGAGGGAGCGCAGCACTGTCGGAGGGGCGGTACTGAGGGAGCGCCGCACTGTTGAAGGTGCCGTCTTTCGGGATGAGACGTTAAACCTGAGGCCCCGTCTGTCCTCTCAGGTGGACGTAAAAGATCCCACGGCCACTATTGGAAGAAGAGCAGGGGGGAGTTCTCCCCGGTGTCCTGGGGCCAATATTTATCCCCCAACCAACATAACTAAAAAAAACAGATGACCTGGTCATTTATCACATTGCTGCTTGTGGGAGCTTGCTGTGCGCAAAAAATTGAGTCGTGCCTGACATGAATCAGTCATTCATGAAAGAAAGACTTATGAAATAATACTGAGCGGCCTGCAGGTGGTGCTGTCCAGGGAGAGTATAAATACTCGGGCACGGGCCCAGCTTGCGCAGGACATTCTTTAACAGGAACTAGTGAAGGACACAACTAGACCTCCATGTTGTAAAACAGTTGATTAAAGCTTTGTTTAACGCTTAGACCAAGAACCCGGCACTCATGGAGCGCAGCCGGCACTCCGCGGGGGTGGGGGGGATGCTCAGGCGGCCGGGGACGGCAGCGGAGGCAGATGCTGGCGGGCGGCCATTTTAACTAGCACCGCCCCGGCCGCAGGTAGGCCCCCCCTGACCCCGTCGGACATAGCGTCCGGCGGTAAGTTGGAGAGCGCCATCCAATATTGCAGCCGGGGCGCGAGCGAGACGCTGCGCACGGTGATGACGTCACAGGGCGCTAACGGGAGGCGCAAATGAACCAAATTAAGCCCCCTGAGTGTCTCCGCTTCCACCACTTCCGTCGGCAGCGAGTTCCAGGTCCTCACCACTCGCTGCGTAAAAACATCACGTCCCCCTCCTGTATCTCTAGCCCAAAACCTTAAATCTGTGTCCCCTAGTCCTTGTACCATCAACTAGTGGGAACAGCCTTTCCCCGTCTAGCCTATCCAAACCCGTCATAATCTTGTACACCTCGACCAAATCACCCCGCAACCTCCTTTGCTCTAATGTAAACAAATCCAGCTTCTCCAACCTGTCCTTGTAGCTAAGATCCCCCCATCCCCGGAACCATTCTGGTAAATCTCCTCCGCACCCTCTCGAGGGCCTTCACATCCTTCCTAAAGTGTGGTGACCAGAACTGGACGCAATACTCCAGTTGTGGCCTAACCAGCGCTTTATAAAGCTTCAGCATAACTTCTCTACTTTTGTACTCAATACCTCTATTTATGAAGCCCAAGATCCCATATGCTTTGTTAACCACTCCCTCAATATGTCCTGCCACTTTCAGGGACCTATGCACATTAACTCCCAGGTCCCTCTGTCCCTGCACACTCTTTAAAACTGTGCCATTAAGTGTATATTGCCTCTCCCTGTTCCTTCCGCCAAAATGCATCACCTGACACTTCTATGTATTAAATTGCATCTGCCACTTGTCTGCCCATTCTGCGAGCCTTTCTATGTCCTGTTGCAGTCGATTGGTATCATCCTCACTGTTTGCCACACCCCCAAGTTTGGTGTCATTGACAAATTTAGAAATTCTACTCTGTGTTCCAATATCCAGGTCATTTATATGTATCAAAAAAAGCAGTGGCCCCAACACTGACCCTTGGGGAACGCCGCTGTCTACCATCCTCCAGTCTGAAAAACAGCCATTTACCACAACTCGCTGTTTTCTGTCCTTAAGCCAATTCCTTATCCAAGCTGCCACTGACCCACCTATTCCATGAGCCTCAGTTTTGTTAACCAGCCTTCTATGTGGTACTTTGTCAAACGCCTTCCGAAAACCCATGTAGACAACATCCATTGCATTCCCTTCATCAATCCTCCCTGTTACTTCCTCAAAAAATTCAATTAGATTAGTCAAACACGATCTGCCTTTTACAAATCCGTGTTGGCTCTCCTTAATTAGCTTAAACCTCTCCAAGTGCCCGTTAATTTTTTCCTTGATTATTGTTTCGAAAATTTTACCCACCACTGATGTTAAACTGACCAGCCTGTAGTTCCGATGGACGGGTCACATCGTCCGCATGCCCCATGCGAGACTCCCAAAACAAGCGCTCTACTCGGAGCTCCGGCACGGCAAGAGAGCCCCAGGTGGGCAGAGGAAACGCTTCAAGGACCACCCTCAAAGCCTCCTTGAAAAAGTGTAACATCCCCCACCGACACCTGGGAATCCCTGGCCCAAGACCGCACAAAGTGGAGGAGAAGCATCCGGGAAGGCGCCAAACACCTCGAGTCTCTTCGCCGGGAGCAAGCGGAAGCCAAGCACAGGCAGCGCACGCCAACCCAAGCACCCCACCCACCCGCCCCTTCAACCAACGTCTGCCCCACCTGTGACAGAGACTGTAGGTCCCGCTGGTTCGACGAGAATAACCAGGAGATCCAGGAGCTAATAAGCCGCAAGCGCAAGGCATTTCTGATCTGGAAACAGCAACAGAACTCGAGAGCAAGAAAGCAGCTCTACAGACGCCTGAAGGCCGAGGTCCAACAAGAAACTTGCGACCTAAAGAACAGATGGTGGGTGGAGAAAGCGCAGGAGATCCAGCAGCTAGCCGACAACCACGACGTGCGTGGATTCTTTAGCGCAGTCAAGACCATCTATGGCCCAAGCACCCAAGGCCCTTCCCCACTGCGGGCCAAGAATGGAGAGGTACTCATCAAGGACAGAGAGGCAGTCAGTGCCCGCTGGAAGGAGCACTTCGAAGATCTCCTTAACCACGACTCTGTCTTCGACGCGAGTGTCCTCAACTCCGTCCCGCAGCATGCTACCCGCCACCACCTCCGCGCAACCCCAGCCCGGCATGAGGTTGAAAAGGCCATCCGACAACTGAAGAACAACAAGGCCTCAGGAGCAGATGGAATCCCCGCCGAGGCACTAAAGCATAGAAACATATAGAAACATAGAAGATAGGAGCAGGAGTCGGCCATTCGGCCCTTCAAGCCTGCTCCGCCATTCAACAAGATCATGGCTGATCATCCAAACCCTAGCACCCGGTCCCTACACCGACAGCCATCCCACCCAAGCCCTATCCCCGTAACCCCGTAACCCCACGTATTTAATCCCCCCTAACACTAAGGGTCAATTTTTTAATCATGGCCAATCAACCTAACCCGCACATCTTTGGACTGTGGGAGGAAACCGGAGCACCCGGAAGAAACCCACGCAAACACGGGGAGAATGTGCAAACTCCACACAGACAGTCACCCGAGGCCGGATTTGAACCCGGGTCCCTGGCACTGTGAGGCAACAGTGCTAACCACTATGCCACCGTGCTGCCCTTCTTTCTCCATTCCACCTTTGTTCACTCCGATCGATCACCAGATTCTGCCAGGACTCTCCGGGCCAGGCAGGCCTGGAAGTTGCCCAGTTCCAACCCTTTGCCCTCCGGGCCTGTGCCAATCTCAGCCGCGGTAGCGGGTGGGTAGGGGAGGAGGTGGGGAGTGAGCACGACTGCTGACCTCTGGGATGGGCAAATCGGCCTTGACGGTGAGGCCTCCATGGGGGAATAGCCCGCCGACTTCCACACTGCCCGGGCTCCCGAATTAAGAAAGGTCACTTAGATACATAGATACATAGAAGATAGGAGCAGGAGTCGGCCATTCGGCCCTTCGAGCCTGCTCCGCCATTCAATGAGATCATGGCTGATCATCCAAATTCAGTACCCTGTTCCTGCCTTCTCCCCATATCCCTTGATCCCTTTAGCCTTAAGAAATATATCCAACTCCTTCTTGAATATATTTAATGAATTGGCCTCAACTGCCTTCTGTGGTAGAGAATTCCACAGGTTCACCACTCTCTGGGTGAAGAAATTCCTCCTCATTTCAGTCCTAAATGGCTTACCCCTTATCCTTAGACTATGACCCCTGGTTCTGGACTCCCCGGCCATCAGAAACATCCTTCCTGCATCTAGTCTGTCCAGGCCTGACAGAATTTTATAGGTTTCGATGAGATCCCCTCTCAATCTTCTAAACTCCAGCAAGTATAAGCCCAATCGACACAATCTCTCCTCATACGTCATTCCTGCCATCCCAGGTATCAGCCTGGTGAATCTTTGCTGCACTCCCTCCATGGCAAGAACGTCCTTCCTCAGGTAAGGCGACCAAGGAGGTGAGGTACCAGAGGGTTGGGGGGGGGGGCTTTACTGCTTTTGGAGGGTGAGGGTGAGCATAAAGGGAGGAAGGGGGGAGGCGAAGGAGCAATCAATTCCGAAACAGCTAAAGGATTGAAAAGACTTTGGGGGAGAAATTGTGTAAAGCCCCGTTTGGGGCACCAGGGCGCTAAAAGTAGCGCCCCGGAAACATTCGCGCCCCCGCACCGGAAATTGAGTGGTTGCGCCCCAAAGGGAAGCGCGGCGCTACTGGAGGCGCCCTGCATCCCTCTTGGGGTGCTGTGAGTGAATATCGTGGCGCAACGTGCCACAGCGCCACACGCTGCGGCACGTCGTGCTGCGGTATTACAGGCCTTCCTCCCCTTCTTAAAGGGGAGGGGTTTTGTGCAACGTGATCTGGGGCCCAGCTGGGCCCCCGAGGATCGGGAGTGCAGGCAAAAGAGCCCGGCACCGAGGAGAAGTGCCGGGCTCTTCGAGCGCAGTCGGCACTCCGTGGCGGGGGGGCTCAGGAGGCCGAGGACGGGCGCGCAGGCAGGTGCTGGCAGGCAGCCAACAACAAAAACGGCCGCCCCGCACCTCGCCTTTAATTTGCGCCTCCCCGGCCGCAGGTAGCCCACCCTGAACCCGTCGGACATAGCGTCCGGCGGTAAATCAGGGGGCGCTGCCGAATATCGCGGCCGGGACGCTGCGCACACCGCTGACATCATCAGCAGCGGCACAGCGCCAACGGTTAGCACCACCACTAGCGTCCCGCGGAATTTAGCGGGAGGCGTGGGCAGTGCCGCGCCCGGGCGCCAGTTGGCTCGCGACCCACTTTGCGCCCTCTTGAGGCGCCAACGCGTGGCGCAGCCGACTGAATTTCTCCCCCTTTATACGTCACTTTAAGTGTAAAACATGTTCACCCTTTCCCCTCGTTAGGTTAAGTGAGTGGGCAGATGGAGTATAATGTGGGAAAATGCGAGGTTATCCACTTTGGCAGGAAGAATGAAAAAGCCAATTATTATTTAAATGGGGAGAGATTACAGAATGCTGGTGTACAAAGGGACCTGGGGGTCCTCGTACATGAAACACAAAAAGTTAGCATGCTGGTACAGCAAGTAATTAGGAAGGCAAATGGAGTGTTGGCCTTTATTGCAAAGGGGATGGAGTATAAAAGTAGGGAAGTCCTGCTACAACTGTACAGGGCGTTGGTGAGACCGCACCTGGAGTACTGCGTACAGTTTTGGATTCCTTATTTAAGGAGGGATATACTTGCATTGGAGGCAGTTCAGAGACGATTCACGAGGTTGATTCCGGAGATGAAGGGGTTGCCTTATGAGGAAAGGTTGAGCAGGTTGGGCCTATACTCATTGGAGTTTAGAAGAATGAGAGGGGATCTTATTGAAACATATAAGATTCTGAAGGGGGCTCAACAGGGTAGATGCAGAGAGGATGTTTCCCCCTCGTGGGGGAATCTAGAACTAGGGGGCATAATTTCAGAATAAAGGGTCGCCCTTTTAAATGGGAAATGAGGAAGAATTTCTTCTCTGAGAGGGTCGTGAATCTTTGGAATTCTCTTCTCCAGGGAGCGGTGGAGGCTGGGTCACTGAAGGTGGCGATAGATTGTTGAACGATAAGGGAGTCGAGGGTTATGGGGAGCGGGCAGGGAAGTGGAGTTGAGGCAAAGATCAGATCAGCCATGATCTTATTGAATGGCGGAGCAGGCTCGAGGGGCCGAATGGCCGACTCCTGCTCCTACCTCTTATGTTCTTATATTCAAAAAGTCTCCTTGTCCTGGCACCATCTCTGGCCTAGAAGTCAGGCTGAAGGCCTCAGTAGATAGTCCTCCGTACCTGGCCTCTAACGGTGATGACCCCCAGGTTTGACGCTGCTGCCCCGTGTCCTAACTCGTACCGGGTCCCGTTCACCCATCACCCCGCCCTGTGCTCGCTGACCTACACTGGCTCCCGGTCCGGAAACACCTCAAACCTAAAATTCTCATCCTCCTGTTCAAATCCCCCCATGGCCTCGCCCCCTCCTGAACTCCATAAACTCCTCCAGCCCCTCCGAGATCTCCACGCTCCTCCAATTCTGGCCTCTCGCGCATCCTCCGATTTCCATCGCTCCACCATTGGCGACCGCGCCAGGGCCCCGAGCTCTGGAATTCCCTCCCTAAACCTCTCCGCCTCTCTCTCTCCTCCTTTAAGACGCTCCTTAAAACCGACCTCTTTGACCCAGCTTTTGGTCGCCGGTCCCTAATATCTCCTTATGTGGCTCGGTGTCAAATTGTGTCTGATTTACGCTCCTGTGAAGCACCTTGGGATGTTTTACTACATTAAAGGCACCATATAAATGCAAGCTGTTATTATTGTTTTACACTGTATCTAACCCGTGCTGTATCTGCCTCGGGAATATTTGATGGGACAGTGTAGAGGGAGCTTTACTCTGTATCTAACCCGTGCTGTACCTGCCCTGGGAGTGTTTGATGGGACAGTGTAGAGGGAGCTTTACTCTGTATCTAACCCGTGCTGTACCTGCCCTGGGAGTGTTTGATGGGACAGTGTAGAGGGAGCTTTACTCTGTATCTAACCCATGCTGTACCTGCCCTGGGAGTGTTTGATGGGGACAGTGTAGAGGGAGATTTACTCTGTATCTAACCCGTGCTGTACCTGCCCTGGGAGTGTTTGATGGGACAGTGTAGAGGGAGCTTTACTCTGTATCTAACCTGTGCTGTACCTGCCCTGGGAGTGTTTGATGGGGACAGTGCAGAGGGAGCTTTACTCTGTATCTAACCTGTGCTGTACCTGCCCTGGGAGTATTTGATGGGACAGTGTAGAGGGAGCTTTACTCTGTATCTAACCTGTGCTGTCCCTGCCCTGGGAGTGTTTGATGGGGACAGTGTAGAGGGAGCTTTACTCTGTATCTAACCCGTGCTGTACCTGCCCTGGGAGTGTTTGATGGGGACAGTGTAGAGGGAGCTTTACTCTGTATCTAACCTGTGCTGAACCTGCCCTGGGAGTGTTTGATGGGACGGTGTAGAGGGAGATTTACTCTGTATCTAACCCGTGCTGTACCTGCCCTGGGAGTGTTTGATGGGACAGTGTAGAGGGAGCTTTACTCTGTATCTAACCTGTGCTGAACCTGCCCTGGGAGTGTTTGATGGGACGGTGTAGAGGGAGCTTTACTCTGTATCTAACCCCGTGCTGTACCTGCCCTGGGAGTGTTTGATGGGACAGTGTAGAGGGAGCTTTACTCTGTATCTAAACCGTGCTGTACCTGCCCTGGGAGTGTTTGATGGGACAGTGTAGAGGGAGCTTTACTCTGTATCTAACCCGTGCTGTACCTGCCCTGGGAGTGTTTGCTGCTGAGATGCAACGGGTTCCGTTCCCTCACACTCGGCTATCTCGACTTACGAAGCCCAAAGTTCAGTCGCAGGAGGCAAAGGGTTAGTTCTGTCGCGGTGCAGGTGCTGTCAGGGGTTGGCTGGAGTTAAGAATGTTAAACATGTTACAATCTCCGAACCGTGCCTGGACTAAGCTGCCTCAGCCCAGCTGCTAAATTAAGAGGAAATCATCCAGCACCAATTGAGTCCAGGTGGGGAAGATTAACTCCCTCCGAGTCTACTCTGACCGGAATACTGAAAGGAAACAGATTCATTATAGCGTGATTAGCACAGCAAAAATGTTACGAGCATTCTCGCTTTGACAAAGGGGCAGGGGTCAGCTTTATCATACTTTAGTTAAAGAGAACAGAAAGTCTAGTTCCGTGTCGGCCGCGGCTCAGTGCGTCTCACTCTCGCCTGAGTCAGAAGGTCGTGGGTTCAAGTCCCCACTCCAGAGACTCGAGCCCGAAAATCTAAGCTGATACTCCCTCAGTACCGCCCCTCCGACAGTGCGGCGCTCCCTCAGTACCGCCCCTCCGACAGTGCGGCGCTCCCTCAGTACCGCCCCTCCGACCGTGCGGCGCTCCCTCAGTACTGCCCCTCCGACAGTGCGGCGCTCCCTCAGTACCGCCCCTCCGACAGTGCAGCGCTCCATCAGTACTGCCCCTCCGACAGTGCGGCGCTCCCTCAGTACCGCCCCTCCGACAGTGCGGCGCTCCCTCAGTACCGCCCCTCTGACCGTGCGGCGCTCCCTCAGTACTGTCCCTCCGACCGTGCGGCGCTCCCTCAGTACCGCCCCTCCGACAGTGCGGCGCTCCCTCAGTACCGCCCCTCCGACAGTGCGGCGCTCCCTCAGGACTGCCCCTCCGACAGTGCGACGCTCCCTCAGTACGAGCACCGGGGGAGTGTCGGGCCTGGATTATGGGGCTCGTATCTCTGGAGTGCGGTTTCTAACCCACAATCTTGTGACTCAGAGGCGAGAGGGAGCCATTCCCTCCGAGGACCTTCCAAACAAATCTAAGGTGCCTTTCCCAGCTGAGTTGATCTTCCACTCATTGGAAAAATGCACAGCCCCAGTTTCATCTAGCGCAGAAACATGCCGCCATCTTGGAAACATGCAGCCATCTTGGAAACATGCCGCCATCTTGGAAACATGCCGCCATCTTGAAAACATGCAGCCATCTTTCCCTGACAAGCATCCTGACAAACTGTATCACAGTATGGTGTGGCAGCTGTAGCTACTATGACCGGAAAGCCCTGCAGCGGGTAGTCAAAACTGCCCAACGCATTACCGGCAGCCGGCTACCGACCATAGAGAACATCTACCAGAAACGCTGTTTACGGAGGTCACGGTCCATCATCAAAGACCCTACCCACCCCAGCCACAGTCTGTTCGCCCCCCTGCCATCTGGGAGACGCTACAGATGCATTCGCACCCGTACGACCAGATTTAGGAACAGCTTCTTTCCCAGGGCTGTCATCCTACTGAACTCCACAAATAAACTCTAAAGCCTGCACATCTGCCAATGCACTTTATTAGGGTTATGTTTATGTTAATGTATTACAAGCCAAATGTATGTTGAATGTTTAAATGTCTTAATCTAAATGTACACTCTCGGGAGCCGCAAGCCTACATTTCGTTGTACTGCACTTGTGCACTAACAATGACAATAAAAGTTGATTTGATTTGATTTTGATTTGATTTGATCTTGGAAACAAGACGCCGGTTTGTGTCGGGGGAGGGGGGGGCGGGTTGCGATTTGAACTGTTTGCGCTCTGTTGCCATAGCTACCAAAGGCAAATCCATCAGTTTACAGCTGGTTGCTGGATGGGCCCTGGTGCAGGGTCAGACCTAGGGGGAAGTAATACGGACAAGGGAGAGGGTGAAATGCATTGTGGGATGGATAAGTAAGTATAGGTCATGGGTCAGCAGGGTTATGTCAACTGGGCAGTTATGTGTCATGTCGGTCTCACTCTTCCCCTCTGAGTTTGATGGTCGTGGTTTCGGTTCCAAGGCTGGAGCCTATAATCTAGGCCCCGTCGCGCCCCAGGGCGGTACACACACACGTGCAAGGGCCAATTCTGGTGTGATTGTCGGTCCTGGGTTCATTTTCCCATCCACCCAAACATCTACTCAGATGTCACGCTAACTTCTGGCTCTTGTCTCTCACACTTCGTGGCATGGCCAATCAAGAACAACAACACCTTGCATTTATCCAGTGCCTTTAACATAGTAAAACGTCCCAGGGTGCTTCACAGGAGCGATTATTAAACAAAACTTAACACTGAGCCACATAAGGAGATATTAGGGACCGGCGACCAAAAGCTTGGTCAATGAGGTCGGTTTTAAGGAGCGTCTTAAAGGAGGAGAGAGAGGCGGAGAGGTTTAGGGAGGGAATTCCAGAGCTCGGGGCCCTGACGGCTGAAGGCACGGCCGCCAATGGTGGAGCGATGGAAATCGGGGGATACATGAGAGGCTGGAATTGGAGGATCGCAGAGATCTCGGATGGTTGTAGGGGCTGGAGGTGGTTACAGAGATAGGGAGGGTTGTAGGGGCCTGGAGGAGGTTACAGAGATAGGGAGGGTTGTAGGGGCTGGAGGAGGTTACAGAGATAGGGAGGGTTGTAGGGCCTGGAGGAGGTTACAGAGATAGGGAGGGTTGTAGGGGCTGGAGGAGGTTACAGAGATAGGGAGGGTTGTAGGGGCTGGAGGAGGTTACAGAGATAGGGAGGGCTGTAGGGCCTGGAGGAGGTTACAGAGATAGGGAGGGTTGTAGGGGCTGGAGGAGGTTACAGAGATAGGGAGGGTTGTAGGGGCTGGAGGAGGTTACAGAGATAGGGAGGGTTGTAGGACTGGAGGAGGTTACAGAGATAGGGAGGGTTGTAGGGGCTGGAGGAGGTTACAGAGATAGGGAGGGTTGTAGGGGCTGGAGGAGGTTACAGAGATAGGGAGGGTTGTTGGGGCTGGAGGAGGTTACAGAGATAGGGAGGGTTGTAGGGGGCTGGAGGAGGTTACAGAGATAGGGAGGGTTGTAGGGGGCTGGAGGAGGTTACAGAGATAGGGAGGGTTGTAGGATGCTGGAGGAGTTTACAGAGATAGGGAGGGTTGTAGGGGGCTGGAGGAGGTTATAGAGATAGGGAGGGTTGTAGGGGCTGGAGGAGGTTACAGAGATAGGGAGGGTTGTAAGGGCTGGAGGAGGTTACAGAGATAGGGAGGGTTGTAGGGGCTGGAGGAGGTTACAGAGATAGGGAGGGTTGTAGGGGGCCGGAGGAGGTTACAGAGATAGGGAGGGTTGTAGGGGGGAGGAGGTTACAGAGATAGGGAGGGTTGTAGGGGGCTGGAGGAGGTTACAGAGATAGGGAGGGTTGTAGGGGGCTGGAGGAGGTTATAGAAATAGGGAGGGTTGTAGGGGCTGGAGGAGGTTACAGAGATAGGGAGGGTTGTAGGGGCTGGAGGAGGTTACAGAGATAGGGAGGGTTGTAGGGGCTGGAGGAGGTTACAGAGATAGGGAGGGTTGCAGGGGGCTGGAGGAGGTTACAGAGATAGGGAGGGTTGTAGGGCTGGAGGAGGTTACAGAGATAGGGAGGGTTGTAGGGGCTGGAGGAGGTTACAGAGATAGGGTGGGTTGTAGGGGGCTGGAGGAGGTTACAGAGATAGGGAGGGTTGTAGGGGGGAGGAGGTTACAGAGATAGGGAAGGTTGTAGGGGCAGGAGGAGGTTACAGAGATAGGGAGGGTTGTAGGGGCTGGAGGAGGTTACAGAGATAGGGAGGGTTGTAGGGGCTGGAGGAGGTTACAGAGATAGGGAGGGTTGTAGGGGCTGGAGGAGGTTACAGAGATAGGGAGGGTCGTAGGGACTGGAGGAGGTTACAGAGATAGGGAGGGTCGTAGGGACTGGAGGAGGTTACAGAGATAGGGAGGGTTGTAGGGACTGGAGGAGGTTACAGAGATAGGGAGGGTTGTAGGGCTGGAGGAGGTTACAGAGATAGGGAGGGGTGTAGGGGCTGGAGGAGGTTACAGAGATAGGGAGGGGTGTAGGGGCTGGAGGAGGTTACAGAGATAAGGAGGGTTGTAGGGGCTGGAGGTGGTTACAGAGATAGGGAGGGGTGTAGGGGCTGGAGGAGGTTACAGGGACAGGGAGGGGTGTTGGGGCTGGAGGAGGTTACAGAGATAAGGAGGGTTGTAAGGGCTATAGGTGGTTACAGAGATAGGGAGGGTTGTAGGGGCTGGAGGAGGTTACAGAGATAGGGAGGGTTGTAGGGGGCTGGAGGAGGTTACAGAGATAGGGAGGGTTGTAGGGGGCTGGAGGAGGTTACAGAGATAGGGAGGGTTGTAGGGTGCTGGAGGAGGTTACAGAGATAGGGAGGGTTGTAGGGGGCTGGAGGAGGTTATAGAGATAGGGAGGGTTGTAGGGGCTGGAGGAGGTTACAGAGATAGGGAGGGTTGCAGGGGGCTGGAGGAGGTTACAGAGATAGGGAGGGTTGTAGGGCTGGAGGAGGTTACAGAGATAGGGAGTGTTGTAGGGGGGAGGAGGTTACAGAGATAGGGAGGGTTGTAGGGGAGATAGGGCGGGGTGTAGGGGCTGGAGAGGTTACAGAGATAGGGAGGGTTGTAGGGGGCTGGAGGAGGTTACAGAGATAGGGAGGGTTGTAGGGGGAGGAGGTTACAGAGATAGGGAGGGTTGTAGGGGCTGGAGGAGGTTACAGAGATAGGGAGGGTTGTAGGGGGCTGGAGGAGGTTACAGAGATAGGGAGGGTTGTAGGGGCAGGAGGAGGTTACAGAGATAGGGAGGGTTGTCGGGGCTGGAGGAGGTTACAGAGATAGGGAGGGTTGTAGGGGGCTGGAGGAGGTTACAGAGATAGGGAGGGTTGTAGGAGGCTGGAGGAGGTTACAGAGGTTGGGAGGGTTGTGGGGCTGGAGGAGGTTACAGAGATAGGGAGGGTTGTGGGGGGGAGGAGGTTACAGAGATAGGGAGGGTTGTAGGGGGCTGGAGGAGGTTACAGAGATAGTGAGGGTTGTAGGGGGCTGGAGGAGGTTACAGAGATAGGGAGGGTTGTAGGTGCTGGAGGAGGTTACAGATATAGGGAGGGTTGTAGGGGGCTGGAGGAGGTTACAGAGACAGGGAAAGTGGGGCGAGGAGGCCGTGGAGGGATTTGAACAGGAGGATGAGAATTTTTAAATCGAGGCGTTGCCGGACCGGGAGCCAGTGTAGGTCAGCGAGTACAGGAGGTGATGGGTGAATGGGACTGGGTGCGAGTTGGGACACGGGAGCAGCTGAGTTTCAGATGAGTTGATGGTTACAGAGGATGGAAGGTGGGAGGCCGGGTGGGAGAGGGTCGGAATAGTCGAGTCCGGGGTGGGACAAAAGGCACAGGTGAGGGTTTCAGCAGCGAATGAGCTGAGGCAGGGCCGGAGGCGGGCAGCGTTACGGAGGGCGGGAGTATGCGGACTTGGCTGTCGGTGTGGGGGTCAGAAGCTCGGGGGTCCAGTAGGACGCCGAGGTTGCGAGGCAGCAAAGTGGACCAAGGTCAACGGCACTCACTCTGAAAGCGTCGGGATCCAAAGCTTCGTCTGCGACCTTGTTCCTGCTTAGGTCTAGCCACTGGAGGTTGGGGAGTCCGGCGAAATCGGAGGCCGAAATCGTGGTGATGTCGTTGTCTGCGGGGAAACAGAAAGGCATGATCAGCGCCAATGCATGGCCACCAGCTGGTCCATCGAGCCTGCCCCATGCTAATGATCGGCGGGGCATCGATGCTGAACAATCCCTAACCCCCTCTCTCCACCTCGTCCCACAGCCGTGTGGTATTCTATGTAAATCTAGAATTACATCGAACATACAGCACGGAAACAGGCCATTCGGCCCATCTGCTCCATGCCGGTGTTCCTGCTCCACACCAGCCTCCTCCCGCCCCCTCTTCATCTCACCCCATCACCATATCCTTCTATTCCTTTCTCCCTCATGTGTTTATCCAGCTTCCTCCTTAAATACATCTATACCATTCCCTGTGGTAGCGAGTTCCACATTCTCACCACTCTCTGGTATGCTGGCCTTCGTAGCGAGAGGATTCGAGTACAGGAACAAGGATGTCTTCCTGCAGTTGTACAGGGCCTTGGTGAGACCACACCTTGAGTATTGTGTGCAGTTTTGGTCGCCTTATCTGAGGAAGGACGTTCTTGCCATGGAGGGAGTGCAGCAAAGATTCACCAGGCTGATACCTGGGATGGCAGGAATGACGTATGAGGAGAGATTGGGTCGATTGGGCTTGTACTCGCTGGAGTTCAGAAGAATGAGAGGGGATCTCATTGAAACTTATAAAATTCTAACAGGACTAGACAGACTAGATGCAGGAAGGGTGTTCCCGATGGCGGGGGGAGTCCAGAACCAGGGGTCACAGTCTAAGGATAAGGGGTAAGCCATTTAGGACAGAGATGAGGAGGAATTTCTTCACCCAGAGAGTGGTGAACCTGTGGAATTCTCTACCACAGAAGGCAGTAGAGGCCAATTCATTAAATATATTCAAGAAGGAGTTGGATATATTTCTTCAGGCTAAAGGGATCAAGGGATATGGGGAGAAAGCAGGGACAGGGTACTGAATTTGGATGATCAGCCATGATCTCATTGAATGGCGGAGCGGGCTCGAGGGGCCGAATGGCCGACTCCTGCTCCTATCTTCTATGTGTCTATGTTTCTCTGGGTAAAGATGTTTGTCCTGAATTCCCGACTAGATTTCTTGGTGACTAAGGATGGCCTCTAGTTTTGCTCTTCCCCACAAGTGGAAACACTCTCCCTGTGTCTACTGCAGTGCCTTTAACGTAGTAAAACGTCCCGAGGCGCTTCACAGGAGCGTAAATCAGACAAAGGTTTGACCCCGAGCCACATAAGGAGATGTTAGGGACCGGTGACCAAAATCTTGGTCAAAGAGGTCGGTTTTAAGGAGCGTCTTAAAGGAGGAGAGAGAGAGGCGGAGAGGTTTAGGGAGGGAATTCCAGAGGTCGGGGGCCCTGACGCGGTCGCCAATGGCGGAGCGATGGAAATCGGGGGACGTGCAAGAGGCCAGAATTGGAGGAGTGCAGAGATCTCGGGGGGTTGGAGAGCTGGAGGAGGTTACAGAGATAGGGAGAGGAAGCCACGGAGGGATTTGTACACAAGGATGAGAATTTTTAAATTGAGACATTGCCGGATCAGGAGCCAATGTAATCTCCTGGGAGAGGCAGAAAAATCCCCAGGGCCAATGAGGGAAAAGATAATCTGGGAAATTGCTCTCCAACCCCTCAGGTGATCGAAACCCAGTTCTGGAGATCACACGGAGTGTGTATTATCCATAAAGGCTCTTGCCATCTCCAATACTGGCCTCTCGCGCATCCCCCGATTTTAATCACTCCACCATTGGCGACCGCGCCAGGGCTCAAAGCTCTGGAAATCCCCCCCTAAACCTCTCCGCCTCGCTCTCCTCCTTAAAGACGCTCCTTAAAAACCAACGTCTTTGACCAGGCTTTTTGTCACCTGTCCTTAATATCTCCTTATGTGGCTCGGTGTCAAATTTCTATTTGATAACGCTCCTGTGAGGCGCCCTGGGAACATTTTACTATGTTAAAGGCGCTGTATAAATGCAAGTTGTTGTTATATGATGCCATCTCTGCCCCAGTCAGGAACTGGCCCAGCTCCCTCTTCAAGGGATACAGCGGGCTGGATTTTCTCACTGGAGACGTGCCGGAGGCGGGACTTCTGGTTTCCGGGTTTCAGTCCCGCCCCCAGCGCCGTCTGGCCAACCCAGGCTATTTTCCCTGGATTGGCCTTGTTAAGCCCGCCCTGCGCACAGGGATGAATTGTCGGCTTTGAGAAGCTGTCAAATACTGACACAATCTCTGTTCTAAGGTGAGCCCTTGCACTGAAGGCTCACCAAGACCTCTCTCCTCAGCAGAAAGCAGATGGCTGCTGCATCTGAGAGTGCAGCAGCCATTCTGTCGTCTCTGCCGTTGAGATGAGGCACCTCCGGATCCCCAACGGTTGAAGCCTGCAGGAAGAAGCAAAGGTACGGAAACTTTTTCCAACACTTTACACTCACCTCTCAAACCTACCTGTCCACACTTGCACCCATCACTCACCTCTACCGCTGACATTTCGACCCCGCTCACCCCCACAGACCCATTGCTCGCCTCGCTGACCCTGGCGAGGTTCGCAGCCGTCGGGAAGCCCGCAATTGCCTCAAAACTGCCTGTTAACTACCTGCTAACAGGCAGTTAATTGGCTCTAATCCGCTTCAAGCCTCGAGGAGATGGGTCCCTGCGCGAATCAGGGACCCGCCTCCCGGGAAGATGGCACGGAGGCAGGGTTGGGAGCGGGGTCGGTACCCGCTCCCAGTTCCTGCCATTTTCCCGGTAGTCCCGCCTCCCCGGGACTGGCAAAATTCCCCCCAGGGAGCCAGCACCCACCGCAGCAGTTGCAACAGATTCCGCAGGCTCCCGACTCTCTGGGGAATGAAGAGCCGGCCAACATCCAGTCTATTCCCACTCTTACACAGCGTAAGCTCGTGTCCCCCAACCTGCCCAACTGGAATTGCCCATCGACAGGGACGCTAGCCAGCCCTTTCATTGTTTGATCAGGTCCCATGCAAGTCGACGCTGCTCTGAAGCAAACAGTCCAAGGTCCCCCGAGCCTAGCTGAGAAGCTGAGGTTCTTGCAGCTCCACTCCCACTCCGACCTCTCCGTCCTCGGCCTCTTGCATTGTTCCATGGAAGCACAGCGTAAGCTCGAGGAACAGCACCTCATCTTTCGATTAGGCACTTTACAGCCTTCTGGATTCAACATCGAGTTCAGCAATTTCAGATCGTAACCTCTGTCCCCGGTTCCTCGGATGGCCGCTCTCTTTCATTCTGCCAGTGCCATTTACACCTCCTCTAGACTCATCTTTTGTTTCTCAACTTGTCCCATTACCACCTCCTTTGGCCTCGCACCATCATCCCTTTTGTCTCTTAATCTCTCCTGCCCTCCATCCTCTGTTTCTCTCTCCACGGACGCTGCCCGGCCCACTCAGCATTTCCAGCATTTTCTGTTTTCATTTCAGGTTTCCAGCTTCCACAATAATTTTGCTTTTGCACTCACTCACTCTCACACTCACACTCTCACACACTGACTCACACTCACTCTCACACACACACACACACACACACACACTCTCACACACACTGAATCACACACTCACTCTCACACACACTGACTCACACTCTCACTCTCACACATGCTCACTCTCACACACACTGACTCACACTCACACTCACACACACTCACTCTCTCACACACACACACACTCACTCACACTCACTCTCACACACACACACTCTCACACACACTGACTCACACACACACTCACACTCACTCACTTTCACACTCACACACACTCACACACACACTCACTCACACACTCACACTCACTCACTTTCACACTCACACACACTCACACACACACTCACTCACACACACACTCATTCACACACTCACACTCACTCACACACACTCACACACACACTCACTCACACACACACACACACACACACACTCACTCACTCTCACACACACTCACACTCACTCACTCTCTCACTCACACACACTCACACACACACTCACTCTCACACTCACACACACACACACACACACTCACTCACTCTCACACTCACTCACACATTCACTCACACTCACTCACTCTCACACACTCACTCTCACACTCACACACACTCACTCTCACACTCACACACACTCACACACACACTCACTCACACACACACTCACTCACACACACACTCACTCACTCTCACACACACTCACACTCACTCACTCTCACACACACACTCTCACACACACACACACACTGACTCACACTCACACACACACACTCACTCACACACACTGACACACACACACTCTCTCACACACACACACACTGACTCACACTCACACACACACACTCACTCACGCACACTGACTCACACACTCACTCACACTCACACTCACACACACACACTCACTCTCACACACTCACTCTCACACACACACTGACTCACTCTCACACACACACTGACTCACACACACACACTCACTCACACACACTGAATCACACACTCACTCACACACACACACACACTCACACTCACACACACACACACACACTACACACTCACACACTCACACACACACTCACTCACACTCTCACTCGCAGTCACTCACACACTCACTCACACTCACACACTCATACACTCACACACACTCACACACTCACACACACTCACTCACACTCACACACACTCACACACTCACACTCTCACACACACACACTCACACTCACACACACTCACACACACTCACTCACACACTCACACACTCACACACACTCACTCACACTCACTCACACTCACACACTTACACACACTCACTCACACTCACACACTCACACACTCACTCACACTCACACACTCACACACTCACACACACTCACACACACTCACTCACACTCACACACTCACACACACTCACACACTCACACACACTCACACACACTCACTCACACTCACTCACACTCACACACTCACACACTCACACACTCACACACACTCACACACTCACACTCACACTCACACACACACACTACACTCACACACTCACACACACACTCACTCACACTCTCACTCGCAGTCACTCACACACTCACACACACTCACTCACACTCACACACTCACACACTCACACTCACACACACTCACACACACTCACTCACTCTCACACTCACACACACACACACTCACTCACACACACACTCACTCACACATTCACTCACACTCACTCACTCTCACACACACTCACACTCACTCACTCTCACACTCACTCACACACACACTCACTCACACACACACTCACTCACACACTCACTCATACTCACTCACTCTCACACACACTCACACTCACTCACTCTCACACACACACACTCTCACACACACACACACACACTGACTCACACTCACACACACACACTCACTCACACACACTGACTCACACACTCACTCTCACACACACACTCTCTCACACACACACACACTGACTCACACTCACACACACACACTCACTCACACACACTGAATCACACACTCACTCACACTCACACTCACACACACACACTCACTCTCACACACTCACTCTCACACACACACTGACTCACTCTCACACACACTGACTCACACACACACACTCACTCACACACACTGAATCACACACTCACTCACACTCACACTCTCACACACACACACTCACACTCACACACACACACACACTACACACTCACACACACACTCACTCACACTCTCACTCGCAGTCACTCACACACTCACTCACACTCACACACTCACACACACTCACACACTCACACACACACACACACTCACTCACACACTCACACACTCACACACACTCACACACTCACACACACTCACTCACACTCACACACTCACACACACTCACTCACACACACTCACACACACTCACACACACACTCACACACTCACACACACTCACACACACTCACACACACTCACACACACACTCACACACTCACACACACTCACACACACTCACACACACTCACACACACACTCACACACACTCACACACACTCACACTCTCACACACACACACTCACACTCACACACTCACACACACTCACACACACTCACACACACTCACTCACACACTCACACACTCACACACACTCACTCACACTCACACACTCACTCACACTCTCACTCGCAGTCACTCACACACTCACACACTCACACACTCACACACGCTCACACACTCTCACTCACACACTCACACACTCACACACGCTCACACACTCTCACTCACACTCACACACACACACACACACACACTCACTCACACTCTCACTCGCAGTCACTCACACACTCACACACTCACACACTCACTCACACTCTCACTCGCAGTCACTCACACACTCACACACTCACACACGCTCACACACGCTCACACACTCTCACACACTCTCACTCACACTCACTCACACTCACTCACACTCACTCACACACTTTCGATTAGGCCCTTTAAAGCCCTCTGGACTCAACATCGAGTTCAAAAATTTCAGACCATAACCTCGGCCCCTATCTTTTTTTCCATTTTTTTCCCTCTCTCTCTCACATGGCCGCTGTCGATCATTCAGCCATCACCATTTACACTTCATCTCGAGCCACCTTTTGTTTCTTAACTTGTCCCATTACCATCTCCTTTGGCCTCGCACCATCGTCCCTTTTATCCTTTAATCTCTCCCGCCTTCCAGCCTATCACAGACCTTCCCTTTTGTTCTTCCCCCACTCCCCCTTTCCCAGCCCCGACACTCGCTTAAAAACCTGTTCCGTCTCCACATTTTTCCGGTTCTGACGAAGGGTCATCGACCTGAAACATTAACTCTGTTTCTCTCTCCACAGATGCTGCCTGACCTGCTGAGTGTCTCCAGCATTTTCAGTTTTTATTTCTTTAAGCTGGGAATCATTCTCGTACCTCTCCTCTGTACCTTTCCCAAGGCCACTCAATCACCCACCAACGCCCCTTCAAAGTTGAACATTACCAGTGCTTCGAATCATGGCAGCTTTTCAGGCCTATATTGGCGTAAAGAAATAAAACTGGCCATTATTCCCCACCTGATTCCCAGTCCTCATCAGTTACTGAGACAAGTGCAGAGGGTCGGAGGTTAACTTGGGGAGGCAGACATTTTGCTGAGTTCAGAGGGCGGACCTCTGCTCTTGCTCCTGACGATTCCGCCACTCCCGGAGCTAATGAGGTCATGGGGGGAAACTCCTCCCCATAGTCGCTCAGCTTATAATGTCATTCTCTACACTGTCCCATCAAACACTCCCTTAGTGTTCGGGGGATTAAATACGTGGGGTTACGGGGATCGGGTGGGATATGTGTCGGTGCAGGCTCGATGGGCCGAAATGGCCTCTATCTGCACTGTCGGGTTTCTGTGATTCTGTGATACACTGTCCAATCAAACACTCCCAGGGCAGGTACAGCACGGGTTAGATACAGAGTAAAGCTCCCCCTACACTGCCCCATCAAACACTCCCAGGGCAGGTACAGCACGGGTTAGATACAGAGTAAAGCTCTCTCTACACTGTCCCCATCAAACACTCCCAGGGCAGGTACAGCACGGGTTAGATAAAGAGTAAAGCTCCCTCGACACTGTCCCATCAAACACTCCCAGGGCAGGTACAGCACGGGTTAGATACAGAGTAAAGCTCTCTCTATACTGTCCCCATCAAACACTCCCAGGGCAGGTACAGCACGGGTTAGATACAGAGTAAAGCTCCCTCTACAGTGTCCCATCAAACACTCCCAGGGCAGGTACAGCACGGGTTAGATACAGAGTAAAGCTCCCTCTACACTGTCCCATCAAACACTCCCAGGCCAGGTACAGCACGGGTTAGATACAGAGTAAAGCTCCCTCTACACTGTCCCATTAAACACTCCCAGGGCAGGTACAGCACAGGTTAGATACAGGGTAAAGCTTCCTCTACACTGTCCCATCAAACACTCCCAGGGCAGGTACAGCACGGGTTAGATACAGAGTAAAGCTCCCTCTACACTGTCCCATCAAACACTCCCAGGGCAGGTACAGCACGGGTTAGATACAGAGTAAAGCTCTCTCTACACTGTCCCCATCAAACACTCCCAGGGCAGGTACAGCACGGGTTAGATAAAGAGTAAAGCTCCCTCTACACTGTCCCATCAAACACTCCCAGGGCAGGTAGAGCACAGGGTTAGGTAAAGAGTAAAGCTCCCTCTACAGTGTCCCTTCAAACACTCCCAGGGCAGGTACAGCACGGGTTAGATATACAGTAAAGCTCCCTCTACAGTGTCCCATCAAACACTCCCAGGGCAGGTACAGCACGGGTTAGATACAGAGTAAAGCTCCCTCTACACTGTCCCCATCAAACACTCCCAGGGCAGGTACAGCACGGGTTAGATACAGAGTAAAGCTCCCTCTACAGTGTCCCATCAAACACTCCCAGGGCAGGTACAGCACGGGTTAGATACAGAGTAAAGCTCCCTCTACACTGTCCCATCAAACACTCCCAGGCCAGGTACAGCACGGGTTAGATACAGAGTAAAGCTCCCTCTACACTGTCCCATCAAACACTCCCAGGGCAGGAACAGCACAGGTTAGATACAGAGTAAAGCTCCCTCTACACTGTCCCATCAAACACTCCCAGGGCAGGAACAGCACGGGTTAGATACAGAGTAAAGCTCCCTCTACACTGTCCCATCAAACACTCCCAGGGCAGGTACAGCACGGGTTAGATACAGAGTAAAGCTCCCTCTACACTGTCCCATCAAACACTCCCAGGGCAGGTACAGCACGCGTTAGATACAGAGTAAAGCTCCGTCTATACTGTCCCATCAAACACTCCCACGGCAGGTACAGCACGGGTTAGATACAGAGTAAAGCTCCCTCTGCACTGTCCCATCAAACACTCCCAGGGCAGGTACAGCACGGGTTAGATACAGAGTAAAGCTCTCTCTGCACTGTCCCATCAAACACTCCCAGGGCAGGTACAGCACGGGGTTAGATAAAGAGTAAAGCTCCCTCTACACTGTCCCATCAAACACTCCCAGGGCAGGTACAGCACAGGTTTAGATACAGAGTAAAGCTCCCTCTACACTGTCCTCATCAAACACTCCCAGGGCAGGTACAGCACGGGTTAGATACAGAGTAAAGCTTCCTCTACAATGTACCATCAAACACTCCCAGGGCAGGTACAGCACGGCTTAGATACAGAGTAAAGCTCCCTCTACACTGTCCCCATCAAACAGTCCCAGGGCAGGTACAGCACGGGTTAGATACAGAGTAAAGCTCCCTCTACACTGTCCCATCAAACACTCCCAGGGCAGGTACAGCACGGGTTAGATACAGAGTAAAGCTCCCTCTACACTGTCCCATCAAACACTCCCAGGGCAGGTACAGCACAGGGTTAGATACAGAGTAAAGCTCCCTCTACACTGTCCCCATCAATCACCCCCAGGGCAGGTACAGCAGGGGTTAGATACAGAGTAAAGCTCCCTCTACACTGTCCCATCAAACACTCCCAGGGCAGGTACAGCACGGGGTTAGGTAAAGAGTAAAGCTCCCTCTACACTGTCCCATCAAACACTCCCAGGGCAGGTACAGCACAGGGTTAGATAAAGAGTAAAGCTCCCTCTACACTGTCCCCATCAATCACTCCCAGGGCAGGTACAGCACGGGTTAGATAAAGAGTAAAGCTCCCTCTACACTGTCCCATCAAACACTCCCAGGGCAGGTACAGCACGGGGTTAGATAAAGAGAAAAACTCCCTCTACACTGTCCCATCAAACACTCCCAGGGCAGGTACAGCACAGGTTTAGATACAGAGTAAAGCTCCCTCTACACTGTCCCCATCAAACACTCCCAGGGCAGGTACAGCACGGGTTAGATACAGAGTAAAGCTTCCTCTACAATGTACCATCAAACACTCCCAGGGCAGGTACAGCACGGCTTAGATACAGAGTAAAGCTCCCGCTACACTGTCCCCATCAAACACTCCCAGGGCAAGTACAGCACGGGTTAGATACAGGGTAAAGCTCCCTCTGCACTGTCCCTATCAAACACTCCCAGGGCAGCTTCAGCACGGGTTAGATTCTGAGTAAAGCTTCCTCTACAACGTCCTATCAAACATTCCCTTGGCAGGTACAGCACGGTTTAGATACAGAGTAAAGCTCCCTCTACACTGTCCCATCAAACACTCCCAGGGCAGGTACAGCACGGGTTGGATACAGAGTAAAACCCCCTCTACACTGTCCTCATCAAACACTCCCAGGGCAGGTACAGCACGGTTTAGATACAGAGTACAGCTCCCTCTACACTGTCCCATCAAACACTCCCAGGGCAGGTACAGCACGGGTTAGATACAGAGTAAAGCTCCCTCTACACTGTCCCCATCAAACACTCCCAGGGCAGGTACAGCACGGGTTAGGTAAAGAGTAAAGCTCCCTCTACACTGCCCATCAAACACTCCCAGGGCAGGTACAGCACAGGGTTAGATACAGAGTAAAGCCCCCTCTACACTGTCCCCATCAATCACTCCCAGGGCAGGTACAGCACGGGTTAGATACAGAGTAAAGCTCCCTCTACACTGTCCCATCAAACACTCCCAGGGCAGGTACAGCACGGGGTTAGATAAAGAGTAAAGCTCCCTCTACACTGTCCCATCAAACACTCCCAGGGCAGGTACAGCACAGGGTTAGATACAGAGTAAAGCTCCCTCTACACTGTCCCCATCAAACACTCCCTGGGCAGGTACAGCACGGGTTAGATACAGAGTAAAGCTCCCTCTGCACTGTCCCCATCAAACACTCCCAGGGCCGGTACAGCACGGGGTTAGATACAGACTAAAGCTCCCTCTACACTGTCCCCATCAAACATTCCCAGGGCAGGTACAGCATGGGTTAGATACAGAGTAAAGTCGAAGTAATGAGATATTAGGGCAGGTGACCAAAAGCTTGGTCAAAGAGGTCGGTTTTAAGGAGCATCTTAAAGGAGGAGAAAGAGACGGAGAGGTTTAGGAAGGGAATTCCAGAGCTCGGGGCCCAGACGGCTGAAGGCACGGCCGCCAATGGTGGAGCGATGGAAATCGGGGGATGAGCAAGAGGCCGGAATTGGAGCAGCGCAGAGAATGTGCTGATCAGCTGGCTGATGTCTTCACCGCCATCTTCAACCTGTCATTGGCCCAGGCAATAGTCCCTACATGCTTCAAGACCGCCACCATCATTCCTGTGCCTAAACAAGCGGCTGTGACGTGTCTGAACGACTATCGACCTGTCGCACTCACACCCATCATAATGAAGTGTTTCGAGAGACTGGTCTTAGCCCACATCAAAGCCAGTGTTCCTGCCTCCCTTGACCAACACCAGTTTGCCTATCGGGCAAACAGATCAACGGAGGATGCAATCACAACTGCTCTACACTCGGCACTGAATCACTTAGATGGTAAGGAGACCTACATCAGGATGTTGTTTATAGACGACAGCTCAGCATTCAACACTATCGTCCCCAACAAGCTGGCCACCAAACTCCAAACTCTTGGCCTGAACACTTCCCTCTGCAACTGGACCCTGGACTTCCTTTACAAACAGACCCCAGTCTGTCAAATTAGGTAACCACACCTCCCCCCCCCCGACCCTGAACACGGGGGCCCCACAAGGATGTGTGCTGAGCCCCCTCCTCTACTCCCTCTTCACCCACGACTGTGTGGCTGTTCATGGTTCCAACACCATCATCAAGTTCGCAGATGACACCACGGTAGTAGGCCAGACCACCAACAACGATGAGTCAGCCTACCGGGAGGAGGTCCAGCATCTCGTGAAGTGGTGCGCCGACAACAACCTGGCCCTTAACACCAAGAAAACAAAGGAAAAAATCGTGGACTTCAGGAAGTCCAAAGGCGGAAGTCACCCCCCCATCCACATCAATGGGGCAGAGGTGGAAAGGGTGGACAGCTTTAAGTTCCTCGGAGTCCACATCACGGAAGACCTCTCCTGGTCCCTCAACACCTCCTCTCTGGTGAAGAAGGCCCAGCAGCGCCTATATTTCTTGAGGAGGCTGAAGGGATGTAATCTGTCACCCCCGATCCTCTCTAACTTCTACCGCTGCACTATAGAGAGCATCCTGACAAACTGTATCACGGTATGGTACGGCGGCTGTAGCTCCCCTGACCGGAAAGCCCTGCAGCGGGTAGTCAAAACTGCCCAACGCATTACCGGCACCCGGCTACCGACCATAGAACATATATATCAGAAACGCTGCCTACGGAGGGCACGGTCCATCATCAAAGACCCTACCCACCCCAGCCACAGTCTGTTCGCCCTCCTGCCATCTGGGAGACGCTACAGATGCATTCGCACCCGTACGACCAGATTGAGGAACAGCTTCTTTCCCAGGGCTGTCATCCTACTGAACTCCACAAATAAACACTAAAGCCTGCACATCTGCCGATGCACTTTATTATGGTCATATTTATGCTAATATATATGTACAAATGTATGTTGAAATGTTTAAGTGTCCTAATCCAAATTGTACACTCTCGGGAGCCGCAAGCCTACATTTCATTGTACTTGTGCACTAACAATGACAATAAAAGTTGATTTGATTTGATTTGATTTGATCGCGGAGGTTTGTAGGGCTGGAGGTGGTTACAGAAGATGGGGTGCTCGGGGCACTGGTGAGGTCATGGAGGGATTTGAAAACCAAAAGAGAGAAAGACTCCCATTTCTCCAGCACCTTTCCCCACCTCAGGACGTCCAAAAGCTCTTCACAGCCAATGAAGGACTTTTTTTGAAGTGTGGTCACTGTTGTAATGTGGGAAACGCGGCAGCCAATTTGCGCACAGCAAGCTCCCGCAAAGAGCAATGTGATAATGACCAGATCATCTGTTTTAGTGATGTTGATTGAGGGATAAATATTGGCCCCAGGACATCGGGGAGAACTCCCCCCTGCTCTTCTTCCAATAGTGGCCGTGGGATCTATTACATCCACCTGAGAGGGCAGACGGGGGCCTCGGGTTTAACGTCTCATCCCGAAAGACAGCCCCTCCGACAGTGCGGCGCTGCCTCAGTAAGCCCCGCCGACAGTGCGGCGCTCCCTCAGTACCGCCCGTCTGACAGTGCGGCGCTCCCTCAGTACTGCCCCTCCGACAGTGCGGCGCTCCCTCAGTACCGCCCCTCCGACAGCGCGGCACTCCCTCAATACTGCCCCTCCGACAGCGCGGCACTCCCTCAGTACTGCCCCTCCGACAGTGCGGCGCTCCCTCAGTACTGCCCCTCCGACAGTGCGGCGCTCCCTCAGTACCGCCCCTCCGACAGTGCGGCGCTCCCTCAGTACCGCCCCTCCGACAGTGCGGCACTCCCTCAGTACCGCCCCTCCGACAGTGCGGTGCTCCCTCAGTACCGCCCCTCCGACAGTGCGGCGCTCCCTCAGTACCGCCCCTCCGACAGTGCGGCGCTCCCTCAGTACCGCCCCTCCGACAGTGCGGCGCTCCCTCAGTACCGCCCCTCCGACAGTGTGGCGCTCCCTCAGTACCGTCCCTCCGGCAGTGCGGTGCTCCCTCAGTAAGCCCCGCCGACAGTGCGGCGCTCCCTCAGTACTGCCCCTCCGACAGTGCGGCGCTCCCTCAGTACCGCCCCTCCGACAGTGTGGCGCTCCCTCAGTACCACCCCTCGGACAGTGCAGCGCTCCCTCAGCACCGCCCCTCCGACAGTGTGGCGCTGCCTTAGTACGACCCCTCCGACAGTGCGGCGCTCGCTCAGTACTGCCACTCCGACAGTGCAGCGCTCCCTCAGTACTGCCCCTCCGACAGTGAGGCGCTCCCTCAGTACCGCCCCTCCGACAGTGCGGCGCTCCCTCAGTACCGCCCCTCCGACAGTGCGGCGCTCCCTCAGTACCGCCCCTCCGACAATGCGGCGCTCCCTCAGTACCGCCCCTCCGACAATGCGGCGCTCCCTCAGTACCGCCCCTCCGACAGTGCGGCGCTCCCTCAGTACCGCCCCTCCGACAGTGCGGCGCTCCCTCAGTACCACCCCTCCGACAGTGCGGCGCTCCCTCAGTACCGCCCCTCCGACAGTGCGGCGCTCCCTCAGTACCGCCCCTCCGACAGTGCGGCGCTCCCTCAGTACCGCCCCTCCGACAGTGCGGCGCTCCCTCAGTACCGCCCCTCCGACAGTGCGGCACTCCCTCAGTACTGCCCCTCCGACAGTGTGGCGCTCCCTCAGTACCGCCCCTCTGACAGTGCGGCGCTCCCTCAGTACCGCCCCTCCGACAGTGCGACACTCGCTCAGCACGGCCCCTCCGACAGTGCGGCGCTCCCTCAGCACTGGCACCGGGGGAGAGTGTCGGGCCTGGATTATGGGGCTCGAGCCTCTCGAGTGTGGGGGTTGTTGAACCCATGACCTCCTGGCTCGAAGAGGCGAGAGTGAGACCGCACGTCACAGTAGCTGACTCTGCAATTCTCTGAATATTCTTTTCTCCATTTCCTCTTGGGCACGGCGAGAGGATTTGGCCATTTGCATTTGTATCAAAGTAAACACAAAGCCCCTTGACTCAGAACAGAACTAAACACAATGGAATGTCGGCCCCATGGCTCCGTCAATCCGTTGAGCTGTAACCTACCACAGATCTGAGATGTCCTGCGAGCCAATGTGTGAGTCATCGCTTATTAAAGCCTTTCATTTGGTGGCAGGCTGCCTCAGGCCCCTCTCCTCCTCCGCAAACTCCCCCCCTCCCCATTCCCCTCCTCCCCTCCCCCCCTGCCCCTTCCACGTACAACAGATCGGCCACGAGACATTCCCTGTGGATCAGAAGGCCAGCACATCTGGAGGCAGCTGTGCTCCCTGGGCAGTCTTTGCCAAATATAGGCTTCCTGGTCAGAACCAGGATTGGGCAGGAGGGTGGCGGTGGGGGGTGGGGTGTGGGAGATTGAAACGAGGAGCGATTAGTAGAAGGGGAATTCTTCCCCCCGCCGACCCCCCTCCAGCATTCCCCCCCCTGCCCACCCTTACCTTCAGTGAATTGACAGGACGGAAGCGGTTGAGAAGATGGAGGAAGGGTCCAGTCTCTCAGCTGGTCAGGGGCCTGGGTTGCTGGAGAGAGATTTATTATTGGCCTCGAACTAATCTCGCACTCTGCAGAATCTGTTATTCAGTAAACAACTTCAAGCAGCACAGGGTCTAAAGGATTGAGTGGATGCTGCACTCTGGCAGGAAGATGCGTTATGTGAATCTATGATAAGGAAGAGGCGTACAGACTTTATTCTGATCTTTGCTCTCTCAATCCTGTACCAGCCCTGGGAGTGTTTGATGGGGACAGTGTAGAGGGAGCTTTACTCTGTACCTAACCCGTGCTGTACCTGCCCTGGGAGTGTTTGATGGGACAGTGTAGAGGGAGCTTTACTCTGTATCTAACCCGTGCTGTACCTGCCCTGGGAGTGTTTGATGGGACAGTGTAGAGGGAGCTTTACTCTGTATCTAACCCGTTCTGTACCTGCCCTGGGAGTGCTTGATGGGGACAGTGCAGAAGGAGCTTTACTCTGTGTGTAACCCATGCTGTACCTGCCCTGGGAGTGTTTGATGGGGACAGTGTAGAGGGAGTTTTACTCCCTCCACTCCTTCCCAGATTTCACTCCCAATAAAGTTAGTGAACCATTACTTTAGTTGGAGAGACTGGAGAAGCTGGGATTGTTCTCCTTGGAGCAGAGAAGGTTAAGGGGAGATTGACCAGAATGGTACCAGGGATGAGGGACTTCAGTGATGTGGAGAGACTGGAGAAGCTGGGGTTGTTCTCCTTAGAACAGAGGTTAAGGGGAGATTGACCAGAATGGTACCAGGGATGAGGGACTTCAGTTACGCGGAGAGACTGGAGAAGCTGGGATTGTTCTCCTTAGAGCAGAGAAGGTTAAGGGGAGATTGACCAGAATGGTACCAGGGATGAGGGACTTCAGTGATGTGGAGAGACTGGAGAAGCTGGGATTGTTCTCCTTAGAACAGAGGTTAAGGGGAGATTGACCAGAATGGTACCAGGGATGAGGGACTTCAGTTACGCGGAGAGACTGGAGAAGCTGGGATTGTTCTCCTTAGAGCAGAGAAGGTTAAGAGGAGGTTTAATAGACGTGTTCGAAATCATTAAGGGTTTCAATAGAGTACATCGGGAGAAACTGTTTCCAGTGTCAGGAGGGTCGGTAACCAGAGGACACAGATTGAAGATAATCGGTAAAAGAACCAGAGGGGAGATGAGGAGAATGTTTTTTACGCAGCAAGTTGTTGTGATCTGGAACGCGCTGCCTGAAAGGGCGGTGGGAGCAGATTCAATAGTAACTTTCAAAAGGGGGAATTGGAGAAATGCTTGAAAGGGAAAAATGTGCCGGGCTTTGGGGAAAGAACAGGGGGGAGTGGGACTGATTGGAGAGCTCGTTCACAGAGCCGGCACAAGCGCAATGGGCCGAATGGCCTCTTCTCGAGGCGTGCGATTCTCTGATTACCTGCCAGGTAGAGAGTGTGTAAACCTGGGTCCACCAGCATTGGGATCTCCGTCAGTTTGGCGGCCGGACACGCGATGGCAGACTCAGCGAGGATGCAGCCCACTGGGAGCGACGGCATGCGGTACTCGCTCTCCGGCGGGGGCAGGAGCTCCGGGGGGAAAGGGACGGGGGTGGCTGGTCCGTTGCCCGTTCTGGTTGCCGGCCGGGCCTCCTTGTCGCTCTTGCCGGCCCCGGCCGGCCTCGTCGGCTGCTTCCTGGGCCCCACTTTCTGTTTCTGGGCTCCCGCCTCCGCTCTTGTGGGGGCCTCTTTCTTGGGGACCGACTCGTCCTTTTTGGCGTCTACCTCAGCGCCTGCTTGCTGTTTCTTGGGAACCACGTCCTTTTTCTTGGAGGCCAGTCCCTGCGCCTTGGCGCTCTCTCCACGCGCCAGTTCAGGTGCTGCTTCCTGTCTCCTGGGTGCGGCCTCAGAATTTGCTTCCTGTCTCTTAGCCACCATTTCCTGCTTCTTGGGGCCTACTTCCTGTATTGTGACGCCCGCGCCAGCGACCACTTCCGCTTTCTTGAGGCTAGCTTCTGGTTTCTTTACCCTTACCTCCTGTTTCTTGAGGCCTACTTCCAGTTTCTTGAGGCCTACTTCCTGTTTCTTGAGGCCTACTTCCTGTTTCTTGAGGCCTACTCCCTGTTTCTTGAGGCCTACTTCCTGTCTCTTGAGGCCTACTTCCTGTTTCTTGAGGCCTCCTTCAGATTTGCTGAGGCCTACTTCCTGTTTCCTGAGGCCTACTTCCTGTTTCCTGATACCTACTTCCTGTTTCTTGAGGCCTCCTTCAGGTTTTCTGAGGCCTACTTCCTGTTTCTTGAGGCCTACTTCCTGTTTCCTGAGGCCTACTTCCTGTTTCCTGAGGCCTACTTCCTGTTTCTTGAGGCCCACTTCCTGTATCTTGGGGGCCAGTCCCTGCGTTCTGATAGCCGTCGCCTGCTGCTGAAGACCCAGCTGTGGTCTCTTGCGCAAGTCTTGCTTCTCAACGCCAAGCTCCCGTTTCTGTGTGTTTCTCTCCGGTTTCCTTCCTCCCTCCCGCCTGGGAGGCTCTCCCTGTTTGCCAGCCACCTGCGCTGATCCCTTCGCCTTGCCGTCTTGGATCTTCCTGCTGTCCTTCAATCTTCTCTTGCCCTCCTTCCTGTTGGCTGGGGTTCGTTCCCTATTTCCCTGCAGTACGGCCTCAATAGCATGGCTGGGAGTCGCAGTGTCACCTAGACCAGAGGGGAAATAAACAGAAGGTTGGGGAACTTTGGTCTCTCACTTTATCCGGCACCTTTAACATCGCAAAACGTCCCGCAGCATTTCACAGGAGCGTAAATCAGACAAAACTGACACCAAGCCACATAAGGAGATATTAGGGACACGTGACCAAAAGCTTGGTCAAAGAGGTCAGTTTTAAAGAGTGTCTTAAAGGAGGAGAGAGAGGCGGAGAGGTTTAGGGAGGGAATTCCAGAGCTTGGGGCCCTGGCGCGGTCGCCAATGGTGGAGTGATGGAAATCGGGGGAAGCGCGAGAGGCCGGAATTGGAGGAGTGCAGAGATGTAGGGGCTGGAGGAGGTTACAGAGATAGGGAGGGGGCGAGGAGGGATTTTTTTTGCGTTTTTTTCTTATTCGCATTTTGGGATGCGGGCGTCGCTGGCAAGGCCAGCATTTATTGCCCACCCCTAATCGCCCCTTGAGAAGGTGGTGGTGAGCCGCCTTCTTGAACCGCTGCAGTCCGTGTGGTGAAGGTGCTCCCACAGCGCTGTTAGGGAGGGAGTTCCAGGATTTTGACCCAGCGACGATGAAGGAACGGCCGATATATTTCCAAGTCAGGATGGTGTGTGTGACTTGGAGGGGAACTTGGAGGTGGTGGTGTTCCCATGCGCCTGCTGCCCTTGTCCTTCTAGGTGGAAGAGGTCGCGGGTTTGGGAGGTGCTGCCGAAGAAGCCTTGGCGAGTTGCTGCAATGCATCTTGTAGATGGTCCACACTGCAGCCATGGTGCGCCGGTGGTGGAGGGAGTGAATGTTTAAGGTGGTGGACGGGGTGCCAATCAAGCGGGCTGCTTTGTCCTGGATGGTGTCGAGCTTCTCGAGTGTTGTTGGAGCTGCAACTCATCCAGGCAAGTGGAGAGTATTCCATCACACTCCTTACTTGTGCCTTGTAGATGGTGGAAAGGCTTTGGGGAGTCCAGGCAGCTGAAGGCCTAGGCGGCTGAAGGCACGGCCGCCAATGGCGGAGCGATGGAAATCGGGGGGATGCGTGAGAGGCCAGAATTGGAGGAGCGCAGAGATCTCGGGGGGGAGGTTATAGGGGCTGGAGGAGATAGGGAGGAAGGGAGAGGAGGCCATGGAGGGACTTGAAGACAGGGATATTTGCATACCCTTTGCAAAGGCCCGTCTAGAGATTGGGTGCCTAGCTGGGAAATGGATAGTGGGGGAGGGAGGGTGGAGATGTCAAGACGTGGGTACAAACACGCCCCCCTCACCACCAAGAAATGGGCAGGGGTGGGGGAGGGGGGTAGAGCAAGGCGGGTAGAAGAATTCGCCCGATCGGTAGGCTCTGCGGTTACTGTTTGACTGCAATTACCTTCGATGGGGCCTGCCACGCACACGGGGCAACACTGGCCAGGCGGCCTGCGGCTCCTCCGACACTCGATCGCCGGGCACTCGATCTCCTCGCAGACGGCCTTGCCCTCCTCGCAGGCGCAGACCGTGCAGGGTCTGGGGGACCAGACGGCGCCCTGGTACAGCACCAGCCCGTTGACGGCGCACTGCTTGTTCGCTGAAAGACAGAAAGAACTCGTATTTCTCTGGCCCCTTTCGCCAGCTCGGGACGCCCCACAGCCAGTGAGGCACTTTTTATTTCTTCAAGTGCGGTCACTGCGGTCCTGTGGGAAACGCGGCAGCCGTATGTGCGCAGAGCAAGATCCCACAATCAGCAATGTGATAATGACATAGAAACACAGAAAAACAGGAGCAGGAGTAGGCCATTCGGCCCTTCGAGCCTACTCCGCCATTCAATATTGTTGTGGAGTATTTTAAACCAACGCTCGACACAAGGTTTTCAGGTCGATAGTCAAGTTGTCTTTATTACACCAGTGGGGAGGCAGTCTGCTCTGTCTTTAGCCAGACTTTTCCAAATTGTTACAGCAAACTCTACATTCTTATACATTAAGATAAACATGGCAACCTCGTGCACAATTCATTCCTGCCACCTGATTGGATCTTGGCCCGCATGCACCTTCACGGATTGGTTATATATCCTAAGGTAAACATGTGTAAGCTGCCTCTTCAATCAATCACTCAAACTGCTGAATGCTGATTAAAGGATACCTTGGAATGTGACCCAGATAATAAAGTTCTTACGGGCAGTTGAAATTCTAGACACCCTGGGCTGGATTTTGATTCTGGAGGTGTGTAGGAGGCGGGACTACAATTTTCGGGGTTGTAGTTCCGCCTCCGTCGAGTTGTGGCCAACCCACGCGATTTTCACTTGATTGACATTGTTAAGCCCCGCCCAGCGGGCTCAGCAGGCCAATTAAGGGCCACCCGGCAACAGGTGACGTCACAGATTGACATTTCATCTGTCAAGAGCTTTTGACAGATGAAATATCAGCGTTTGACAGCTCTGTGAAGCTGTCAAACACTGACAATCTGTACACTAAGTTAATTCCTTCCTGTCAGGATGATTTAGAGATCTCTCCAGAACAGAAAGCTGAATGCTGCAGATTTTTGACAGCTGGCGGCCATTCTGCTTTCTGTGCCGGTGAGATGAGGGACTCCCGAGACCTGAAGGAAGGAAGGCTGTAAAGGTCAGTAAAACTTCTTTAAACACTTTACACACACCAAACACACTTACCTCTGCACTCATGCACCCATCACTCACCTGAACACCGGACATCTCGACCCCTCCAAGCCCTTCAGCCCGACGGGCCGCCTCGCTAACTTGGCGTGGTTTGGAGGTGTCGGGAATCCCACACTTCAGGAATAAAAATAGGGATTAGGCTAAAAACTGCCTGTTAACTACCTGTTAACAGGCAGTTAATTGGCATTAATCCCCTTCCAGCCTCGGGGAGGCAGGTCCCCGCACAGGTCGGGTACCCGCCTCCTGGGAAACGGGCATGGAGGCGGGTTGGGGGCAGGATGGGTTCGTGCCCCCCGATTTCGCGATTTTAACACCCCACATGCCTCCATTCCCGTCTCCACGGCCCTGGGAAATTCTAGCCCCCTGTCTCCACTTAATTGCTGTTTAGCCTTCAAAGGTTAGCTTTCTTGACCGCCTCTTTATGTATGTGGCCTTTCATGTTAGACCCTGTCTATCTTACACCATTCAGTGAACCTGCCAGCGATGTCATTTTAACTCTTTCCCCACTTCAAATATGATCATGGCTGATCCTCTGTCTCAATACCATATTCCCGCTCTCTCCCCATACCCCTTGATGCCTTTTGTGTCTAGAAATCTATCGATCTCCTTCTTAAATAGATTCAGTGACTTGGCCTCCACAGTCTTCTGTGGTAGAGAATTCCACAGGTTCACCACCCTCTTAGTGAAGACATTTCTCCTCATCTCAGTCCTAAATGTCCTACCCCGTATCCTGAGACTGTGACCCCTCGTTCTAGACCCTCCCCAGCCAGGGGAAACATCCTCCCTGCATCCAGTTTGTCTAGCCCGGTCAGAATTTTATACGTTTCAATGAGATCCCCTCTCATTCTTCTAAACTCTAGTGAATACAGGCCTAGGTGACCCAATCTCTCCTCACACGACAGTCCTGCCATCCCAGGAATCAGTTTCTTTTTGGGATGTTGGCTGACGTTCCCAGTTATAACAGTCTCTCAAACACCCCACCCTCAGTAGAAGACACTCTGGAATCCTTATCTGAGGAAGGACGTACTTGCCTTAGCGGGGGGGGGGGATGCAGTGAAGGTTCACTAGACTTATTCCTGCGATGGGGGGAGTGTCCTATGAGGAGAGATTGTGTAGACTAGGCCGATACTCTCTGGAGTTTAGAAGAATGAGAGGTGATCTCATTGAAACGTACAAAATTCTTACAGGGCTTGACAGGGTAGATGCTGAGAGGCTGTTTCCCCCTGGCTGGGGAGTCTAGAACCAGGGGTCACAGTCTCAGGATAAGGGGTCGGCCATTTTGGACTGAGATGAGGAGGAATTTCTTCACTCAGAGGGCGGTGAATCTTTGGAATTCTCTGCCCCAGAGGGCTGTGGAGGCTCAGTCGTTGAGTATATTCAAGGCCGAGATCGAGAGATTTTTGGACTCTACGGGAATTAAGATATGGGGATCGGGCGGGAAACATAGAAACATAGAAGATAGGAGCAGGAGTCGGCCATTCGGCCCCTCGAGCCTGTTCCGCCATTCAATGAGATCATGGCTGATCATCCAAATTCAGTACCCGGTCCCTGCCTTCTCCCCATATCCCTTGATCCCTTTAGCCTTAAATATATCTAACTCCTTCTTGAATATATTTAATGAATTGGCCTCAACTGCCTTCTGTGGTAGAGAATTCCACAGGTTCACCACTCCCTGGGTGAAGAAATTCCTCCTCATTTCTGTCCTAAATGGCTTACCCCTTATCCTTAGACTGTGACCCCTGGTTCTGGACTCACCCGCCATCAGGAACATCCTTCCTGCATCTAGTCTGTCTAGTCCTGTTAGAATTTTATAAGTTTCAATGAGATCCCCTCTCATTCTTCTAAACTCTACCAAATACAAGCCCAATCGACCCAATCTCTCTTCATACATCACTCCTGCCATCCCAGGTATCAGTCTGGTGAATCTTCGCTGCACTCCCTCCATGGCAAGAACATCCTTCCTCAGATAAGGCGACCAAAACTGCACACAATACTCAAGGTGTGGTCTCACCAAGGCCCTGTACAACTGCAGCAAGACATCCTTGCTCCTGTACTCGAATCCTCTCGCTATGAAGGCCAACATACCATTTGCCTTCTTAACCGCCTGCTGCACCTGCATGCTTACCTTCAGCGACTGGTGCACAAGGACACCCAGGTCTCGTTGCACTTCCCCTTTTCCGAATCTATTGCCGTTCAGATAACAATCTGCCTTCCTGTTTTTGCCACCAAAGTGGATAACCTCGCATTTATCCACATTATACTGCATCTGCCATGCATCTGCCCAATCACCCAACCTGTCCAAATCATATTGGAGTTTTTCTGCATCCCCCTCACAGCACACACGCCCACTCAGCTTTGTGTCATCTGCAAGCTTGGAGATATTACATCTAGTTCCCTCGTCTAGATCATTTATATATATTGTGAATAACTGGGGTCCTAGCACTGATCCCTGAGGTACCCCACTAGTCACTGCCTGCCACTCGGAAAATGACCCATTTATTCTAACTCTTTGCTTCCTCTCTGCCAACCAGTTCTCTATCCAAGTCAGTACCTTACCCCCAATTCCATGTGCTTTAACTTTGCATGCTAATCTCTTATGCGGGACCTTATCGAAAGCCTTCTGAAAGTCAAAATACACCACATCCACTGGTTCTCCCTTATCTATTCTACCAGATACATCCTCAAAAAATTCCAGTAGATTAGTCAAGCATGATTTACCTTTTGTAAATCCATGTTGACTTTGTCCGATCCTGTCGCTGTTTTCCAAGTGCTCTGCTATTATATCTTTTATAATGGACTCTAGCATTTTCCCCACTACCGATGTCAGGCTTACCGGTCTATAATTCCCCGTTTTCTCTCTACCACCTTTTTTAAATAGTGGGGTTACATTAGCTACCCTCCAATCCATAGGAATTGCTCCAGAGTCTATAGAATTTTGGAAGATGACCAGCAATGCATCTACTATTTCTAGGGCCACTTCCTTAAGTAACCTAGGATGTAGATTATCAGGCCCTGGGGATTTATCTGCCTTCAAACCCGTCAATTTCCCTAACACCATTTCCCGACAAATACTGATATCATTCAGTTCCTCCCTCTCATTAGACCCATGTATTTAATTGGTTTGCCATTTCTTTGTTCCCCATTATAAATTCCCCTGATTCTGACTGCAAGGGACCTACGCTTGACTTCACCAATCTTTTTCTCTTCACATATCTATAGAAGTTTTTACAGTCAGTTTTTATGTTCCCTGCAAGTTTACTCTCATACTCTATTTCCCCCCTCTTAATTAATCCCTTTGTCCTCCTTTGCTGAATCCTAAACTGCTCCCAATCCTTAGGTTTGCTGCTTTTTCTGACCAATTTATATGTCCTCTCCTTGGATCTTATACTATCCCTAATTTCCCTTGTTAGGCACGATTGAGTCACCTTTTTTGTTTTATTTTTATGCCAGACAGGGATGAACAAATTCTGTAGTTCATCCATGCGATCTTTAAATGTTTGCCATTGCCTATCCACCGTCAACCCTTTAAGTAACATTCCCCAATCCATCCTAGCCAACTCGCGCCTCATACCATCATCGTTTCCTTTATTTAAATTCAGGACCCTAGTCTCTGAGTCAAATACTTCACTCTCCATCTTAATGAAGAATTCTATCATATTATGATCACTCCTCCCCAAGGGGCCTCGCACAACAAGATTGCTAATCAATCCTTTCTCATTACATAATACCCAGTCTAAGATGGCCTGAAAGTGGATTTGAGGTCGAAGATCAGCCATGATCTTATTGAATGGTGGAGCAGGCTCGAGGGGCTGTATGGCCCACCCCTGCTCCTAATTCTTATGTTCTTATTATGGCCTCATAACACAGTGCACTGCAGCAACTCGCCAAGGCTCCTTCGACAGCAACTCCCAAACCCACGACCTCCACCACCTAGAAGGACAAGGGCAGCAGGCGCATGGGAACACCACCACCTCCAAGTTCCCCTCCAAGTCACGCAACACCATCCTGACTTGGAAACATATCGGCCGTTCCTTCATCGTCGCTGGGTCAAAATCCTGGAGCTCCCTCCCGAACAGCACTATGGGAGTACCTTCACCACACGGACTGCAGCGGTTCAAGAAGGCGTCTCGCCACCACCTTCTCCAGGGCAATTAGGAATGGGCAATAAATGCTGGCATTGCCAGCAACGCCCACATCCCATGAACGAATAAAAAAACCTTCTGTGTTACACACCCTACCCTCAGTGTAAGACTCTCAGCTATAACACTCTCTCTGTTACATCTCCTTTCCCCGATGTGCTGCAAAATTTAGCTACTCGAGCACTTCGACACCCAACCTAACATGAGTTGCAGCCAGCGGTATATCTCCCAATCTGGCAAAAGCACAACAGACTCCACAGCCTTAAGCTGATAAGTGGCAAGTAACAATCGCGCCACACAAATGCCAGGCAATGACTATCCCCAACAAGCGAGAGTCCAACCACCACTGAGAGAGAGTGAGAGAGAGAGACAGAGAGAGAGAGAAAGACACAGACAGAGAGAGAGAGAGAGAGACAGACGGAGATGGAGACAGAGAGAGAGACAGAGAGAGAGACGGAGACAGAGAGAGAGGGACAGAGAGAGAGGGAGACACAGAGAGAGAGAGGGAGACAGAGAGAGACAGAGAGAGGGAGAGAGAGAGCGACAGAGAGAGAGAGACAGAGACGTCTGGAGGGAAAATTTTATTTCATAATTCGTGAATGCAAAACATTTCCCGAGTGAAATAAAAATAAATAACTCCAGACGGTTACATTAGGGACAGGAAGAGGGCATTCAGCCCCCTCGAGCCTGTTACATTAGGAACAGGAGGAGGCCATTCAGCCCCTCGAGTATGTTACATTAAGAACAGGAGGAGGCCGTTCAGCCCCCTCGAGCCTGTTACATTAGGAACAGGAGGAGGCCGTTCAGCCCCCTCGAGCCTGTTACATTAGGAACAGGAGGAGGCCATTCAGCCCCCTCGAGCCTGTTACATTAGGAACAGGAGGAGGCCATTCAGCCCCCTCGAGCCTGTTACATTAGCAGCAGCAGGAGGCTGTTCAGTCCCTCGAGCCTATTACATTAGGAACAGGAGGAGGTCATTCAGCCCCCTCGAGCCTGTTTCATTAGGAACAGGAGGAGGCCGTTCAGCCCCCTCGAGCCGGTTACGTTAGGAACACGAGGAGGCCGTTCAGCCCCTCGAGCCTGTTACGTTAGGAACACGAGGAGGCCGTTCAGCCCCCTCGAGCCTGTTACATTAGGAACAGGAGGAGGCCGTTCAGCCCCCTCGAGCCTGTTACATTAGGAGCAGGAGAAGGCCATTCAGCCCCTCGAGCCTGTTACATCAGGAACAGGAGGAGGCCGTTCAGCCCCCTCGAGCCTGTTACATTAGGAACAGGAGGAGGCCATTCAGTCCCTCGAGCCTGTTACATTAGGAACAGGAGGAGGCCGTTCAGCCCCTTGAGCCTGTTACATTAGGAAAAGGAGGAAGCCGTTCAGCCCCCTCGAGCCTGTTACATTAGGAACAGGAGGAGGCCCTTCAGCCCCTCGGGCCTGTTACATTAGGAACAGGAGGAGGCCATTCAGCCCCCTCGAGCCTGTTACATTAGGAACAGGAGGAGGCCGTTCAGACCTCGATCCTGTTACATTAGGAACAGGAGGAGGCCATTCAGCCCCCTCGAGCCTGTTACATTACAAACAGAAGGAGACCATTCAGCCCCCTCGAGCCTGTTACATTAGGAACAGGAGGAGGCCATTCAGCCCCTCGAGCGTGTTACATTAGGAACAGGAGGAGGCCATTCAGCCCCTCGAGCGTGTTACATTAGGAACAGGAGGAGGCCGTTCAGACCCCTCGATCCTGTTACATTAGGAACAGGGGGAGGCCATTCAGCCCCCTCAAGCCTGTAACATTAGGAACAGGAGGAGGCCATTCAGTCCCTCGAGCGTGTTACATTAGGAACAGGAGGAGGCCATTCAGCCCCTCGAGCGTGTTACATTAGGAACAGGAGGAGGCCATTCAGCCCCTCGAGCGTGTTACATTAGGAACAGGAGGAGGCCGTTCAGACCCCTCGATCCTGTTACATTAGGAACAGGGGGAGGCCATTCAGCCCCCTCAAGCCTGTAACATTAGGAACAGGAGGAGGCCATTCAGTCCCTCGAGCGTGTTACATTAGGAACAGGAGGAGGCCATTCAGCCCCTCGAGCGTGTTACGTTAGGAACAGGAGGAGGCCATTCAGCCCCTCGAGCCTGTTACATTAGGAACAGGAGGAGGCCATTCAGCCCCTCAAGCCTGCTCCGCCCGCCTTGGTTCCACAACCCTTAACAAAAATTCTCCGGAGCGGCTGGGGTAAATAAAAAGGACGTACCTTTGGTGGGTGGTGGACTGGGGATGGGTTTCGGGGCCTTTCGCAGTCTGCCGGGACCCGGGCCCACTTCTTCCGGAAGCTTCCAGGTCGGGCGCGGGGTGGGGGGTCGCCCGGTGACCCTGGAGGTTGGCGGCCCCTTCCACCTGATGAGGCGTTGCTGCGTGTCGTGCGTCCCGGCCTCACACTCGACCAGGCCCCAGACACAGCCGGCCCACACCGCCAGCGCAGCCCACCTCATCTCGCCTCGGCTCCTCGCCTGTGGCTTCACGAGCTGCCGGCTGTCAGCGCACTGTGTCCAGTGAACTAACCCACAGCGCACGACCAGTTCCTAAACCATACAAAATGCTCTCTCTCTCTCTCTCTGTCTCACTATCTATCGCTATGTCACGCTGTCTCTCTCTGTCTCTCTCTCTCTCTCTGTCTCTCTCTCTCTGTCTCTCTCTCTGTTTCTCTCTCTCTCTCCTCTCTGTCTCTCTCTGTCTCTCTCTCTCTGTCTCTCTCTCTCTCTGTCTCTCACTCACTCTCTCTCTCTCTCGCTATCTATCTCTCTGTCTATCTCTATGACCCTCTCTGTCTCTGTATCACTCTATCACACTCTCTCGCTCTGTCTCTCTGTCTCGCTCTCTCTATCTCTCTCTCTCTCTCTATGACCCTCTCTGTCTCTTTATCACTCTCTCTCGCTCTCTCTCTCACTCACTCTCTCTCTCTATCTATCTCTATGACCCTCTCTGTCTCTGTATCACTCTATCACACTCTGTCTCTTGCTGCCTCGCTCTCTCTATCTATCTACCACTCTCTCTCTTCCTCTCTCTTTCTATCACTCCCTCTCTTTCTATCTCTGTCTCACTCTCTCTCTCCCTCTGTCGCCCCTGCAATGTCCTCGAGGCTCGGGGCTCCACAGCAAGCCCAGTGCGGATCCCTCAGGGGGAGACACGCCACGGCCGGTTCGAAGCCAACCGATTCCGAGAGAAACTTCGCACCCAGCCCTGCCTGTCGAAAACCCACGGGCGGGGAGCGAAAAAAAAAACAGCACAAGCGAACCTTCGATTAAAAAAAAAAGATGTTGTAGGCCGAGATTCGATTTCGTGTGTGTGGAAGGAAATTTGAAAAAAAGAAAGCTTGTGCAGAGTGTGTTTATGAGAGATATTATGGGTTGCTTTTGGCGTGCGCCAATGGGGTTGCCGAGATCGACTTCAGGCCTCGGAACTAGGCCCCGATGAATGGAAGCACTGTGTTCTGGAAACTTCCACTCCAACCAGGTACCTCTTCATGAAACCTTGACAGGCCGGGAGCGGATGCGGCCGAACAATGTCCCTTTTCAGCAGCTTTAATGAGGCCATAACTTTGCAAAGTATGAAAAGAGAAATAAATCGAAACCTTTCAAGGCAGTTCGCACCCGGCCGTACAGGAGACGGGACTGGTGGACTGGTGGTGGGGGGAGGGGCGGGGGGGGGGGTGGGCAGTACGGCTGTGACTGGCGGTGCACGGACCAGGCCTTGAGTTTAGCAGATTGAGGGGGTGACCTGACCGAGGGGTTCAAAACGTTAAAAGAGGGGGTCGTTTACGGAGAAACTATTTCCTCTGGTGGGGATGGCGGGGGGGGGAGTCCGGAACCGACACTGACGGGACCGGCGTGGTGCCAGTTTATCAAAAAAGTCCGGATAACAGAGAGGTATAGTTAAAAGGTACGAGAGCCCCGTACACAGCAACAAATCCAGGCTTCCCTGTTGCTTAGCAACAGCTGCAGGAACTCCGGCCACAGACCAAGCATCCCTGTTGCTTAGCAACAAGTGCAGGAACCCCGGTTACACGGCCACAGATCCAGGAACGGCCACTAATATGAAGTAAAACTTACCTGAACATACTCCTGAATTTTGCCGCTAAACAGAGAGTTTCCTGTACGACCATTCAGGAGAAAAGCCATTTCTTCACACAAAGGGTAGGGGAAATCTGGAACTCTCACCCCACCCCACCACCCCCCCCGCCCAGGTTACTGTGGATGTTGGGGCTTTCAAGGCTGAGATCGCTAGATTTTTTTCTTGGGTAAGGGTATCGAGGTGATACTGAGCTAAGGCGGGTTGATGGAGTTGAGGTGCAGATCAGCCGCGATCTGATTGATTTGCAGAGTAGGCCCGAGGGGCTGAATGGTCTCCTCCTCTTCCTAATGTAACAGGCTCGAGGGGGCTGAATGGCCTCCTCCTGTTCCTAATGTAACAGGCTCGAGGGGCTGAACGGCCTCCTCCTGTTCCTAATGTAACAGGCTCGAGGGGGCTGAACGGCCTCCTCCTGTTCCTAATGTAACAGGCTCGAGGGGCTGAATGGCCTCCTCCTGTTCCTAATGTAACAGGCTCGAGGGGGCTGAACGGCCTCCTCCTGTTCCTAATGTAACAGGCTCGAGGGGGCTGAACGGCCTCCTCCTGTTCCTAATGTAACAGGCTCGAGGGGCTGAATGGCCTCCTCCTGTTCCTAATGTAACAGGCTCGAGGGGGCTGAACGGCCTCCTCCTGTTCCTAATGTAACAGGCTCGAGGGGCTGAACGGCCTCCTCCTGTTCCTAACGTAACAGGCTCAAGGGGCTGAATGGCCTCCTCCCGTTCCTAATGTAATAGGCGCGAGGGGGCTGAACGGCCTCTTCCTGTTCCCAATGTAACAGGCTCGAGGGGGCTGAATGGCCTCCTCCTGTTCCTAATGTAACAAGCTCGAGGGGCTGAAAGGCCTCCTTCCAGTTCCTAATGTAACAGGCTCGAGGGGCTGAACGGCCTTCTCCTGTTCCTAATGTAACATGCTCAAGAGGCTGAATGGACCTCCTCCTGTTCCTAATGTAACAGGCTTGAGGGGCTGAATGGCCTCCTCCTGTTCCTAATTTAACAGGCACGAGGGGCTGAATTGACCTCCTCCTGTTCCTAATGTAACAGGCTCGAGGGAGCTGAATGGCCTCCTGTTCCTAATTTAACAGGCTCGAGGGGCTGAACGGTCTCCTCCTGTTCCTAATGTAACAGGCTTGAGGGGGCTGAATGGCCTCCTCCTGTTCCTAATGGAACAGGTTTGAGGGGCTGAACGACCTCCTCCTGTTCCTAATGTCACAGGCTCGAGAGGCTGAACGGCCTCCTCCTGTTCCTAATGTAACAGTCTCGAGGGGCTGAATGGCCTCCTCCTGTTCCTAATGTAACAGGCTCGAGGGGGCTGAATGGCCTCCTCCTGTTCCTAATGTAACAGGCTTGAGGGGCTGAATGGCCTCCTCCTGTTCCTAATTTAACAGGCACGAGGGGCTGAATTGACCTCCTCCTGTTCCTAATGTAACAGGCTCGAGTGGCTGAACGGTCTCCCCCTGTTCCTAATGTAACAGGTTTGAGGGGGCTGAATGGCCTCCTCCTGTTCCTAATGGAACAGGTTTGAGGGGCTGAACGGCCTCCTCCTGTTCCTAATGTAACAGGCTCGAGGGGGCTGAATGGCCTCCTCCTGTTCCTAATGTAACAGGCTCGAGGGGCTGAATGGACCTCCTCCTGTTCCTAATGTAACAGGCTCGAGGGACTGAACGGCCTCCTCCTGTTCCTAATGTAACAGGCTCGAGGAGGCTGAACGGCCTTCTCCTGTTCCTAATGTAACAGGCTCGAGGGGGCTGAATGGCCTCCTCCTGTTCCTAATGTAATAGACTCGAGGGGCTGAATGGCCTCCTCCTGTTCCCAATGTAACAGGCTCGAGGGGCTGAATGGCCTCCTCCTGTTCCTAATGTAACAGGCTCGAGGGGGCTGAATGGCCTCCTCCTGTTCCTAATGTAACAGGCTCGAGGGGGCTGAATGGCCTCCTCCTGTTCCTAATGTAACAGGCTCGAGGGGGCTGAATGGCCTCCTCCTGTTCCTAATGTAACAGGCTCGAGGGGGCTGAACGGCCTCCTCCTGTTCCTAATGTAACAGGCTCGAGGGGCTGAAAGGCCTCCTCCTGTTCCTAATGTAACAGGCTCGAGGGGGCTGAACGGCCTCCTCCTGTTCCTAATGTAACAGGCTCGAGGGGCTGAATGGCCTCCTCCTGTTCCTAATGTAACAGGCTCGAGGGGGCTGAACGGCCTCCTCCTGTTCCTAACGTAACAGGCTCAAGGGGCTGAATGGCCTCCTCCCGTTCCTAATGTAATAGGCGCGAGGGGGCTGAACGGCCTCTTCCTGTTCCCAATGTAACAGGCTCGAGGGGGCTGAATGGCCTCCTCCTGTTTCTAATGTAACAGGCTCGAGGGGGCTGAACGGCCTCTTCCTGTTCCCAATGTAACAGGCTCGAGGGGGCTGAATGGCCTCCTCCTGTTCCTAATGTAACAAGCTCGAGGGGCTGAAAGGCCTCCTTCCAGTTTCTAATGTAACAGGCTCGAGGGGGCTGAATGGCCTCCTCCTGTTCCTAATGTAACAGGCTCGAGGGGGCTGAACGGCCTCCTCCTGTTCCTAATGTAACAGGCTCGAGGGGGCTGAACAGCCTCCTCCTGTTCCTAATGTAACAGGCTCGAGGGGGCTGAACGGCCTCCTCCTGTTCCTAATGTAACAGGCTCGAGGGGCTGAATGGCCTCCTCCTGTTCCTAATGTAACAGTCTCGAGGGGCTGAATGGCCTCCTCCTGTTCCTAATGTAACAGGCTCGAGGGGGCTGATCGGCCTCCTCCTGTTCCTAATGTAACAGGCTCGAGGGGGCTGAACGGCCTCCTCCTGTTCCTAATGTAACAGGCTTGAGGGGGCTGAATGGCCTCCTCCTGTTCCTAATGTAACAGGCTCGAGGGGCTGAATGGACCTCCTCCTGTTCCTAATGTAACAGCCTCGAGGGGCTGAATGGCCTGCTCCTGTTGCGGATCCTAACTCGCACCAAGTCCCCCGTTCACCCATCACCCCTGTGCACGCTCACTTCCTGAGAGGCAAGGAAGGTGATATTAGGGACAGCTTGGTCAAAGAGGTCGGTTTTAAGGAGCGTCTTAAAGGAGGGAGAGAGAGGCGGAGAGGTTTAGGGAGGGAATTCCAGAGCTCGGGGCCCAGGCGGCTGAAGGCACGGCCGCCAATGGCGGAGCGATGGAAATCGGGGAACGCGCGAGTGGATGGAATTGGAGGAGCGCAGAGATCTGGGAGGGTTGCAGGAGGTTACAGAGATAGGAAGGGGCGAAGAGGCCCTGGAGGGATTTGAAGACGAGGATGAGATTTTTAAAATTGAGATGTTGCCGGACCGGGAGCCAGTGTCGGTCAGCGAGCACACAGTAGGACACGGGACAGCGTATCCTAACTTGCGAGTTTTGAACGATCTCTGTTTCTCCTCTTGACTCAGTGAGAGACAGACTGGATGCAGGGAGGATGTTTCCCCTGGCTGGGGGGTCTAGAACGAGGGGTCACAGTCTCAGGATACGGGGTAGGACATTTAGGACTGAGATGAGGAGAAATGTCTTCACTCAGAGGGTGGTGAACCTGTGGAATTCTCTACCACAGAAGGCTGTGGAGGCCAAGTCACTGAACCTATTTAAGAAGGAGATAGATAGATTTCTAGACACAAAAGGCATCAAGGGGTACGGGGAGAGAGCGGGAATATGGTATTGAGATAGAGGATCGGCCATGATCATATTGAATGGCGGAGCAGGCTCGAAGGGCCGAATGGCCTACTCCTGCTCCTATTTTTCGATGTTCTATATTCTCTCTGACTCTATAAAGACCATTTCCGTTCCTCTTCCCAGCAACGTTTGGGCACGAGCTGGCTCAGCTTTGCTTTGTGATTTGTCCTTTCTCCCTCTCTAACCCGGGGGTCCAATGAACAATTGCAGCTATGCTACTATCGTATAAAGCTCTGGTCAGACCCCTTGTGGAGTAACTGCATTCAGTCCTGGGCCCAGCACCTCAGGAATGATATCTCGGCCTCGGAGTGGGGGCAGCACAGATTCAGCAGAACGATACCCGGAGGGCTAAAAGGGTTAAATCACGAGGACAAATTGCACAGACTGGGCTTGTATTTTCTCGAGTATAGAAGATTAAGGAGTGATCTGATCGAGGTGTTTAAACGATTCGATAGGGTAGATCATACGAACATACAGGTTGGACAGGTTGGGTGATTGGGCAGAAGCATGGCAGATGCAGTATAATGTGGATAAATGCGAGGTTATCCACTTTGGTGGCAAAAACAGGAAGACAGATTATTATCTGAACGGCAATAGATTGGGAAAAGGGGAAGTGCAACGAGACCTGGGTGTCCTTGTGCACCAGTCGCTGAAGGTAAGCATGCAGGTGCAGCAGGCAGCTAAGAAGGCAAATGGTATGTTGGCCTTCGTAGCGAGAGGATTCGAGTACAGGAGCAAGGATGTCTTGCTGCAGTTGTACAGGGCCTTGGTGAGACCACACCTTGAGTATTGTGTGCAGTTTTGGTCGCCTTACCTGAGGAAGGATGTTCTTGCCATGGAGGGAGTGCAGCGAAGATTCACCAGGCTGATACCTGGGATGGCAGGAATGACGTATGAGGAGAGATTGGGTCGATTAGGCTTATATTCGCTGGAGTTTAGAAGAATGAGAGGGGATCTCATTGAAACTTATAAAATTCTGACAGGACTAGGCAGACTAGATGCAGGAAGGATGTTCCCGATGGTCGGGGAGTCCAGAACCAGGGGTCACAGTCTAAGGATAAGGGGTAAGCCATTTAGGACTGAGATGAGGAGGAATTTCTTCACCCAGAGAGTGGTGAACCTGTGGAATTCTCTACCACACAAGGCAGTTGAGGCCAATTCATTAAATATATTCAAGAAGGAGTTGGATATATTTCTTAAGGCTAAAGGGATCAAGGGATATGGGGAGAAAGCAGGGACAGGGCACTGAATTTGGATGATCAGCCATGATCGCATTGAATGGCGGAGCAGGCTCGAGGGGCCAAATGGCCTCCTCCTGCTCCTATCTTCTGTTTCTATGTTTAGTTCTAGATTCTCCCACAAGAGGAAACATCCTCTCCACATCCACCCTGTCCAGACCCCTCAGGATCTTCTATGTTTCAATCAAGTCACCTCTTACTCTTCTAAACTCCAGCGGATACAAGCCTAGCCTGTCCAACCATTCCTCATAAGACAACCCGCCGAGAGAAACTATTTCCTCTGGTGGGGGGCGGGAGTCCAGAACAAGGGGGCAGAACCTTCAAATTAGAGCCAGGCCGTTCAGGGGTGATGTCAGGAAACACTTCTTCACACAAAGGCTGGTGGAAATCTGGAACTCTCTTCCCCAAAGAGCTGTCGAGGCTGGGGGTCGATTGGGGCTTTCAAGACTGAGATTTGTGTTGGGCGCGGGTATTAAGGGTTGATGTGCCTCAATGAATCCGAGACTCGACGTTAACGGAGCAAAGCAAGGCTTTTATTAACTCAGAAAGTAATACACGGTGGAGAAGTGTCTCTCATCCAGAGATCTGCTGTACTGCTGTGAGACACGGTGGGGCTTGCTTAAGTAGGGGCCAGGTATGGGCGGAGCCCTACACACAATACAATACAGGTAAGGAAATGAAACTGAAACTAAACTAAACACAGGGAATACAGTGCCTGATGAATGGCATATTTCGTCACAAGGGTTATGCAACCAAGGTGGGAGGACGGGGTTGAGGTGCCGACTAGCCATGATCTGACTGCGTCTGTGGTGCCTCCCTCCTGTCCCTATGCCCCCACTCCCCAAGCTGAGCTCTGCCCACGCTGGCACAGAGTGGCAGTCGGCCCTTGGCACACGCTGGGGGGGGGCTCAGTTACATTTCAGCGAACATTTGGTGCCCCTATTGGGAGAGGGAGAGCTGCGGCCAGGAGGCTAGTGAGAGGCCCTGGGGCGGGCAGCGAACAAGAGCCAAGCACATTCATCACTGGCACAAGTGCCCAGTGCCTGAGACTGCCCGAGTGCTATTTCTCCTGGCTTACCGCCTTCCGATGCTTTATAAAGAAGGTTTTAATAGGAATTAGACTGGCTACAAGAAGAATTAACGCACTGTTCTCAAAAGGGAGCTCTGGATTTTGAAGGGGATTTTTTTTTCCTCTTATACAACATAGCAACTCCTGGATGAGTATCAGTAAATTAACTGGACCAGCCACATAATTATTGTGTCTACAAGAGTAGGTCAGAGGCTGGGAATTCTGTAACGAGTGACTCACCTCCTGACTCCCCAAAGCCTTTCCACCATCTACAAGGCACAAGTCAGGAGTGTGATGGAATACTCTCCACTTGCCTGGATGAGTTGCAGCTCCGACAACACTCGAGAAGCTCGACACCATCCAGGACAAAGCAGCCCGCTTGATTGGCACCCCGTCCACCACCTTAAACATTCACTCCCTCCACCACCGGCGCACCGTGGCTGCAGTGTGGACCATCTACAAGATGCACTGCAGCAACTCGCCAAGGCTTCTTCGGCAGCACCTCCCAAACCCGCGACCTCTTCCATCTAGAAGGACAAGGGCAGCAGGCGCACGGGAACACCACCACCTCCAAGTTCCCCTCCGAGTCACACACACCATCCTGACTTGGAAATATATCGGCCGTTCCTTCATCGTCGCTGGGTCAAAATCCTGGAACTCCCTCCCGAACAGCGCTGTGGGAGCACCTTCACCACACGGACTGCAGCGGTTCAAGAAGGCGGCTCACCACCACCTTCTCAAGGGGCGATTAGGGATGGGCAATAAATGCTGGCTGGCATGAATCAGTCATTCATGAAAGAAAGACTTATGAAATAATACTGAGCGGCCTGCGGGTGGCGCTGTCCAGGGAGAATATAAATACTCGGGCACGGGCCCAGCTTGCGCAGGACATTCTTAACAGGAACTAGTGAAGGACACAACTAGACCTCCATGTTGTAAAACAGTTGGCTAAAGCTTTGTTTAACGCTTAGACCAAGTGCCAAGTAGTTTCCTTACATCACTGGCCTTGCCAGCGACGCCCACATCCCGTGATTGAATTTAAAAAAAGCCAGGTCCATCTAGTTCGTCTTAAAGAAAGAACTCCCATTTCTCCAGTGCCTTTCACAACGCTTCACAGTCAATGAAGGACTTCTTCTGACGTGGGGTCAATGTTCTAATGTAGGAAACGAGGCTGCCAATTAATGCACACCAAGCTCCCACACACAAAGATGAGATAAATAAATGGATTGATTTCAGTGATGTTGATTGAGGGATAAACATTGGCCAGGACACCGGGGAGAACGCCCCCCTGCTCTTCTTCCATTAGTGGCCGTGGGATCCTTTACATCCACCAGAGAGGGCAGACGGGGCCGTACTGTCGGAGGGGCAGTACTGAGGGAGCGCCGCACTGTCAGAGGGGCAGTACTGAGGGAGCGCCGCACTGTCGGAGGGGCAGTACTGAGGGAGCGCCGCACTGTCGGAGGGGCAGTACTGAGGGAGCGCCGCACTGTCGGAGGGGCGGTACTGAGGGAGCGCCGCACTGTCGGAGGGGCGGTACTGAGGGAGCGCCGCACTGTCGGAGGGGCGGTACTGAGGGAGCTCCGCACTGTCGGAGGGGCGGTACTGAGGGAGCGCCGCACAGTCGGAGGGGCAGTACTGAGGGAGCGCCGCACTGTGGGAGGGGCGGTACTGAGGGAGCGCCGCACAGTCGGAGGGGCAGTACTGAGGGAGCGCCGCACTGTCGGAGGGGCGGTACTGAGGGAGCGCCGCACAGTCGGAGGGGCAGTACTGAGGGAGCGCCGCACTGTGGGAGGGGCGGTACTGAGGGAGCGCCGCACTGTCGGAGGGGCAGTACTGAGGGAGCACCGCACTGTCGGAGGGGCGGTACTGAGGGAGCGCCGCACTGTCGGAGGGGCAGTACTGAGGGAGCGGTGCGCTGTCGGAGGGGCAGTACTGAGGGAGCGCCGCACTGTCGGAGGGACGGTACTGAGGGAGCGCCGCACTGTCGGAGGGGCGGTACTGAGGGAGCGCCGCACTGTCGGAGAGGGAGTACTGAGGGAGCGCCGCACTGTCGGAGGGGCAGTACTGAGGGAGCGCCGCACTGTCGGAGGGGCAGTACTGAGGGAGCGCTGCACTGTCGGAGGGGCGGTACTGATGGAGCGCCGCACTGTCGGAGGGGCGGTACTGAGGGAGCGCCGCACTGTCGGAGGGGCAGTACTGAGGGAGCGCCGCACTGTCGGAGGGGTAGTACTGAGAGAGCGCCGCACTGTCGGAGGGGCAGTACTGAGGGAGCGCCGCACTGTGGGAGGGACAGTACTGAGGGAGCGCCACACTGTCGGAGGGGCGGTACTGAGGGAGCGCCGCACTGTGGGAGGGACGGTACTGAGAGAGCGCCGCACTGTCGGAGGGGCGGTACTGAGGGATTGCTGCACTGAAGAAGAGCGGGGGTGGGGGAGTTCTCTCTGGTGTCCTGGGGCCCAATATTTATCCCTCAACCAACATCACTTAAAAAACATATTATCACATTGTTGTGTGTGGGAACTTGCTGTGCGCAAACTGGCTGTTGCGTTTCCTACATTACAACAGCGAGCACACTTCAGAAAATGTACTTAATTGGCTGTGAAGCGCTTTGGGACGTCCTGAGGTGGTGAAAGGTGACGTAATAAAACTCACTACGCACTTGGTTTGAGAGTAAAGCAAGTCTTTAATCAACTTGTTTCAGAACATGGAGGTCTAGTTGTACTTCACTAGTTCCTGTCTTACAAAATGTCCCTGAGCAAGCTGGGCCCACGCCCGAGTATTTATACTCCTTGGACGGCGCCACCAGCTGGCCGTCCAGTGTTATTTCATGAGCAGTTTCTTTATAATGATGAGATTTATAACAAAAGGTGCTGGAGAAATGCAAGATTTTTGCCTTTTTCCCTTTTCTTACAAAGCAGTGTTCAAGGGCGTTGGGGCCTACAGTCCTGGCATCACTGGGAGGAGCTCATCTTACAAAACATCGGGGGTGTGGGGGGGGGGGTTGCGGATCAGGCTATGCAGAAGCTGAACTCCCCTCGCCCCACTCCATGGATCCTGGTGGGGTGTGCGGGAGGGAAGGGTGCGAATGATCTGAGACTGAAGTGCGGGCAGCTCGTGGGGCCAGGGATAAGGGGGAGGAAGGGAGGTGGTGCAGATGTTTCCAGCCCAAGGTGCCATGGGACTGCTGTGGACGGTGGGGGGGGGGGGGGGGGGGAGGTGGGGCTGTGTGTGGAAGAGGTGGAGAGTTGAGTATATTCAAGGCTGAGATCGAGAGATGTTTGGACTCTCGGGGAATCGAGGGATAGGGGGATCGGGCGGGGGAGAGTGGAGTTGAGGTGGAAGATCAGCCTTGATCTCACTGAATGGCGGAGCAGGCTCGAGAGGCCGAATGGCCGACTCCTGCCCTTAATTCTCATGTTAGAAAGGCGGGGGTTCATTGAGAAGGGTGCAAGTTCACAGAAATGAGACTCAAACTCATTAATTTTTAAAGAAAGGGGGAGAAATTGGGTATTGCCCCGTTTGGGGTGCTATTATCGGCCGGGCGCCATGTTTAGCGCCCGGCGTTAATGATCGCCTCCGACTGCAAAATTCGCCTCTATCGCCCTGGAGGTGATTCGAGCGCTAAATCAGGCGCTACACACCTCTCATAAGGCGCTAACGTCGGGGAGCGAGGCACTACCTCAGAGCGCTACCGAAGCTCAGGCGATGTCCGTTACCATGGAAGCCAGACAGACCGGCGCTGTCCAGTCCTTAAAGGGGAGCGGCCATCTTGCTGGCCAGCCGCTCCCTACTCATTGCAGCCTCGAATCTCGGCCCGGGGAGACCTCGCAAGCAATTGTGTTGGAAGCACTAATGGACAGGCCCAGGGAAAGAGCTCGGAGCTAAGGAACCTCCAAAGTGGTGCTGAGGGCCAAAACTCCTCAGGACAGCGTTAAAACCAAGAATTTTGCCGACAAGAAAAGGCAGGAAGCGCCCGCCTTTAAATAGCACTCCCCCAGCCCCTTTCCCGACTTGAAAGCAGGCGGTAAGGCAGGGGGCACGACTCAATATCTGATCTGGGGCACTAGCGGGGCGTTGCACGCTTGACTGACGTCACGATCTGCGGGCGCAGGAGATCGTGGCGGTAGTGCTCAGCGCCGCCGCAAAAACGACGGGTCAATTTCGCGAGCGGCGCTAAAATCGCCGCGCCCGGGCGCTAAGTTCCTAGCGCCCCCCCCGGAGGAGCTACCGGGAGGCGCTAACCAACCGAAGTTTTCCCCCGAAAGTCTTTTTCTCAATTCACTTTCCACTGGCTGACCTGGCCTTGCGGCCCAGTGTTGAGAAGGCTGGGCTCCTCTTGTGGGGATGCAAGGCTGCTGCCCGGGTGCACTGTAGGAGTTGGGGAGGGGGTGTGCGGTCGAGAGTGGGGTAAAGCTCTGCCCGGGTGCACTGTAGGAGTTGGGGAGGGGGGTGTGCGGTCGAGAGTGGGGTAAAGCTCTGCCCAGGTGCACTGTAGGAGTTGGGGAGGGGCGGGGGGCCAAAGTGGGGTAAAGCTCTGCCTGGGTGCACTGTAGGAGTTGGGGAGGGGGTGTGCGGTCAAGAGTGGGGTAAAGCTCTGCCCGGGTGCACTGTAGGAGTTGGGGAGGGGGGTGCGGTCGAGAGTGGGGTAAAGCTCTGCCCGGGTGCACTGTAGGAGTTGGGGAGGGGTGTGCGGTCAAGAGTGGGGTAAAGCTCTGCCCGGGTGCACTGTAGGACTTGGGGAGGGGGGTGCGGTCGAGAGTGGGGTAAAGCTCTGCCCGGGTGCACTGTAGGAGTTGGGGAGGGGTGTGCGGTCAAGAGTGGGGTAAAGCTCTGCCCGGGTGCACTGTAGGACTTGGGGAGGGGGGTGCGGTCGAGAGTGGGGTAAAGCTCTGCCCGGGTGCACTGTAGGAGTTGGGGAGGGGGGTGCGGTCGAGAGTGGGGTAAAGCTCTGCCCGGGTGCACTGTAGGAGTTGGGGAGGGGGGTGCAGTCGAGAGTGGGGTAAAGCTCTGCCCGGGTGCACTGTAGGAGTTGGGGAGGGGGGTGCGGTCGAGAGTGGGGTAAAGCTCTGCCCGGGTGCACTGTAGGAGTTGGGGAGGGGGTGTGCGGTCGAGAGTGGGGTAAAGCTCTGCCCGGGTGCACTGTAGGAGTTGGGGAGGGGGGTGCGGTCGAGAGTGGGGTAAAGCTCTGCCCGGGTGCACTGTAGGAGTTGGGGAGGGGGTGCGGTCGAGAGTGGGGTAAAGCTCTGCCCGGGTGCACTGTAGGAGTTGGGGAGGGGGGTGCGGTCGAGAGTGGGGTAAAGCTCTGCCCGGGTGCACTGTAGGAGTTGGGGAGGGGGGGGGGACAAAGTGGGGTAAAGCTCTGCCCGGGTGCACTGTAGGAGTTGGGGAGGGGGGTGCGGTCGAGAGTGGGGTAAAGCTCTGCCCGGGTGCACTGTAGGAGTTGGGGAGGGGGGTGCGGTCGAGAGTGGGGTAAAGCTCTGCCCGGGTGCACTGTAGGAGTTGGGGAGGGGGGTGCGGTCGAGAGTGGGGTAAAGCTCTGCCCGGGTGCACTGTTGGAGTTGGGGAGGGGGGTGCGGTCGAGAGTGGGGTAAAGCTCTGCCCGGGTGCACTGTTGGAGTTGGGGAGGGGGGTGCGGTCGAGAGTGGGGAAAAGCTCTGCCCGGGTGCACTGTAGGAGTTGGGGAGGGGGGGGGCCGAGAGTGGGGTAAAGCTCTGCCCGGGTGCACTGTAGGAGTTGGGGAGGGGGGGGGCCGAGAGTGGGGTAAAGCTCTGCCCGGGTGCACTGTAGGAGTTGGGGAGGGGGTGTGCGGTCGAGAGTGGGGTAAAGCTCTGCCCGGGTGCACTGTAGGAGTTGGGGAGGGGGGTGCGGCCGAGAGTGGGGTAAAGCTCTGCCCGGGTGCACTGTAGGAGTTGGGGAGGGGGTGTGCGGTCGAGAGTGGGGTAAAGCTCTGCCCGGGTGCACTGTAGGAGTTGGGGAGGGGGGTGCGGTCGAGAGTGGGGTAAAGCTCGGCCCGGGTACACTGTAGGAGTTGGGGAGGGGGGTGCGGTCGAGAGTGGGGTAAAGCTCTGCCCGGGTGCACTGTAGGAGTTGGGGAGGGGGGTGCGGCCGAGAGTGGGGTAAAGCTCTGCCCGGGTGCACTGTAGGAGTTGGGGAGGGGGGGGGGTCGAGAGTGGGGTAAAGCTCTGCCCGGGTGCACTGTAGGAGTTGGGGAGGGGGTGTGCGGTCGAGAGTGGGGTAAAGCTCTGCCCGGGTGCACTGTAGGAGTTGGGGAGGGGGGTGCGGTCGAGAGTGGGGAAAAGCTCTGCCCGGGTGCACTGTAGGAGTTGGGGAGGGGGTGTGCGGTCGAGAGTGGGGTAAAGCTCTGCCCGGGTGCACTGTAGGAGTTGGGGAGGGGGGTGCAGTCGAAAGTGGGGTAAAGCTCTGCCCGGGTGCACTGTAGGAGTTGGGGAGGGGGGTGCGGTCGAGAGTGGGGTAAAGCTCTGCCCGGGTGCACTGTTGGAGTTGGGGAGGGGGGTGCGGTCGAGAGTGGGGTAAAGCTCTGCCCGGGTGCACTGTTGGAGTTGGGGAGGGGGGTGCGGTCGAGAGTGGGGTAAAGCTCTGCCCGGGTGCACTGTAGGAGTTGGGGAGCGGGGTGCGGTCGAGAGTGGGGAAAAGCTCTGCCCGGGTGCACTGTAGGAGTTGGGGAGGGGGGTGCGGTCGAGAGTGGGGAAAAGCTCTGCCCGGGTGCACTGTAGGAGTTGGGGAGGGGGGTGCGGTCGAGAGTGGGGTAAAGCTCTGCCCGGGTGCACTGTAGGAGTTGGGGAGGGGGGTGCGGTCGAGAGTGGGGAAAAGCTCTGCCCGGGTGCACTGTAGGAGTTGGGGAGGGGGGTGCGGTCGAGAGTGGGGTAAAGCTCTGCCCGGGTGCACTGTAGGAGTTGGGGAGGGGGGTGCGGTCGAGAGTGGGGAAAAGCTCTGCCCGGGTGCACTGTAGGAGTTGGGGAGGGGGGTGCGGTCGAGAGTGGGGTAAAGCTCTGCCCGGGTGCACTGTAGGAGTTGGGGAGGGGGGTGCGGTCGAGAGTGGGGAAAAGCTCTGCCCGGGTGCACAGTAGGAGTTGGGGAGGGGGGTGCGGTCGAGAGTGGGGTAAAGCTCTGCCCGGGTGCACTGTAGGAGTTGGGGAGGGGGGTGCGGTCGAGAGTGGGGAAAAGCTCTGCCCGGGTGCACTGTAGGAGTTGGGGAGGGGGGTGCGGTCGAGAGTGGGGTAAAGCTCTGCCCGGGTGCACTGTAGGAGTTGGGGAGGGGGTGTGCGGTCGATAGTGGGGTAAAGCTCTGCCCGGGTGCACTGTAGGAGTTGGGGAGGGGGGTGCAGTCGAGAGTGGGGTAAAGCTCTGCCCGGGTGCACTGTTGGAGTTGGGGAGGGGGTTGCGGTCGAGAGTGGGGTAAAGCTCTGCCCGGGTGCACTGTAGGAGTTGGGGAGGGGGTGCGGTCGAGAGTGGGGTAAAGCTCTGCCCGGGTGCACTGTAGGAGTTGGGGAGGGAGGGGGGCCGAGAGTGGGGTAAAGCTCTGCCCGGGTGCACTGTAGGAGTTGAGGAGGGGGGCGGTCAAGGGTGGGGATAACTGCTGCCCAGGTGCACTGTGGGAGAGCATGGCCGTGGTGCCAGGTGCATGATGGGAGGAGTGTAACGCTGGCGAGCAGGTGCATTGTGGTTGTGCCAGGTTCGGGTCCAGATGCACTGAGGGATGGTCACTAATGGTCAACCCTGAGAGGTCACACTGATCAGAGGTCATGCCCTTTCCATCTCACAAGCAGGTGTTGCGAACGCGATCCCGGTCAGCCTGAGGCCTACCCTGAGGGTACTGAAGGCACCTTACAGTTGCTTCCATTCCAACGTGGACCACTTTCCATACCTCGGGAGCCTACTGTCAACAAGGGCAGACGTCGATGACGAAGTCCAACACCGCCTTCAGTGTGCCAGTGCAGCCTTCGGTCGCCTGAGGAAGAGAGTGTTTGAAGACCAGGACCTCAAACCCAGCACCAAGCTCATGGTCTACAGAGCAGCAGTGATACCCGCCCTGCTGTATGCCTCAGAGACATGGACCATGTACAGCAGGCACCTCAAAGCACTGGAGAGGTGCCACCAACGCTGCTTCTGCAAGATCCTGCAAATCCATTGGCAGGACAGGCGCACCGACGTCAGTGTTCTCGCTCGGGCCAACATCCCCAGCATTGAAGCTTTGACCGCGCTCGATCAGCTCTGATGGACGCGTCACATCATCCGCATGCCCGATACGAGACTCCCAAAACAAGCGCTCTACTCGGAGCTCCACCACGGCAAGAGAGCCCCAGGTGGGCAGAGGAAACGCTTCAAGGACACCGTAAAAGCCTCCTTGAAAAAGTGCAACATCCCCACCGACACCTGGGAATCCCTGGCCCAAGACCGCACAAAGTGGAGGAGAAGCATCCGGGAAGGCGCCGAACACCTCGAGTCTCTTCACCGGGAGCAAACGGAAGCCAAGCGCAGGCAGCGCAAGGAGCGCACGTCAACCCAAGCACCCCACCCACCCGCCCCTTCAACCACCGTCTGCCCCACCTGTGACAGAGACTGTAGGTCCCGCACTGGACTCATCAGTCACCTGAGAACTCATTGTTAGTGTGGAAGCAAGTCATCCTCGGTTCCCAGGGACTGCCTAAGAAGAGGAGAAGCTTCCATTTGCCCCACACTCACAGTGCGGTCATTCTTCCTGAACAAGGCCCCACATGCAACATGGGGACCCGTCCAAATGCTATCGCCACTGGACGGAGATATAATAAAACGAAGGGTGGGCGGGTGTGGTAGGGAGGAGGAGGGGGGAGGAAACACTCTTTCAGCTTAGGTTGAGGGGCAAGTTTCCACACCCGGAGTACTGTGTGCAGTTTTGGTCTCCTTACCTAAGAAAGGATATACTTGCCATAGAGGGAGTGCAGCGAAGGTTCACCAGACTGATTCCTGGGATGGCAGGACTGTCGTATGAGGAGAGATTGGGTCGACTAGGCCTGTATTCACTAGAGTTTAGAAGAATGAGAGGGGATCTCATTGAAATGTATAAAATTCTGACCGGGCTAGACAGACTGGATGCAGGGAGGATGTTTCCCCTGGCTGGGGGGGTCTAGAACGAGGGGTCACAGTCTCAGGATACGGGGTAGGACATTTAGGACTGAGATGAGGAGAAATGTCTTCACTCAGAGGGTGGTGAACCTGTGGAATTCTCTACCACAGAAGGCTGTGGAGGCCAAGTCACTGAATCTATTTAAGAAGGAGATAGACAGATTTCTAGACACGAAAGGCATCCAGGGGTATGGGGAGAGAGCGGGAATATGGTATTGAGATAGAGGATCAGCCATGATCATACTGAATGGCGGAGCAGGCTCGAAGGGCTGAATGGCCTACTCCTGCTCCTATTTTTCTATGTTTCTAAGTTTCACCTTGTAAGACCACCCACTCTACACCACGGCTCCCACTGCGTCCCCGGGAGAGAGCGAGGGAGCAGGAAGAGAGGTGTTTGTTCAGCTGGTGCTCTGACAGAGGTCCCGCGGGTTAAGCAGCCCGTTCCCAGTCTGAACACAAAGACTTCGCTCTCCAGCAAGCCGCCTCCTCCCAAGTCTTTATCACCTCCACCACACAGCCAGTCAGCACGGGTCAGATCCCGGGCGTGGGATTAACAATCACGAGATGTGTCCCCCAGACTCCTCCCCGCAACATTGGCGGCCGTGCCTTCAGCCGCCTGGGCCCCTAAGCTCTGGAATTCCCTCCCTAAACCTCGCCGCCTCTCTCTCTCCTCCTTTAAGACGCTCCTTAAAACCGACCTCTTTGACCCAGCTTTTGGTCTCCTGTCCTTACATCTCCTTATGTGGCTCGAGGTCAAATTTTGTTTGAAAATCAACTACAACAACTTGCATTTATACAGCACCTTTAACATAGTAAAACATCCCAAGGCGCTTCACAGAAGCGTAAATCAGACAAAATTTGACACTGAGCCAAATAAGGAGATATTAGAGACAGGCGACCAAAAGCCTGGTCAAACAGGTCGGTTTTAAGCAGCGTCTTAACGGAGGAGAGAGAGAGGCGGAGAGGTTTAGGGAGGGAATTCCAGAGCTCGGGGGCCCTGGCGCGGTCGCCAATGGCGGTGTGATGGAAATTGGGGGATGCGCGATAGGCCAGAATTGGAGGAGCGCAGAGATCTCGGGGGGTTGTGGGCTGGAGGAGGTTACAGAGATAGGGAGGGGCGAGGTTCCTGTGAGTGCCTTGGGGTGTTTTACTATGTTAAAGGCGCTATATACATGCAAGTTGTTATTGTTGATTTTGCTCAAGTAGACAGGAACATGGCTAAAAACTGTCAGCTGCATCTGTCGCACTGGGAGCCCATGGACACTGATCCTGCTCACTGTTCCACTTCTTCATTCTTTCTTCTCAAATACCTGCTTGGTTCTCTTGATTTCAATCGGCCTCACCAGGGAGCTTTACTCTGTATCTAACCTGTGCTGTACCTGTTCTGGGAGTGTTTGATGGGACAGTGTAGAGGGAGCTTTACTCTGTATCTAACCCGTGCTGTACCTGCCCTGGGAGTGTTTGATGGGGACAATGTAGAGGGAGCTTTACTCTGTATCTAACCCGTGCTGTACCTGCCCTGGGAGTGTTTGATGGGGACAGTGTAGAGGGAGCTTTACTCTGTATCTAACCCGTGCTGTACCTGCCCTGGGAGTGTTTGATGGGGACAGTGTAGAGGGAGCTTTACTCTGTATCTAACACGTGCTGTACCTGCCCTGGGAGTGTTTGATGGGACAGTGTAGAGGGAGCTTTACTCTGTATCTAACCCGTGCTGTACCTGCCCTGGGAGTGTTTGATGGGGACAGTGTAGAGGGAGCTTTACTCTGTATCTAATCCGTGCTGTACCTGCCCTGGGAGTGTTTGATGGGACAGTGTAGAGGGAGCTTTACTCTGTATCTAACTCGTGCTGCACCTGCCCTGGGAGTGTTTGATGGGACAGTGTAGAGGGAGCTTTACTCTGTATCTAACCCATGCTGTAGCTGCCCTGGGAGTGTTTGATGGGACAGTGTAGAGGGAGCTTTACTCTGTATCTAACTCGTGCTGTATCTGCCCTGGGAGTGTTTGATGGGACAGTGTAGAGGGAGCTTTACTCTGTATCTAACCCGTGCTGTACCTGCCCTGGGAGTGTTTGATGGGACACTGGAGAGGGAGCTTTACTCTGTATCTAAATCGTGCTGTACCTGCCCTGGGAATGTTTGATGGGACAGTGTAGAGGGAGCTTTACTCTGTATCTAACCCGTGCTGTACCTGCCCTGGGAGTGTTTGGTATCAAGTACCTGTTGGGAATATGCTCTATTGTGTGCAGTTCTGGTCGCCTTATCTGAGGAAGGGTGTTCTTGCCATGGAGAGAGTGCAGCGAAGATTCACCAGACTGATACCTGGGATGGCAGGAATGACGTATGAGGAGAGATTGGGTCGGTTAGGCTTATATTCGCAAGAGTTTAGATGAATGAGAGGGGATCTCATTGAAACTTATAAAATTCTAACAGGACTAGACAGACTAGATGCAGGAAGGATGTTCCCGATGGCGGGGGAGTCCAGAACCAGGGGTCACAGTCTAAGGATAAGGGGTAAGCCATTTAGGGCAGAGATGAGGAGGAATTTCTTCACCCAGAGAGTGGTGAACCTGTGGAATTCTCTACCACAGAGGGCGGTGGAGGCCAATTCATTAAATATATTCAAGAAGGAGTTAGATATATTTCTTGAGGCTAAAGGGATCAAGGGATATGGGGAGAAGGCAGGGACAGGGTACTGAATTTGGATGATCAGCCATGATCTCATTGAATGGCGGAGCAGGCTCGAGGGGCCGAATGGCCTCCTCCTGCTCCTATCTTCTATGTTTCTATGTTTCTATTCTGCAACACTGACCCCTCCCACTTCAAGAAGCACATTAGGAGAAGCAGCCTGAGTTAACTCAGCCCACGCGGACTCACACCGGAAACTCTTGGCCTGTGAGTCAAGGCTTCGGCCCGGGCTGTCAGGCCTTGTGGTGGCTTTGAGGGCTGGGACAGGCCACACATGAGGGGAATGTTTAGATTGTGTTGTAGACTGAAAGACTAAACAGCTTTGAAACAGTGGCGATGACTCGGCCAGTGCGGTATCGCTGTGTCCCACTCACTGACTCCGCATTACTCCCATCAGGGTGAAGTAATCCTCAGCTCCTCTTGAACCGTCATTTCCCCTCTGGAGTCCTCTGGACAGTACACCCATCGGGGAGCTGTTGATTTTGAGTATTACATAGAAACATAGAAGATAGGAGCAGGAGTCGGCCATTCGGCCCCTCGAGCCTGCTCCGCCATTTAATGAGATCATGGCTGATCATCCAAATTCAGTACCCTGTCCCTGCCTTCTCCCCATATCCCTTGATCCCTTTAGCCTCAAGAAATATATCTAACTCCTTCTTGAATATATTTAATGAATTGGCCTCCACCGCCCTCTGTGGTAGAGAATTCCACAGGTTCACCACTCTCTGGGTGAAGAAATTCCTCCTCATCTCTGCCCTAAATGGCTTACCCCTTATCCTTAGACTGTGACCCCTGGTTCTGGACTCCCCCGCCATCGGGAACATCCTTCCTGCATCTAGTCTGTCTAGTCCTGTTAGAATTTTATAAGTTTCAATGAGATCCCCTCTCATTCTTCTAAACTCCAGCGAGTACAAGACCAATCGACCCAATCTCTCCTCATACGTCATTCCTGCCATCCCAGGTATCAGCCTGGTGAATCTTCGCTGCACTCCCTCCATGGCAAGAACGTCCTTCCTCAGATAAGGCGACCAAAACTGCACACAATACTCAAGGTGTGGTCTCACCAAGGCCCTGTACAACTGCAGCAAGACATCCTTGTTCCTGTACTCAAACACTCTCGCTGCGAAGGCCAACTACGTTGGAGTATTGAAAAAAAGAAAGACTGGCATTTATATAGCGCCGTTCACGACCACCGGACGTCTCAAAGCGCTTTACAGCCAGTGAAGGACTTTTTTTTTTGAAGTGTGGTCACTGTTGTCATGGAGGAAATGCGGCAGCCAATTTGCGCACAGCAAGCTCCCACAAGCAGTGAACTATTGCTGATAGTTCACACGTCTCCCGCCCGGCCTGTGCGGAGTTCGCTGATGCTCTCCACTTGCCTGGGTGAGTTGCAGCTCCAACAACACTCGAGAAGCTCGACACCATCCAGGACAAAGCAGCCCGCTTGATTGGCACCCCATCCACCACCTTAAACATTCACTCCCTCCACCACCGGTGCACCGTGGCTGCAGTGTGGACCATCTACAAGATGCACTGCAGCAACTCGCCAAGGCTTCTTCGGCAGCACCTCCCAAACCCGCGACCTCTTCCACCTAGAAGGACAAGGGCAGCAGGCGCACGGGAACACCACCGCCTCCAAGTTCCCCTCCAAGTCACACACACCATCCTGACTTGGAAACATATCGGCCGTTCCTTCATTGTCGCTGGGTCAAAATCCAGGAACTCCCTCCCTAACAGCGCTGTGGGAGCACCTTCACCACACGGACTGCAGCGGTTCAAGAAGGCGGCTCACCACCACCTTCTCAAGGGGCGATTAGGGATGGGCAATAAATGCTGGGCCTCGCCAGCGACGCCCACATCCCGTGAATCAATAAAAAAAGCCCAAACAGTTGGGGGGGCGGGGTATGTTCATGTTGGTCTCAGTCCCATTTGGTTGGAGGTAATAGGCAGGAGAAAGGATTATTCTCCCCCCGCCACCTCCAGTGACACTCTATCCCGGGAGTAACTCACTGAGGGGAGAGAGGAGACAGGGTTAATCCTCTCCTCTGGGGACAGGCTGACCCGGGAGTAACTCACTGAGGGGAGAGAGGGGAAAGGGTTAATCCTATCCTCCGGGGAGAGGCTGTCCCGGGAGTAATTCACTGAGGGGAGAGAGGGGACAGGGTTAATCCTCTCCTCTGGGGACAGGCTGTCCCGGGAGTAACTCACTGAGGGGAGAGAGGGGAAAGGGTCAATCCTCTGCGCTGGGGAGAGGCTGTCCCGGGAGTAACTCACTGAGGGGAGAGAGGGGAAAGGGTCAATCCTCTCCTCTGGGGACAGGCTGTCCCGGGAGTAACTCACTGAGGGGAGAGAGGGGAAAGGGTCAATCCTCTGCGCTGGGGATGTGCTGTAGCTATCAGTGGGGAGAGCAGAGGGGGTGAAAGGGTTACTGGCTTCGGGGAGCTGGTAGTGGAATTCAGTCCGGGAGCGCCTCCAGCCCAGAACTAACAGAGGGAAATGAATCTCTTACTCAACCACTTTGGCACTCTCTTGCGAGGCCTGGCTGGCCTCCCAGCGGAGGAGACAGGCCCCAGATGTGCCTGATCCAGCAGGCGTCTCTGGCCGTGTCATCTCAGCCCGCAGACAGCCTCGCAGAGGTCTCGCCCTCCGTCCGATGCTATAGAGGGCGAGAGACACCCCACTGGGACAAAAGTGGGGACAGGCGGAACGGAGGGCAACAAATGCCAAGGCAGGGAGGGATGGGGATGGGGAAAGGGGGGAAATGAGGACAGGCTACGTGTCGGGAGTTAAGAAACACAAAAAAAAAGTCTTGCATTTCTCCAGCGCCTTTCCCCACCTCAGGACGTCCCAAAGCGCTTCACAGCCAATGAAGGACTTTTTTTTGAAGTGTGGTCACTGTTGTAATGTGGGAAACGCGGCAGGCAATTTGCACACAGCAAGCTCCCACAAACAGCAATGTGATAAATGACCAGATCATCTGTTTTAGTGATGTTGGTTGAGGGATAAATATTGGCCCCAGGACACCGGGGAGAACTCCCCCCTGCTCTTCTTCCAATAGTGGCCGTGGGATCTTTTACGTCCATCTGAGAGGGGAGACGGGGGCCTCGGTTTAACGTCTCATCTGAAAGACGGCACCTCCGACAGTGCAGCACTCCCTCAGTACAGCTCCTCCGACAGTGCGGCGCTCCCTCAGTACCGCTCCTCCGACAGTGCGGTGCTCCCTCAGTACTGCTCCTCCGACAGTGCGGCACTCCCTCAGTACTGCCCCTCCGACAGTGCGGTGCTCCCTCAGTACTGCCCCTCTGACAGTGTGGCGCTCCCTCAGTACTGCCCCTCCGACAGTGCGGCGCTCCCTCAGTACCGCCCCTCCGACAGTGCGGCGCTCCCTCAGTACCATCCCTCCAACAGTGCGGCGCTCCCTCAGTACCATCCCTCCGACAGTGCGGCGCTCCCTCAGTACTGCCCCTCCGACAGTGCGGCGCTCCCTCAGTACTGACTCTCCGACAGTGCGGCGCTCCCTCAGTACTGCCCCTCCGACAGTGCGGCGCTCCCTCAGTACCGCCCCTCCGACAGTGCGGCGCTCCCTCAGTACTGCCCCTCTGACAGTGCTGCGCTCCCTCAGTACCGGCCCTCCGACAGTGCGGCGCTCCCTCAGTACCGCCCCTCCGACAGTGCGGCGCTCCCTCAGTACCGCCCCTCCGACAGTGCGGCGCTCCCTCAGTACTGCCCCTCTGACAGTGCTGCTGGGGCAGACTCGATGGCCCGAATGGCCTCCTTCTGTGCCCTATTCTATGATTCTATATATGGGGAGCAGACAGGAAAGTGGAGCTGAGGCCAAAATCGGATCAGCCATGATCTCATTAAATGGCGGAGCAGGCTCAAGGGGCCGAATGACCTGCTCATGGCTCCTATTTCTTATTCTACGATAAGGTGGGTGGGTGAGGTTGAGGGATATGGGGAGAAGGTGGGTAGGTGGGGTTGAGGGAGATGGGGAGAAGGTGGGTGGGTGGGTTTGAGGGGTGTGGGGAGAAGGTGGGTGGGTGGGGTTGAGGGAGATGGGGAGAAGGTGGGGTTGAGGGAGATGGGGAGAAGGTGGGTGGGTGGGGTTGAGGGGTGTGGGGAGAAGGCGGGTGGGTGGGGTTGAGGGAGATGGGGAGAAGGTGGGTAGGTGGGGTTGAGGGAGATGGGGAGAAGGTGGGTAGGTGGGGTTGAGGGATATGGGGAGAAGGTGGGCGGGTGGGGTTGAGGGAGATGGGGAGAAGGTGGGTAGGTGGGGTTGAGGGAGATGGGGAGAAGGTGGGTGGGTGGGGTTGAGGGAGATGGGGAGAAGGTGGGTAGGTGGTGTTGAGGGAGATGGGGAGAAGGTGGGTAGGTGGGGTTGAGGGAGATGGGGAGAAGGTGGGTGGGTGGGGTTGAGGGAAATGGGGAGAAGGTGGGTAGGTGGGGTTGAGGGAGATGGGGAGAAGGTGGGTGGGTGGGGTTGAGGGAGATGGGGAGAAGGTGGGTAGGTGGTGTTGAGGGAGATGGGGAGAAGGTGGGTAGGTGGGGTTGAGGGAGATGGGGAGAAGGTGGGTAGGTGGGGTTGAGGGAGATGGGGAGAAGGTGGGTGGGTGGGGTTGAGGGTGATGGGGAGAAGGTGGGTGGGTGGGGTTGAGGGTGATGGGGAGAAGGTGGGTGGGTGGAGTTGATCTTGCCAAAAAGGGGCTAGGGATTCGGTCCTACTCCTGATCCTAGAATATCCTGGCCTTGCTTTGTCCCTCTTCCCTCTCTCTCTGTGCGTGTGTGGGCCGTTCTGGCTGCGATACAGCGGCCGGCCTTTGTTAATCTGTGGATACTGTGGGGCCTCTGGGGAACCCAATCAGACCTGGCCCCTGGACTCGCTCTCTCTTCAGTCCCACGGTGGGGTGGGGGGGGGAGTTGGAGTGCGAGCTGAGTGCAGAATGACAGCTCGGAAGGATCAATCAAAGTTGCTACGGCAACGAGGCCTAGGCAGGCGGTGGGAGGAAGGGGCGAAAAAATGTACAGGAACATGAGCTGAGGCTAAAAATGCTTGCGGATTCGTGTTTTTTTATACAGAGGGAGGAATGTAGATGTCTATCTCACCATGGAAACCTTATACAAACAGCGGCAAATTCACACTGGCCCTCTTGACATTTGACCTTCCTTACGGATGCCCCCCCCCCTGACGACGGTCTTCGGCCTCTCCGACCTCGCGGCAATGTCCCGGAAATGAAAGGATAGTCCAAGTTCGCATCGGCCAAGCCTTTGAATTCCGTGCCCCTGACTTGCTGCTTGTTCAAGATTCCCCAGTGTCCCCGAGCTGAACTCCGACCCCCCGATAGCTACACGGGCCAGCTGTCGCTCCACTGCCGCAACACGCAACGTCACCCGGCCTCCACCCTTTACCTCACCCGCAGATCGTGACGTCAGTCGAGCGTGCAACGCCCCGGACCGGATTTTGAGTGGCGCCCCCTGCCTTACCGCCCGCCGCTAGCAACGACAGGTTGAGGGGAGCGTTTTGCAGTCAGGAAGGGACTGGGGGAGCGCTATTTAAAGGCGGCCGCTTCCTGCCTTTATTTGTGGGTGACATTTTTGCACCACGCATTCTGAGAGAGAGAGACTTCTGGAGAGGTTCAACGCTGTGTGAAGGAGTGTTGGGTACTGAGCAGCACTTTGCAGGTTCATTTTGATTTGACCTTCCTTGCATCGATTTAGAAGAGACTGTGGGGGCTGCTCTCTGAGCTCTTTCCCTCGGACCTCTCCATTGTTCTTTCCAGCAGATTTGATTTACAGGTCTCTCCAGGCCGAGATTCAAGGCTGCAATGAGCAGGGTGTGGATGGAGAGCAAGATCGACCCTCCCCTTTAAGAACTTTCCGGCGCCAGTGTGTCTGTGTTCCATTGCTGACTGACATCACCTGAGCTTCGGGAGCGCTCTGAGGTAGCGACTCGCTCCTCAGCGTTAGCGCCTTAAGACAGGTGTGTAGCGCCTGATTTAGCGCTCCAATCACCTCCAGGGGCGATAGAAGCCAAGTTTGCAGTTGGAGGCGATAATTGGCGCCAGGCGCTAAACTTTGCGCCCGGCCGATAATCGTGCCCCAAACGGGCCGATACCGAATATCTCCCCCGAAGTCACTTATAGTCCACGATACGAGAATTCTTTAATACAATAATAATAATTAATAATAATTCAACTTTATTGTCATTGTACAATGCACAAGTACATGAACAACGAAATGTGATCTTGCAAGCTCCCATGAGTCCAGTACAAATAACATTAACATTAAACGTAAATAGCACCGTCCTGGGAGAAGCAAAGCCGCTGCGTCTGTGCGCGCCGCCATTCCATTTTCACCATTCCTCCTGTCCGACAATCTTCAGCCCAACGCCCGGGCCTGCTCACCAGCCGCCCCTCCCGGGGCTCCTTCCGTGACCTTCTCACCAACCGCCCCTCCTCGGGGCTCCTTCCGCGTAACCAGGCCTGGCTCTGCTTAGCTTCCAAGCCTTGCCAGTGACCCTGTCCCTAAGTCCCAGCTTTCGGCATCCCGAAGTCTCTCAACTTTACAGTCGTCATGGCAATGTATTTATACAATAAGCAGGCAGAAGTGGCAAGGATGCGGACAGTTGCTCAACTGTTACTTATTGGCCCAGTAATTCCGGGCACAACGCGCGAGTAAGGACGGGGTACTCACGCGTGTGCCCGGAGGAGTTGACGGTTTTCAGCATGCACAGCGCATGCGCTGAAAACCGGCATTTGCTGTCCTCTGACAGGGGTTAAGAGGTTGAACGCGTGCGCGGTATCGGGCAGCACGTACGACTTGGATTTCCTCTATTTTTAGAGAGTTGCGCGTGTGTAAAGGCCTCCAGTATTTACGCATTGAAAAACCACATGTAAGTGCTTAGTTTTACAGGTAAGTGGTCTATTAAACAATTAAACAATTGAGAATTTTTTTTTCCCACAGGTTTGTTATTTTTAAAGAATTTACAGTAAGGTAAGTTTAGTTTTAGCCCTGATTTTTTATATAATTTTTTTTTTCAAATTTTAAAATTATTGTTTAAAATAGTTTTTCAGAGTTCTTTATGGTTCATTTAAGTAGTGCAATGTTTTTTTTAAATTTTCTTTCAGGTTTAAGTAGTGTTTTGGGGCCAGGAGTTTTCAGGAGTTTGACAGCTCTTACTGTCAAACTCATGAATGAACTTTTGCAACCTCCCATTGGTTGCCCTGTGCTCACGTGATCCCAGCCGGCTCATCGCACTAAGTACGCCGCTGGGTCACGCACGCACAGCGCGGCAGGACCTCAAGCGGGCCAGTGAGAGGAAATGCAATGCGGGCCAGGATTGAAATGTCAGCGCGCCGGGTAAGTGCACGTCGGGGGCTTGCACGCGCGGCAAGCCCCCAAACCTAATTTCAGGGCCATTAACTGCTGACGCTATGCTTCTGTCTGTTTTGGCCAAGCTTCCCATCATGCCTTGTAATTATGGGGGCAGTCTTAATACATGGCGTCCAACATAGCTACAGTGTTTAACAACCACATTACTATTAACCCTGAGCTTCCCACGTCGCCGCCTGACTCACGCCTGGCCCTGAACCCCACCGCACGGTCCCCGATCACAGGAACAGTGGGGAGGCCATTCGGCCCCTTAATGAGGTTATAGCCCCATCCACCCGCCTTGGCCCCCACATCCTTTTAAACTAAAATCTATCCGATTAAAAATGATTACATTTTTTGTTGTATTCATTGATGGGATGTGGGCTTCGCAGGCAAGCCCAGCATTTATTGCCCATCCCTGTGCAATGGAGCCCATTTCAAAAGGGTAGTGAAGAATCGGGAGTCACATATCGGCCAGACCGGGTAAGGGCGGTAGATTTCCTTCCCGAAAGGACATTAGCGAACCAGATGGGTTTTTACGACAATCCGGTAGGTTCACGGGCGCCACTAGCTTTTTAATTCCAGATTTATTTAATTAACTGGAAATTTAATTCCCCAGCTGCCGTGGGTGGGGTTTGAAGTCACGTCGCCAAGGTCATTCATCCAGGCCTCCGGATTACTAGTCCAGTAACATTAGAACTGTGCTACTGTTCCCAGTAATTGCAAAAGCATCTACTGCTTTTTGCAGGAGTTCCACACTTTTAACACCCCTTTGTGTGAAAAAGTGTTTCCTAACTTCTCTCCAGGAGATTCTGGCTCTGATTTTAAGGTTAGGTTCCCCTTGTCCGAGACTCCCCCCCCGCAGCGGATAATGATTCTCTCTATCTACCACGTTAATTCCTTTCAAGATGCTAAAAAACCTCAATCAAATCACCCCTTAACCTTCGATATTCCAGGGAATACAAGGCTTGTTTATGTCATCTCTCCTCATAACCTAACCCTTGGAGTTCGAGTAACATTCTGGTGATCTGCACGGCACTCCTTCCAAGGCCAATATATCCTTCCTGAGGTACAGTGTCCAGAACTGTGGACAGTACCCCACTCTTGCCTCAGAGTCGTGGGGTCGAGACCCACTTCAGAGACTCGAGCCCCATAATCCAGGCCCGACACTCCCCCGGTGCCAGTACTGAGAGAGCGCCGCATTGTCGGAGGGGCAGTACTGAGGGAGCACCGCACTGTCGGAGGGGCGGTACAGAGGGAGCGCCGCACTGTCGGAGGGGCGGTACTGAGGGAGCGCCGCACTGTCGGAGGGGCAGTACTGAGGGAGCACCGCACTGTCGGAGGGACGGTACTGAGGAAGCGCCGCACTATCGGAGGGGCGGTACTGAGGGAGCGCCGCACTGTCGGAGGGGCGGTACTGAGGGAGCGCCGCACTGTCGGAGGGGCGGTACTGAGGGAGCGCCGCACTGTCGGAGGGGCGGTACTGAGGGAGCGCCGCACTGTCGGAGGGGCGGTACTGAGGGAGCACCGCACTGTCGGAGGGGCGGTACTGAGGGAGCGCTGCATTGTCGGAGGGGCGGTACTGAGGGAGCGCCGCATTGTCGGAGGGGCGGTACTGAGGGAGCGCCACACTGTTGGAGGGGCAGTACTGAGGGAGCGCCGCACTGTCGGAGGGGCAGTACTGAGGGAGCGCCACACTGTCGGAGGGGCGGTACTGAGGGAGCGCCGCACTGTCGGAGGGGCGGTACTGAGGGAGCGCCGCACTGTCGGAGGGGCGGTACTGAGGAAGCGCCGCACTGTCGGAGGGGCGGTACTGAGAGAGCACCGCACTGTCGGAGGGGCGGTACTGAGGGAGCGCCACACTGTCGGAGGGGCACTACTGAGGGAGCGCCGCACTGTCGGAGGGGCAGTACTGAGGGTGCGCCGCACTGTCGGAGGGGCGGCACTGAGGGAGCGCCGCACTGTCGGAGGGGCAATACTGAGGGAGCGCCGCACTGTCAGAGGGGCAGTACTGAGGGGGCACCGCACTGTTAGAGGGGCAGTACTGAGGGAGCGCCGCACTGTCGGAGGGGCAGTACTGAGGGAGCACCGCACTGTCGGAGGGGCGGTACTGAGGGAGCGCTGCACTGTTGGAGGGGTGGTACTGAGGCAGCGCCGCACTGTCGGAGGGGCAGTACTGAGGGAGCGCTGCACTGTCGGAGGGGCGGTACTGAGGGAGCGCCACACTGTCAGAGGGGCGGCACTGAGGGGGCACCGCACTGTTGGAGGGGCAGTACTGAGGGAGCGTCGCACTGTCGGAGGGGCGGTACTGAGGGGGCACCGCACTGTTGGAGGGGCAGTACTGAGGCAGCGCCGCACTGTCGGAGGGGCGGTACTGAGGAAGCGCACACTGTCGGAGGGGTGGTACTGAGAGAGCGCCGCACTGTCGGAGGGGCGGTACTGAGGGAGCACCGCACTGTCGGAGGGGCGGTACTGAGGGAGGGCCGCACTGTCGGAGGGGCGATACTGACAGAGCGCCGCACTGTCGGAGGGGCGGTAATGAGGGAGCGCCGCACTGTCGGAGGGGCAGTACTGATGGAGCACCGCACTGTCGGAGGGACGATACTGAGGAAGCGCCGCACTATCGGAGGGGCGGTACTGAGGGAGCGCCGCACTGTCGGTGGGGCGGTACTGAGGGAGCGCCGCACTGTCGGAGGGGCGGTACTGAGGGAGCGCCGCACTGTCGGAGGGGCGGTACTGAGAGAGCGGCGCACTGTCGGAGGGGCGGTACTGAGGGAGGGCCGCACTGTCAGAGGGGCGGTACTGAGGGAGTGCCGCACTGTCGCAGGGGCAGTACTGAGGGAGTGCCGCACTTTCGGAGGGGCGGTACTGAGGGAGCGCTGCACTGTCGGAGGGGCGGTACTGAGGGAGCGCCGCATTGTCGGAGGGGCGGTACTGAGGGAGCGCCACACTGTTGGAGGGGCAGTACTGAGGGATCGCCGCACTGTCGGAGGGGCAGTACTGAGGGAGCGCCACAATGTCGGAGGGGCGGTACTGAGGGAGCGCCGCACTGTCGGAGGGGCGGTACTGAGGGAGCGCCGCACTGTCGGAGGGGCAGTACTGAGGAAGCGCCGCACTGTCGGAGGGGCGGCACTGAAGGGGCACCGCACTGTCGGAGGGGCAGTACTGAGGGAGCGCCGCACTGTCAGAGGAGCCATCGTTCGGAGGCCTGTCAGGCAAGGACACCAACAAGGATCAACAGAGTAGAAGAGAAGGCAAGAGAAACTGCATGGAATTACTTGAATTTTTCAGCACAGAAACAGGCCATTCGGCCCCTCTGCTCTGTGCCGGTGTTTCTGCTCCACACGAGCCTCCTCCCGCCCCTCTTCATCTCACCCCATCACCATATCCTGTCTATTCCCTTCTCCCTCATGTTTTTATCCAGCCTCCCCTTAAATGCGTCTACACTATTCGCCTCGACCACTCAATTTCAAATTTTCAAATTCAAATCGCTTTATTGGCATGATAAGTTACATCTTATGTTGCCAAAGCATCAAAATACATTTATGGTTTAGCACATAAACGCAGTTCTATTCATACAGTGTATAAACAGGTATATCCCTGAGTGTATAAATATACATTCGCATTGTTTATATATATTCTTTTCTTAGTTTACTGGTTGTCCCTCTGTTCATGGCAAGCTGTAACATAGTGTGCCGCCAGTGTTACACAGCTTCTCTCCTCTCCCAGTAGGAATGGGAGTTTTTGGTTGTCATTCAGATTTCTGAAATCAGGGCATATTTGTGAGAATTTTTGGTAGAAATTCTCCCTGATGCCCTGATATTTTCCACAAGCTGTGAGGAAGTGCATCTCTGTCTCCACCACTCCCTGACTGCAGTGAGAGCATATCCTGTCCTCTCTTGGCAGCCTGGTCTGCCTGTGTCTGCCTTTTTCGATCGCTAGGCTATGTTCGCTAAGTCTGTACCTTGTCAAGGTTCTTCTCAGTTTGTTATCCTTTACCATGGTCAGGTAATCAGCTATGTTGTATTGTCTGTTTAGGGCCAAGTAGCAATTGAGTTTGCTTTGGGTTTTTGTTGTTTCTGCCCAATATGTCAGATATTTTTCCTTTTGCTTAGCGACGATTGTGTTGGGTCGAATTCTTTGTGTTACCCTGTCACTGTCCTGGGGCTGGTTATTGTTAGTATTGTTAGTAGTTACTTCACTGAGTCCCAGGACTAGTTGACTGAGGGTATTCTTCTTTATGGTCAGCTCTTGGCATTTCAGGGCGTCGTAGTGATAGCATTGGGGATTGCTCATTTGTAGGTGATTCCAAAATTTGGTGGCTCTTTTTTGGATAGTGATTATTAATGGATATTGGCCTAGTTCCGCCCTGCATGCATTGTTTACTGTTTTCCTTTGAGTCCGGAGGATACTTTTACAGAATTCTGCATGTAGGATCTCAATTGGGTGTTTGTCCCATTTTGCAAATTCTTGTTGAGTTAGCGGTCCCCATACCTCACTGCCATAGAGTGCAATTGGTTCAATTACTGATTTGAAAATTTTGAGCCAAATGCTAATTGGGATTTCTATTTGGATTGATTTTTTGATGGCATAGAAAGCCCTTCTTGCTTTCTCTTTCAGTTCATTCACAGCCAGTTTGAAGTTTCCCGTAGAACTGATTTTTAAGCCCAAGTATGTGTAGTTAGTGGTTTGTTCAATTTTGGTTGTTCCTACTGTGAAATTTATTTTGGGTCCCTGATGTTTGGATCTTTGCTGGAACACAAGGACTTTGGTTTTTTGGGGATTTATTGTCAGGGCCCAAGTCTGGCAGTACGACTCCAGCAGGTCCAGGTTTTGCTGTAGCCCCTCTTTAGTAGGTGACAGCAGAACCAGGTCGTCTGCATAGAGGAGGAATTTAACCTTGGATTCATATAGGGTGAGGCCGGGTGCTGTAGATTGTTCAAGTAGTTTTGCCAATCCATTTATGTAAATATTAAAGAGTGTCGGTGAGATTGGCGAGCCCTGCGTCACCCCCCGCCCCTGTGGGAAGTATTTTGTTTGTTTGTCTCCAATTTTAACTGCACATTTGTTGTTTGTATACATTGATTTAATTACATCATATGTTTTCCCTCCTACCCCACTTTCGATAAGTTTCAGGAATAAACCGTCATGCCAGATGGAGTCGAAAGCCTTCTGGAAATCTACAAAGCATGCGTAGATTTTGCTTTTGTTATGGTGAACGTGTTTGTCAATTAGGGTCTGTAGGGTGAAGATATGATCGGATGTTCTATAGTTTGGCAGGAATCCAATTTGGCTTTTACTCAAGACATTGTGCTCCTCAAGGAAGTTTATAAGTCTTTTGTTTATGATGCTACAGAATACCTTCCCCAGGTTACTGTTTACACAGATGCCTCGATAGTTGTTTGGGTCGATTTTGTCCCCACTTTTGTATATGGGCGTTATGAGTCCTTTGTTCCAGATATCAGGGAAATAACCGACACTCAGAACCAAGTTGAAGAGTTTTAGGATAGCCAGTTTCATTTTGTTGTCTGTGTATTTAATCATCTCGTTTAGTATGCCGTCTGTCCCGCAGGCTTTTCCTGGTCGCAGGTCCTTGAGTTTTTCAAGAAGTTCTTTTTCTGTTATTATGGCGTCCAGCGGGTTTTGGTTATCTTTTATGGCCTCGACCACTCCCTGTGGTAACGAGTTTCACATTCTCACCACTCTCTGGGGAAAGAAGTTTCTCCTGAATTCCCGACTGGATTTATTAGTGACTGTCTTATATTGCAAATGGAATTCAATCCGGAGAAGTATGAGGTAATGCATTTGGGGAAGGCTAACAAGGCAAGGGAATACACAATAAATGGTAGGACGCTGAGGAGTGCAGAGGACCAGAGGGACCTTGAAGTGCATCTCCACAGATCCCTGAAGGTAGCAGGCCAGGTAGAGAAGGTGGTTAAGAAGGCACACGGGATACTTGCCTTTATTAGCCGAGGCATAGAATACAAGAGCAGGGAGGTTGTGCTTGAACTGTATAAAACACTAGTTAGGCCGCAGCTAGAATACTGTGTACAGTTCTGGCCACCACATTACAGGAAGGATGTGATTGCTCTGGAGAGGATGCAGAGGAGATTTACGAGGATGTTGCCTGGGCTGGAGAATTTTAGCGATGAGGAAGGATTGGAGAGGCTGGGGTTGTTATCTCTGGAACAGAGGAGGCTGAGGGGAGATTTAATCGAGGTGTATAAAATGATGAGGGGGCCCTGGATAGAGTGGATAGGAAGGACCTATTTCCCTCAGCAGAGAGGTCAATAACCAGGGGGGGCCGAGATTTAAAGTCATTGGGAGAAGGATTAGAGGGGAGTTGAGGAGAACTTTCTTCACCCAGAGGGTGGTGGGGGTCTGGAACTCACTGCCTGAAAGGGTGGTCGAGGCAGAAACCCTCATCGCATTTAAAAAGTACTTGGATACGCACTCGAAGCGCCGTAACCTACAGGGCCATGGACCGAGAGCTGGACAGTGGGATAGCTCTTTGTCGACACGATGGGCCGAATGGCCTCCTCCTGTGCCGTAAATTTCTACGATTCGTGGCCCCTAGTTCAGGCCTCCCCCGCAATTGGAAACATCTTCTCTACATTTACCCTCTCGAACCCTTTCATAATCTTAACGACCTCTATCGGGTCGTCCCGCCGCCTTCTCTTTACTAGAGAAAGGAGCCTCCAGCCTGTTGAGTCTTTCCTAATAGTTGTAGCCTCTCAATTCTGGTAAAATTAAGACGTGGTTGCTTAAGTGACGTCATAGAGTCAGAGTCACAGAGTTACACGGCACAGAAAGAGGCCCTTCGGCCCGTCGTGTCCGCGCCGGCCATCAAGCCCCGTCTATTCTAATCCCATTTTCCCAGCACTTGGTCCGTAGCCTTGTATGCTATGGCGTTTCAAGTGCTCATCTAAATGCTTCTTGAATGTTGTGAGGGTTCCTGCCTCTACCACCCTTTCAGGCAGTGAGTTCCAGATTCCAACCACCCTCTGGGTGAAAGAGTTTTGCCTCAAATCCCCTCTAAACCTCCTGCCCCTTACCTTGAAACTATGCCCCCTGGTTATTGACCCCTCTACTAAGGGGAAAAGTTCCTCTCTATCTACGCCCCTCATAATTTTGTACACCTCAATCAGGTCCCCCCTCAGCCTTCTCTGCTCTAAGGAAAACAACCCCAGCCTGTCCAGTCCCTCTTCACAGCTGAGGCGCTCCAGCCCAGGTCACATCCTGGGGAATCTCCTCTGCACCCTCTCCAATGCAATCACATCCTTCCTATAGTGTGGCGACCAGAACTGCACACAGTATTCCAGCTGTGGCCTAACTAGCGTTTTGTACAGCTCCATCAAAACCTCCCTGCCGTCAAATTGGACGTGAAGTGCCTGCGAGAGAAAAGGGAGCGTGAGGAAAAGAATTAGTTTGACGGAGATGAGGGAAAGAATGAGGTAGAGCAGTGCGGCCGGTCCTGGTTTGAACAGTGAGGGAGCGGGAAAGGTCCCCACTTCATAGGAACACAGGGATTGCTGGATGCAAAAAGACGAAGGTCAATCGAGTTCGCACTCTACCAATAGGGCGGCAATGGAGTTATTGACTATTCACAGCAATCAATCGCCATCGGCAAGTGGTGGAGAGCTTTGGGGACCGTAGAACAGTGCAGAAGGAGGCCGTTCGGCCCATCGAGTCTGCACCGGCTCTTTCGAAGAGCAATCCAGTTAGTCCCACTACCCCCTGCTCTTCAGTTCCATGCAATTCTTGCTCCTTCAAGTATTAATCCAATCCCCTTTCGAAGGCTACTATTGAATCTGAATCCACCGCCCTCTCAGGCAGCGCATTCCAAATCCTGACCACTCGCTGCGTAAAAAAGTTTTTCCTCACGTCGCCTCTCGTTCTTTTGCCAATCGCCTTAAATCTGTGCCCTCTGACCCTTCAGCCACTGGAAACAGTTTCTCTTTATTTACTCAATCTAAACCCTTCATGATTTTGAACACCTCGATCAAATCTCCTCTTAACCTTCGCTGCTCCAAGGAGAACAATCCCAGCTTCTCCAGTCTCTCCACATCACTGAAGTCCCTCATCCCTGGTACCATTCTGGTCAATCTCCCCTTAACCTTCTCTGCTCTAAGGAGAACAACCCCAGCTTCTCCAGTCTCTCCACATCACTGAAGTCCCTCATCCCTGGTACCATTCTGGTCAATCTCCCCTTAACCTTCTCTGCTCTAAGGAGAACAACCCCAGCTTCTCCAGTCTCTCCACATCACTGAAGTCCCTCATCCCCGGTACCATTCTGGTCAATCTCCCCCTTAACCTTCTCTGCTCTAAGGAGAACAAGCCCAGCTTCTCCAGTCTCTCCACATCACTGAAGTCCCTCATCCCTGGTACCATTCTGGTCAATCTCCCCTTAATTTTCTCTGCTCTAAGGAGAACAATCCCAGCTTCTCCAGTCTCTCCACATCACTGAAGTCCCTCATCCCTGGTACCATTCTGGTCAATCTCCCCTTAACCTTCTCTGCTCTAAGGAGAACAACCCCAGCTTCTCCAGTCTCTTCACATCACTGAAGTCCCTCATCCCTGGTACCATTCTGGTCAATCTCCCCTTAACCTTCTCTGCTCTAAGGAGAACAACCCCAGCTTCTCCAGTCTCTCCACATCACTGAAGTCCCTCATCCCTGGTAACAATCTGGTCAATCTCCCCTTAACCTTCTCTGCTCTAAGGAGAACAACCCCAGCTTCTCCAGTCTCCCCACGTCACTGAAGTCCCTCATCCCCTGGTAACAATCTGGTCAATTTCCCCTTAACCTTCTCTGCTCTAAGGAGAACAACCCCAGCTTCTCCAGTCTCTCCACATCACTGAAGTCCCTCATCCCTGGTACCATTCTGGTCAATCTCCCCTTAACCTTCTCTGCTCTAAGGAGAACAATCCCAGCTTCTCCAGTCTCTCCACATCACTGAAGTCCCTCATCCCTGGTACCATTCTGGTCAATCTCCCCTTAACCTTCTCTGCTCTAAGGAGAACAACCCCAGCTTCTCCAGTCTCTCCACGTCACTGAAGTCCCTCATCCCCGGTACCATTCTGGTAAATCTCCTCTTAACCTTCTCTGCTCGAAGAAGAACAACCCCAGCTTCTCCAGTCTCTCCACATCACTGAAGTCCCTCATCCCTGGTACCATTCTGGTCAATCTCCCCTTAACCTTCTCTGCTCTAAGGAGAACAACCCCAGCTTCTCCAGTCTCTCCACATCACTGAAGTCCCCCATCCCTGGTACCATTCTGGTCAATCTCCCCTTAACCTTCTCTGCTCTAAGGAGAACAACCCCAGCTTCTCCAGTCTCTCCACGTAACTGTAATCCCTCATTCCTGCTACCATTCTGGTCAATCTCCCTTAACCTTCTCTGCTCTAAGGAGAACAACCCCAGCTTCTCCAGTCTCTCCACATCACTGAAGTCCCTCATCCCTGGCACCATTCTGGTCAACCTCCCCTTAAGCTTCTCTGCTCTAAGGAGAACAACCCCAGCTTCTCCAGTCTCTCCACATCACTGAAGTCCCTCATCCCTGGTACCATTCTGGTCAATCTCCCCTTAACCTTCTCTGCTCTAAGGAGAACAACCCCAGCTTCTCAAGTCTCTCCACGTAACTGTAATCCCTCATCCCTGGAATGGTTCTAGTAAATCTCCTCTGTAGTCTGTCCAAAGCCTTCACATCCTTCCTAAAGTGCAGTGCCCAGAATTGGACACAATACTCCAGCTGGGGCCAAAATAATGTTTTATAGAGGTTTAGCATAAATTCCTAGCTTTTGTACTGTATGCCTCTCTTTATAAAGTCCAGGATCCCATAGGCTTATTAACTGCTTTGTTCCTCCCAAGCACGCGACACTCACCGCACGCCATGTCTCAAATTAATCCTGTACTGTTTCCCCAAAATGTTATTTGCTGAAAGAAATCTCTCTAATTTGCACGTGATTGAATCAACACACACGGCCTCTCCCGTCTCCCGAGGGAGCCTGTTCCATAGATTGACCGCTCCCTCACTGGGATATTGTTCCCGCAGATGAGAAACTACCCACTTCTTCACATCCCCCAGGTTTTGCGACATAATCCTCCCCAAGATGGCAGAGCACATAAGGGTTAACCCCCCACGCCCCCATCCAACCCCTTAAAGGGTATCAACAGGAACGTCAAATGTCCCTAGTTCTTTGTGAGCTGGTTCCCTCACACTCCCCAGTGTATTGGAAACAATCCTGGGCACCGCACATTAGGAAGGATGTCAAGGCCTTGGAGAGGGTGCAGAGGAGATTGACCAGAATGGTCCCAGGGGATGAGGGACTTCAGTGATGTGGAGAGACTGGAGAAGCTGGGATTGTTCTCCTTAGAGCAGAGAAGGTTAAGAGAAGATTGACCAGAATGCTGCCAGGGATGAGGGATTTCAGTGACGTGGAGAGACTGGAGAAGCTGGGGTTGTTCTCCTTAGAGCAGAGAAGGTTAAGGGAAGATTGACCAGAATGGTACCAGGGATGAGGGACTTCAGTGATGTGGAGAGACTGGAGAAGCTGGGATTGTTCTCCTTAGAGCAGAGAAGGTTAAGGGGAGATTTAATAGAGGTGTCCAAAATCTGGAAGGGTTTGATAGAGTAAATAAGGAGAAACTGTTCCCAGTGTCAGGAGGGTCGGTAACCAGAGGACACAGATTGAAGATAATCGGTAAAAGAACCAGAGGGGAGATGAGGAGAATGTTTTTTACGCAGCGAGTTGTTGTGATCTGGAACGCGCTGCCTGAAAGGGCGGTGGGAGCAGATTCAATAGTAACTTTCAAAAGGGGGAATTGGAGAAATACTTGAAGGGGAAATATGTGCCGGGCTGTGGGGAAAGAACAGGGGGGAGTGGGACTGATTGGAGAGCTCGTTCAAAGAGCCGGCACAGGCACGACGGGCCGAATGGCCTCCTCCTGTTCTGTGAGACTCTATGAATACGGTCTCCTTTTCTGAGAGGGGGGGGGGGGCACGGAGCCTCGGAGCGAATTGCAGAACTTATTTCCTCTTGAATTTTTTGGTTTTCTCTCTCTCTCTCCAGATAATTTATAACCAACTCTGAGGCCAAGTAATCCATTTCCTGTTATTGTAACAGTGGGAGCTTAATGAATAGCAGAGCTCCAAATCCCGGGCTGTTGTTTATCCCTTTGCAATGAGGACAGGGAACATTTTGGCTGCGTGAATACTTGAACACTGCTCTGTGCTACGACGGGAGGGAGGGAGTCGGAGCGGGGGAGCGGTGAATGTCTCCCAAAAGCTGCATGAGGACGATCAGAAGAAACAGGAGCAGGGGGCTGCCGTTCGGCCCTTCGAGCCCGTTCAATACGATCGTGGCTGATCTTCTGCTTCAACCCCAGCCTTCCCGCCCGGTCCTCAAGGGGGCTGATACGATAAGTGCAGAGACTGGTGAAGCTGGGATTGTTCTCCTTGGAGCAGAGAAGGTTAAGAGGAGATTGACCAGAATGGTTCCAGGGATGAGGGACTTCAGTGATGTGGAGAGACTGGAGAAGCTGGGATTGTTCTCCTTGGAGCAGAGAAGGTTAAGAGGAGATTGACCAGAATGGTTCCAGGGATGAGGGACTTCAGTGATGTGGAGAGACTGGAGAAGCTGGGATTGTTCTCCTTGGAGCAGAGAAGGTTAAGAGGAGATTGACCAGAATGGTACCAGGGATGAGGGACTTCAGTGATGTGGAGAGACTGGAGAAGCTGGGATTGTTCTCCTTGGAGCAGAGAAGGTTAAGGGGAGATTGACCAGAATGGTACCAGGGATGAGGGACTTCAGTGATGTGGAGAGACTGGAGAAGCTGGGATTGTTCTCCTTAGAGCAGAGAAGGTTAAGAGGAGATTGACCAGAATGGTACCAGGGATGAGCGACTTCAGCGATGTGGAGAGACTGGAGAAGCTGGGGTTGTTCTCCTTAGAGCAGAGAAGGTTAAGTGGAGATTGACCAGAATGGTACCAGGGATGAGGGACTTCAGTGATGTGGAGAGACTGGAGAAGCTGGGATTGTTCTCATTAAAGCAGAGAAGGTTAAGTGGAGATTGACCAGAATGGTACCAGGGATGAGGGACTTCAGTGATGTGGAGAGACTGGAGAAGCTGGGATTGTTCTCCTTAGAGCAGAGAAGGTTAAGGGGAGATTGACCAGAATGGTACCAGGGATGAGGTACTTCAGTGATGTGGAGAGACTGGAGAAGCTGGGGTTGTTCTCCTTGGAGCAGAGAAGGTTAAGGGGAGATTGACCAGAATGGTACCAGGGATGAGGGACTTCAGTGATGTGGAGAGACTGGAGAAGCTGGGATTGTTCTCATTAAAGCAGAGAAGGTTAAGTGGAGATTGACCAGAATGGTACCAGGGATGAGGGACTTCAGTGATGTGGAGAGACTGGAGAAGCTGGGATTGTTCTCCTTAGAGCAGAGAAGGTTAAGGGGAGATTGACCAGAATGGTACCAGGGATGAGGGACTTCAGTGATGTGGAGAGACTGGAGAAGCTGGGGTTGTTCGCCTTAGAGCAGAGAAGGTTAAGGGGAGATTGACCAGAATGGTACCAGGGATGAGGTACTTCAGTGATGTGGAGAGACTGGAGAAGCTGGGGTTGTTCTCCTTGGAGCAGAGAAGGTTAAGGGGAGATTGACCAGAATGGTTCCAGGGATGAGGGACTTCAGTGATGTGGAGAGACTGGAGAAGCTGGGATTGTTCTCCTTGGAGCAGAGAAGGTTAAGGGGAGATTGACCAGAATGGTACCAGGGATGAGGGACTTCAGTGATGTGGAGAGACTGGAGAAGCTGGGATTGTTCTCCTTAGAGCAGAGAAGGTTAAGGGGAGATTGACCAGAATGGTACCAGGGATGAGGGACTTCAGTGATGTGGGGAGACTGGAGAAGCTGGTATTGTTCTCCTTAGAGTAGAGAAGGTTAAGGGGAGATTGACCAGAATGGTACCAGGGGAATGGGGTGTGCTTGGAGTTTGGGAGACTCTTCCAGCACGGAGCCCTCTCCCCACCTCCTGAATGGAAATGGGTTCATTGGAGACAAAACACGACTCTCCCTCGGAACTGAGGAACATCTGCCTGATCTTCACGTGTAAACAAACAGGTTGCTGGTCAATTCTTTTCTTGTCGGGAACATCTGACAGGTGGCGTGCCTGAATTCTTCCCCTCCCGACTTTTGATCCCTTGCCGTCTGTCGATTTCACCTCAGAAGGAAACTGACGGACCAGGATTGGTTTTTCTTACATAGAATTACTTATAGAGTTTTACAGCCCAGAAACAGGCCATTCGGCCCCTCTGCTCCGTGCCGGTGTTCCTGCTCCACTCGAGCCTCCTCCCGCCCCTCTTCATCTCACCCCATCACCATATCCTGTCTATTCCCTTCTCCCTCGTGTGTTTATCCAGCCTCCCCTTAAATGCGTCTACACTATTCGCCTCGACCACTCCCTGTGGGAGCGAGTTCCACATTCTCACCACTCTCTGGGGAAAGAAGTTTCTCCTGAATTCCCGATTGGATTTATTAGTGACTCTCTTCTATTGACGGCCCCTAGTTCTGGTCTCCCCGACAAGTGGAGACATCTTCTCTACGTCTACCCTATCGAAACCCCTTCATAATCTTAAAGGCCTCTATCAGGTCACCCCTGGAGAAAAGAGTCCCAGCCTGTTCAATCTATCCTGATAGTTATAACCCTCTCAGTTCTAGAATCATCCTTGTAAATCTTTTTTGCACCCTCTCCAGTGCCTCTATATCCTTTTTATAATATGGAGACCAGAACTGTGCAGTGCTCCAAGTGTGATATGGAGACCAGAACTGTGCACAGTGCTCCAAGTGTGATATGGAGACCAGAACTGTGCACAGTGCTCCAAGTGTGATATGGAGACCGGAACTGTGCACAGTGCTCCAAGTGTGATATGGAGACCAGAACTGTGCACAGTGCTCCAAGTGTGATATGGAGACCAGAACTGTGCGCAGTGCTCCAAGTGTGATATGGAGACCAGAACTGTGCACAGTGCTCCAACTGTGATATGGAGACCAGAACTGTGCACAGTGCTCCAAGTGTGATATGGAGACCAGAACTGTGCACAGTGCTCCAACTGTGATATGGACACCAGAACTGTGCACAGTGCTCCAAGTGTGATATGGGGACTAGAACTGTGCACAGTGCTCCAACTGTGATATGGACACCAGAACTGTGCACAGTGCTCCAAGTGTGATACGGAGACCAGAGCTGTGCACAGTGCTCCAAGTGTGATATGGAGACCAGAACTGTGCACAGTGCTCCAAGAGTGATATGGAGACCAGAACTGTGCACAGTGCTCCAAGTGTGATATGGAGACCAGAACTGTGCACAGTGCTCCAAGTGTGATATGGAGACCAGAACTGTGCACAGTGCTCCAACTGTGATATGGACACCAGAACTGTGCACAGTGCTCCAAGTGTGATATGGGGACTAGAACTGTGCACAGTGCTCCAACTGTGATATGGACACCAGAACTGTGCACAGTGCTCCAAGTGTGATACGGAGACCAGAGCTGTGCACAGTGCTCCAAGTGTGATATGGAGACCAGAACTGTGCACAGTGCTCCAAGTGTGATATGGAGACCAGAACTGTGCACAGTGCTCCAAGTGTGATATGGGGTCCAGAACTGTGCACAGTGCTCCAAGTGTGATATGGAGACCCGAACTGTGCACAGTGCTCCAAGTGTGATATGGAGACCAGAACTGTGCACAGTGCTCCAAGTGTGATATGGAGACCAGAACTGTGCACAGTGCTCCAAGTGTGATATGGAGACCAGAACTGTGCACAGTGCTCCAAGTGTGATATAGGGACCAGAACTGTGCACAGTGTTCCAAGTGTGATGTGGCGACCAGAACTGTGCACAGTGCTCCAAGTGTGATATGGAGACCAGAACTGTGCACAGTGCTCCAAGTGTGATATGGAGACCAGAACTGTGCACAGTGTTCGAAGTGTGATATGGCGACCAGAACTGTGCACAGTGCTCCAAGTGTGATATGGAGACCAGAACTGTGCACAGTGCTCCAAGTGTGATATGGAGACCAGAACTGTGTACAGTGCTCCAAGTGTGATATGGGGACCAGAACTGTGCACAGTGCTCCAAGTGTGATATGGAGACCAGAACTGTGCACAGTGCTCCAAGTGTGATATGGAGACCAGAACTGTGCACAGTGCTCCAAGTGTGATATGGGGACCAGAACTGTGCACAGTGCTCCAAGTGTGATATGGGGACCAGAACTGTGCACAGTGCTCCAAGTGTGATATGGAGACCAGAACTGTGCACAGTACTCCAAGTGTGATATGGGGACCAGAACTGTGCACAGTGCTCCAAGTGTGATATAGGGACCAGAACTGTGCACAGTGCTCCAAGTGTGATATGGAGACCAGAGCTGTGCACAGTGCTCCAAGTGTAATATGGAGACCAGGACTGTGCACAGTGCTCCAAGTGTGATATGGAGACCAGAACTGTGCACAGTGCTCCAAGTGTGATATGGAGACCAGAACTGTGCACAGTGCTCCAAGTGTGATATGGAGACCAGAACTGTGCACAGTGCTCCAAGTGTGATATGGAGGCTAAAACTGTGCACAGTGCTCCAAGTGTGGGTCTCATTCTCACCTCTGACCCAGAAGGTGGTAGGTTGAAGACCCCACTCAAGAGGCTTGGGCCCCAGAATCCAGGCCGACATGCCCCGATTCCAGTACTGAGGGAGTGCCGCACTGTCGGAGGTAGGGTCTTTCGGATGAGACGTTAAACCAAGGGCGCCATTCACTCCCATTGTACAGAATCCCAATGGACCCAACCCCTTCCCATTCACTCCCATTGTACACAATCCCAATGGACCCAACCCTTCCCATTCACTCCCACTGTACACACTCCCAATGGACCTAACCCTTCCCATTCACTCCCACTGTACACAATCCCAATGGACCCAACCCCTTCCCATTCACTCCCATTGTACACAATCCCAATGGACCCAACCCTTCCCATTCACTCCCACTGTACACACTCCCAATGGACCTAACCCTTCCCATTCACTCCCACTGTACACAATCCCAATGGACCCAACCCCTTCCCATTCACTCCCACTGTACAGAATCCCAACGGACCCAACACCTTCCCATTCACTCCCACTGTACAGAATCCCAATGGACCCAACCCCTTCCCATTCACTCCCATTGTACAGAATCCCAATGGACCCTACCCCTTCCCATTCACTCCCACTGTACAGAATCCCAATGGACTCAACCCCTTCCCATTCACTCCCACTGTACACAATCCCAATGGACCCAACCCCTTCCCATTCACTCCCACTGTACACAATCCCAATGGACCCAACCCCTTCCCATTCACTCCAACTGTACACAATCCCAATGGACCCAACCCCTTCCCATTCACTCCAACTGTACACAATCCCAATGGACCCAACCCCTTCCCATTCACTCCCATTGTACAGAATCCCAATGGACCCAACCCCTTCCCAATCACTCCCATTGTACAGAATCCCAGTGGACCCAACCCCTTCCCAATCACTGCCATTGTACAGAATCCCATAGTACAGAATCCCGGTTTGAAAGCGGAGGCCATTTAGGACTGAGATGAGGAGGAATTTCTTCACTCAGAGGGCGGTGAATCTTTGGAATTCTCTGCCCCAGAGGGCTGTGGAGACTCAGTCGTTGAGTATATTCAAGGCTGAGATCGAGAGATTTTTGGACTCTCGGGGAATCAAGGAATATGGGGGGGGTGGGGGGGAAGTGCAGTTGAGGTCGATGATCAGTCGTGATCTTATTGAATGGCGGAGCAGACTCGGGGAACCGTACGGCCGGCTCCTGCGCCTATTTCTTATGTTCTCCAAAGATTCAATCAGCTGTTTGCACTTCTTCAGCAAGCCAATGAAAGTCAATTCTTCCTGGGCCAACTTGAAAAGCTGCCATTATACACAGAAGGATAGTCAGTGTGCTCACTGTGTGCTTCTCACCACAACGGGCTGTGCCCAGAAGCAGATGACAAACTGTCTGTGCTCATTACTTGGACACGCCAACCCACTCTGACATAACACCAACTCCTTGGCAACTTCCACTCCATGTTCCATCGGTTCTTTCTCCCTTAAAGGGAAGGGTTACTGCCAGAATGGTACCAGGGATGAGGGAATGTCCCCTCGGTTTAACGCCCCTCCGACAGTGCGGCGCTCCCTCAGTACCGCCCCTCCGACAGTGCGGCGCTCCATCAGTACCACCCTTCCGACAGTGCGGCGCTCCCTCAGTACTGCCCCTCCGACAGTGCGGCGCTCCCTCAGTACTGCCCCTCCGACAGTGCGGCGCTCCCTCAGTACTGCCCCTCCGACAGTGCGGCGCTCCCTCAGTACCGCCCTTCCGACAGTGCGGCGCTCCCTCAGTACTGCCCCTCCGACAGTGCGGCGCTCCCTCAGTCCTGGCTCCGGGGGGAGTGTCGGGCCTGGATTTTGGGACTTGAGTCTCTGCAATGGGGGCTCAAACCCACGGCCTTCTGGCTCAGAAGGGAGAGTCACTAAGCCATGGCTGACACATCTTGCAATGGATGGGGGGGGCGGTGAGAGGATGGAAAATACACTCCATTGCTAGCTCTTTAAAGCACGTTGGCCAGCATGAAAATGGGGCAGGTAAGTGCTTGGCGAAAACATGTTCTCAAACGGCCCACAACAACAGGACACGGAGGAAATAAAATCCCCTAGGGGGAGTTGTGGATCAGTAGTGCGTTTGGTGAGCCTCTCCCCTGGCGTAAGAGGACAATGACTGTCGGAATATTAATTCCCCTCTCCTGATGGATTGCCATCTTGGGCCAGGGCCAAGTCATTTGCAAAGTGCGAGTCCGCCATCTGCTGGCAACCCGCTGAACGTAAAAACAAGATCAGCGGTGGCTCAGTGGGCCGCCCCCTCGCCTCGGAGTCAGAAGGTTGTGGGTTCGAGTCCCACTCCAGAGACTTGAACACATAAAGCTAGGCTGACGCTCCCCCCTTGCCAGTGCTGTTGGAGCGCCGCACTGTCGGAGGGGCAGTACTGTGGGAGCGCCGCACTGTCGGAGGGGCGGTACTGAGGGAGCGCCGCACTGTCGGAGGGGCAGTACTGAGGGAGCGCCGCACTGTCGGAGGGGCGGTACTGAGGGAGCGCCGCACTGTCGGAGGGGCGGTACTGAGGGAGCGCCGCACTGTCGGAGGGGCGGTACTGAGGGAGCGCCGCACTGTCGGAGGGGCGGTACTGAGGGAGCGCCGCACTGTCGGAGGGGCGGTACTGAGGGAGCGCCGCACTGTCGGAGGGGCGGTACTGAGGGAGCGCGCGCTGTCGGATGGGCAGTACTGGGGGAGTGCCGCACTGTCGGAGGGGCGGTACTGAGGGAGCGCCGCACTGTCTGAGGGGCAGTACTGAGGGAGCGCTGCACTGTCGGAGGGGCAGTACTGAGGGAGCGCTGCACGGTCGGAGGGGCGGTACTGAGGGAGCGCCGCACGGTCGGAGGGGCGGTACTGAGGGAGCGCCGCACGGTCGGAGGGGCGGTACTGAGGGAGCGCCGCACTGTTGGATGGGCAGTACTGGGGGAGCGCCGCACTGTCTGAGGGGCAGTACTGAGGGAGCGCGCGCTGTCGGATGGGCAGTACTGGGGGAGCGCCGCACTGTCGGAGGGGCAGTACTGAGGGAGCGCCGCACTGTCGGAGGGGCGGTACTGAGGGAGCGCCGCACTGTCGGAGGGGCAGTACTGAGGGAGCGCCGCACTGTCGGAGGGGCAGTACTGAGGGAGCGCCGCACTGTCGGAGGGGCGGTACTGAGGGAGCGCCGCACTGTCGGAGGGGCGGTACTGAGGGAGCGCCGCACTGTCGAAGGTGCCGTCGTTCGTGATGAGACGTTAAAGCGAGGCCCCGTCTGCCCTCTCAGGTGGATGTAAAAGATCCCACGGCCACTATTGGAAGAAGAGCAAGGGGGAGTTCTCCCCGGTGTCCTGGGGCCAATATTTATCCCTCAACCAATATCACTAAAACAGACGATCTGGTCATTTATCACATTGCTGTTTGTGGGAGCTTGCTGTGCGCAAATTGGCTGCCGCGTTTCCTACATTACAACAGTGACCAACACTTCAAAAAAAGTCCTTCATTGGCTGTGAAGAGCTTTGGGACGTCCTGAGGTGGGGAAAGGCGCTGGAGAACTGGGAGTCTTTCTTTCTTTTACCCTATATTTGATATTGCCCCCCCTCCTGATGCAGATGCATGGCAGATGCAGTATAATGTGGATAAATACGAGGTTATCCACTTTGGTGGCAAAAACAGGAAGGCAGATTATTATCTGAATGGCAATAGATTGGGAGAAGGGGAAGCGCAACGAGACCTGGGTGTCCTTGTGCACCAGTCGCTGAAGGTAAGCATGCAGGTGCAGCAGGCGGTTAAGAAGGCAAATGGTATGTTAGCCTTCGTAGCGAGAGGATTCGAGTACAGGAGCAAGGATGTCTTGCTGCAGTTGTACAGGGCCTTGGTGAGACCACACCTTGAGTATTGTGTGCAGTTTTGGTCGCCTTATCTGAGGAAGGATGTTCTTGCCATGGAGGGAGTGCAGTGAAGATTCACCAGACTGATACCTGGGATGGCAGGAATGACGTACGAGGAGAGATTGGGTCGATTGGACTTATACTCGCTGGAGTTTAGAAGAATGAGAGGGGGCTTGATTGGGTGGATGCGGTGAGGATATTTCCACTGATGGGTGAGACTAGAACTAGGGGGCATAATCTAAGAATAAGGGGCTGCCCTTTCAAAACTGAGATGAGGAGAAACTTCTTCACTCAGAGGGTAGTAAATCTATGGAATTTGCTATCCCAGAGAGCTGTGGAAGCTGCAACATTAAATAAATTTAAAATGGAGATAGACATTTGTGGTAAACCACTGTTATTGTTGTTCACCGTTGTTGTTGTTGTTGCACACTGTTGTATCTATGCATGCCTCAGCTGGCTCCGCCCCTGGCTCCACCCACATGCCCAGGTATAAAGGTGACTGCTCTGCAGCCCCCTGCCTTCTTGGAAACCAGTCAACCACGAGAGGCATGCTCTGTTCTTTGTTAATAAAAGCCTTTTAGTTACTCTCCTAACTCTCCGTCTTTTATGAGTAATTAATAGCGCATCAATTTTATTAACAAAAACAAAATGTCGGCACCAAACGCTGAGCAGCAGGCGCTGCAGCAAATGACGGCACCAAACGCTGAGCAGCAGGCGCTGCTGCATGCCCTCAGACCAACATGCCTGGACCAAGACCCTCAAGAGGCAGGTTCGACTACCAAGTTCGCACAATGGCTGCGTTGCTTCGAAGCTTACCTGGAAGCCTCAGCCGTGGCACTAGATGGAAACAAACTAAAAATCCTGGCCTCCAAGGTGGGCCACCAAGTCTACACGCTCATCCAGGACGCGACTACCTACGCGGCGGCTATCGATCTGCTAAAAGGACAATACACACGCCCGGTAAATACGGTTTATGCCAGACACCTCCTGAGATCCCGCAAACAGCAGTCTGGGAAATCGGTGGAGGCATTCCTACGGGCACTACAGATACTCGGCCGAGCCTGCAATTGTAAAGAGGTATCGGCCGCGACACACACGGAGGGACTTATCCGAGATTCTTTCGTCGCGGGCCTCAAGTCCGACTACTCCCGGCAGAGACTGTCGGAGAAGGGCGAAATCGACCTGAAGAAGGCAGTGTCCCTCGCGCTCTCGCTAGACGCGGCCCACCGGAATATGGACGCATTCTCCCCTAACCGCCCCGCACCGTGGACGCCGCAACCTTGGGTCATGGGACCGCCACCCCCGGCACCAACTGCTGCAGCGATGTCCAAGGGCCCGAAATGTTACTTTTGTGGCCAGGCAAAACACCCCAGAGCACGCTGCCCGGCGAAAAACGCTACCTGCTCTGGCTGCGGGAAGAAAGGACACTACGTCAGCGCCTGCAAAGGTAAAACCGCTAACGCCAGCAGCGCCGCGTGTGAACCGTGGGGGCAGCCATCTTGTCCGCCATCTTGGACACCTCCAGCCGCGTGGGGATCGGGATCATGGGCGCAGCCATTTTGTCCGCCATCTTGGACGCCTCCAACTCCAATCGCGGGTGACCCGGACTCAACCGCCGCCTCGTCTGACGACCACAGCGACTCGCTCGACCATACGCTGGCCTCCGTGACGCTGGACCAATCTCTCCCTCACCAACTGTCCAGGTCCATGATGGACATTACGGTAAACGGCCGCGCCACTACCTGCCTTTTCGACAGCGGGAGCACGGAGAGCTTTATCCACCCCGACACGGTGCGCAGTTACTCTCTCCCGGTCCTGCCAACGCGCCATCGGATCTCTATGGCTTCCAAATCCCATTCAGCGGACGTCGGTGGCTACTGTGTAGTGACCCTTTCAGTAAGGGGCACAGAATACAAAAATTTTAAACTTCTTGTCCTGCCCCATCTCTGCGCTGCCATTCTACTGGGGTTGGATTTTCAGTGCCACCTTAAAAGTGTCACATTAGCGTACGGCGGACCCCTCCCCCCACTCACAGTCTGCAGCCAGCAGCTTTTAAATCGCCCGCCGCGCACCATTTGCAGCCTCTCCACGCTTAAAGTCTCCCCCCCCCCCCCTTTGTTCGCTAACCTCACCCGCGACTGTAAGCCCATCGCTACCAAAAGCAGGCGGTACAGTGCCGGGGATAGGAGCTTCATTAAATCCGAAGTAGCAAGACTCCTGAAGGAAGGGATTATTGAGGGTAGCACTAGCCCATGGCGAGCACAAGTGGTGGTAGTGAAGACTGGCGAAAAACAGCGCCTAGTTATTGACTACAGCCAGACGATCAATCGCTACACCCAGTTAGATGCATACCCACTCCCCCGCATATCTGACATGGTCAATCAGATAGCACAATACCGGGTGTTCTCGACGACTGATCTGAAGTCGGCATACCACCAGCTCCCCATCAGGGCTGAGGACCGCCAGTACACAGCTTTTGAAGCTGACGGTCGTCTCTACCACTTCCTCAGAGTTCCCTTCGGCGTCACCAACGGGGTTTCAGTCTTCCAAAGGGAGATGGACCGAATGGTTGACCAGAACGCGCTGCAGGCCACCTTCCCCTATCTAGACAACGTCACCATCTGCGGCCACGACCAGCAGGACCATGACGTTAACCTAGAGAAATTCCTCCGTACGGCTCAGCGGCTGAATCTAACATACAACAAGGACAAATGTATGTTTCGCACCACGCGCCTCGCCATTCTTGGCTGCGTAGTGGAGAACGGAGTCATCGGCCCCGACCCCGACAGAATGCGCCCCCTTATGGAGCTCCCCCTCCCCCACTGCCAAAAAGCACTGAAGAGATGCCTAGGGTTTTTCTCTTACTATGCTCAGTGGGTGCCCAACTATGCGGACAAAGCCAGACCCCTCATCAAGTCCACCTCCTTCCCCCTGACAGCAGAGGCATGTGCAGCCTTCACTCTCATAAAAGGAGACATTGCGAAGGCCACAATGCACGCAGTGGATGAGTCCATCCCTTTCCAAGTGGAGAGCGACGCATCCGACTTCGCCCTAGCTGCAACCCTTAACCAGGCGGGGAGACCCGTGGCCTTTTTCTCAAGGACCCTCCAGGGCCCCGAGATTCGACACTCCTCTGTCGAAAAGGAGGCCCAGGCCATTGTGGAAGCGGTGCGACATTGGAGGCATTACCTGGCCGGAAAACGATTTACCCTGCTCACTGACCAGCGTTCAGTAGCTTTTATGTTTAACAATAAGCAGAGGGGCAAAATCAAGAACGACAAGATCTTGAGGTGGAGAATTGAACTCTCCACCTACAATTACGATATCTTGTACCGGCCCGGGAAACTCAATGAGCCCCCAGATGCCCTATCACGTGGTACATGCGCCAGCGCGCAGGTTGATAGATTACAGACCCTCCACAATGACCTCTGCCACCCGGGGGTCACCAGGTTCTTCCATTTTATCAAATCCCGTAACCTGCCCTACTCCATCGAGGAGGTCAGGACCATGACCAGGAACTGCCAGATCTGTGCCGAGTGCAAACCGCATTTTTATAGGCCAGACAGAGCAAGCCTGATCAAGGCCACTCGCCCCTTCGAGCGCCTGAGCGTCGATTTTAAAGGGCCCCTCCCCTCCTCTGACCGCAACGTGTACTTCCTCAACATAATTGATGAGTACTCCCGTTTGCCATCCCTTGCCCAGACATGACCAGTACCATGGTCATTAAAGGTCTGAATGACCTTTTCGCCTTGTTCGGCTTCCCTAGCTATATCCATAGCGACCGGGGCTCATCCTTTATGAGCGACGAACTCCGTCAGTACCTGCTCACGAGAGGTATTGCTACAAGCAGAACCACCAGCTACAACCCCCGGGGGAACGGCCAGGTGGAAAGAGAGAACGCGACGGTTTGGAAGGCCGTCCTCTTAAACTTAAAATCTAAGGGCCTTCCGACCTCTCGCTGGCAGGAGGTCCTCCCTGCGGCGCTCCACTCCATTCGGTCACTGCTTTGTACGGCCACCAATGCCACCCCCCATGAAAGAATGTTCACTTTCCCCAGGAAGTCCACATTGGGGACCTCGCTACCGACATGGCTGACGTCTCCAGGACCCGTCCTACTGCGGAAGCACGTGAGGTCCCATAAAACGGACCCCCTGGTCGAGAGGGTGAGCCTCCTCCACGCCAACCCCCAGTATGCTTACGTGGCGTACCCGGACGGGCGGGAGGACACAGTCTCCATACGAGACCTCGCACCTTCGGGTGCCCCTGAAACACTACCATTGCCATCCACCACTACCCACAACCTAACCCCTGTAGACGGCATGCCGCAGCCCCAGGACCCGTCACTGACCACCCAACCACTCAATGAGACGCCAGATTCAACGTTGGATGCTGCACCATCACCGCCACCACCACGACAATCAGGACGGCATACAAGGCCACCTGATAGACTTACTTACACGAACCTTTAGTACACTTCACCCCGCCGGACTCAATTTTAAACAAGGGGTGAATGTGGTAAACCACTGTTATTGTTGTTCACCGTTGTTGTTGTTGTTGCACACTGTTGTATCTATGCATGCCTCAGCTGGCTCCGCCCCTGGCTCCACCCACATGCCCAGGTATAAAGGTGACTGCTCTGCAGCCCCCTGCCTTCTTGGAAACCAGTCAACCACGAGAGGCATGCTCTGTTCTTTGTTAATAAAAGCCTTTTAGTTACTCTCCTAACTCTCCGTCTTTTATGAGTAATTAATAGCGCATCAACATTGTCCTAGCAGATAAGGGAATTAGGGGTTACGGGGAGAGGGCAGGGAAGTGGACGTGAGTCTAGATTCAGATCAGCCATGATCCTATTGAATGGTGGAGCAGGCCCGAGGGGCCGTATGGCCTACTCCTGCTCCTATTTCTTATGTTCTTTTGTTCTTATGATCTCATTGAAACTTATAAAATTCTAACAGGACTAGACAGCACGGTGGCATAGTGGTTAGCACTGTTGCCTCACAGCGCCAGGGACCCGGGTTCGAATCCGGCCTCGGGCGGCTGTCTGTGTGGAGTTTGCACATTCTCCCCATGTTTGCGTGGGTTTCCTCCGGGTGCTCCGGTTTCCTCCCACAGTCCAAAGATGTGCAGGTTAGGTTGATTGGCTATGATAAATTGACCCTTAATGTTAGGGGGATTAAATACGTGGGGATAGGGTGGGATATGTGTTGGTGTAGGGGTTACGGGGATCGGGTGGGATATGTGTTGGTGCAGGCTCGATGGGCCGAAATGGCCTCTATCTGCATTGTGGTGTTTCTGTGTTACTAGATGCAGGAAGGATGTTCCTGATGGTCGGGGAGTCCAGAACCAGGGGTCACAGTCTAAGGATAAGGGGTAAGCCATTTAGGACAGAGATGAGGAGGAATTTCTTCACCCAGAGAGTGGTGAACCTGTGGAATTCTCTACCACAGAAGGCAGTGGAGGCCAATTCATTAAATGTATTCAAGAAGGAGTTGCATATATTTCTTAAGGCTAAAGGGATCAAAGGGTATGGGGAGAAGGCAGGGACAGGGTACTGAATTTGGATGATCAGCCATGATCTCATTGAATGGCGGAGCAGGCTCGAGGGGCCGAATGGCCTACTCCTGCTCCTATATCTTCTATGTTTCCTCGCCCCTTTTTCTCTTTTTGTCTTTGTTTTGAAGGTGCCAGCGACAACATAAAAAAAAAATGGACCTTTCCAAGTTGTCAAATCCTACATATAGATTAGAAAAAAGTTTCTTGCCCACTTTTGGCCAAAGTGGACAAGTAGGCAAAAAGCCGTAAAGCGGATTGGCCAACCCCCCCTTACTCCTGGCGACAGTTAGGGCAGCCATTTGCGACGGTGCGGGCACAAGGGGCAGCGTCGCCGGCTTACTTTACGGCAACGTGGAAAAGGGGGGCGGGGCCAGCGAACCAACCGTCCAAGATGGCGCGAGGCGGTGAGTGAGCAGGCGGACGGTTTGATTTGAACGAACGAGCTAAAAAAAACGATCGAACTGCTGCTTTGAAGCCAGATAACACTCTTTTTACCTCTTTTTGTTTCGCTTTCTTCGCAGGTAAAAAGAGAAAACTGCGGCGTTTGGGCCAGAAACGGAGCCGAGTGAGTCGACGCACGGCTGGTCTCCCGTGGGGTGGGGGGGGAGTTGTGCGCAGGCGCGCCGCTGCGTCCGCTGGGAGTTGTAGTCCGGCCGCCCGCTCGCCCCCATTCTAACCAGGGAGGCGGCGAACTACAACTCCCGCCGCGCACCGCGCCAGCGCAGGGGAGACGGCGGCGGATTGCAAGCATGGAGGAGGAGGAGGGGAGAACTACAGCCCCCAGAGTGCACTGCGGCCCAAAGGGACCTTAGGAGCAGGAGTGGGCCGTTCTGCTCCCCCCACATTTCCCCTTGCAGCCTGCTTTTTCCAACCCCAACCATTGAATAAGATCATAATATTAGAAATGGGAGCAGGAGGAAGCCATTCACAGAATTCTCACAGTGCAGATAGAGGCCATTTCGGCCCATCGAGCCTGCACCGGCACATATCCCACCCGATCCCCGTAACCCCTACACCAACACATATCCCACCCTATCCTCGTAACCCCACCTATTTAATCCCCTAACACTAAGGGTCAATTTATCATAGCCAATCAACCTAACCCGCACATCTTTGGACTGTGGGAGGAAACCGGAGCACCCGGAGGAAACCCACGCAAACACGGGGAGAATGTGCAAACTCCTCACAGACAGTCGCTCGAGGCCGGATTCGAACCCGGGTCCCTGGCGCTGTGAGGCAACAGTGCTAACCACTATGCCCTATCCCATTCAATAAGATCATAATATTCGAAATAGGAGGAGGAATAGGCCATTCTGACCCCCCACCATTCAGTAAGATCATAATGGCCCAGAAATTCGGGTCAGGGGCTTCCCACGGGTGCAAGCTCCCGACCTGCACTTACCTAGCACGCTGGCCATTGAGCTGTGGGCCCACGTGGGATTCCGATCCTGGGCCTCCTCCAACTGCCGGCGCGCAGTGCTTGAGTATCCCAGGGGCGCAGCTAGTTCGATGCGTCCCCTGGGATCACGTGGGCCATGGAGAGCCAATGTTAGCAGGGAATGCTTCATTCATAAGTTTGACAGGAAGGGCTGTCAAACCTATAAATACTATAAGCCCCAAAACATCACTAAAACTTCAAATAAGTGTTAAAAAAAAATCACATTTTTAAAATAACTATAAATTACATTAAATAACTTTTAAACAATATAAATTTTTGAAAAAATTAATTAAATTTTCTAACGGGGCTAAAAATAAACTTACCTTTCTTTAAAGTATTTAAAAATAATAAACCTGTGGAAAAAATGTTTTACTTTTAATTAATTCACCACTTACCTTGTTAAAAGCAGGCCTTGCACCTGCTTTTTAAAAGTGTAACTGCTGGAGACTTACCCTCCCGGAAAAACCTGCAAAAAAACATAAGTTCCAGGCGTACGCGCTGCCTCTCCGGTGCAAGTGTTCCACCTGTCAACCCCTTCCTTCAAGGGAACGGAAGTTCCGGCTTCCCACGCACGCGCAGTGCATGCACGGAACCGGCACTTTCGTTAGGCCGACATGTGAGTACCCCGTGCGTACTCACCCGTGGGGACCCGAATTTCTGGGCCAATATGAGAAATGGGAGCAGGAGGAGGCCATTCTGCCACCCCCTTCCTGCCAGCCTGCTTTCCCGCCTCCCTCAATAAGAAAAAGGAGCAGGAGTAGGCCATTCTGCCCCCACACACCCCCTCCAGCCTGCTTCCCCCCCCGCCAAACCATTCAAAAATAAAGACTTGGACTTCTCCAGCGCCTTTCACGACCACCGGACGTCTTAAAGCGTTTTACAGCCAATGAAGTACTTTTTTTGAAGTGTGGTCACTGTTGCAATGTAGGAAACACGGCAGCCAATGTGCGCACAGCAAGCTCCCAAAAACAGCACTGTGAAAATGACCAGCTAAACTTGTTGCTTTGTTGATTGAGGGATAAATATTGGCCAGGATACCGGGGATAACTCACCTGCTCTTCTTCGAAATAGTGCCATGGGATCTTTTACGTGCACCTGAGAGGGCAGACGGGGCCTCAGTTCCACGGCTCATCCGAAAGACGGCACCTCCGACAGTGTGGCGCTCCCTCAGTACTGCCCCTCCGACAGTGCAGCGCTCCCTCAGTACCGCCCCTCCGACAGTGCGGCGCTCCCTCAGTACCGCCCCTCCGACAGTGCGGCGCTCCCTCAGTACCGCCCCTCCGACAGTGCGACGCTCCCTCAGTACCGCCCCTCCGACAGTGCGGCGCTCCCTCAGTACCGCCCCTCCGACAGTGCGGCGCTCCCTCAGTACCGCCCCTCCGACAGTGCGGCGCTCCCTCAGTACCGCCCCTCCGACAGTGCGGCGCTCCCTCAGTACCGCCCCTCCGACAGTGCGGCGCTCCCTCAGTACCGCCCCTCCGACAGTGCGGCGCTCCCTCAGTACCGCCCCGCCGACAGTGCGGCGCTCCCTCCGTACCGCCCCTCCGACCGTGCGGCGCTCCCTCAGTACTGCCCCTCCGACAGTGCGGCGCTCCCTCGGTACCGCCCCTCCGACAGTGCGGCGCTCCCTCAGTACCGCCCCTCCGACAGTGCGGCGCTCCCTCAGTACCGCCCCTCCGACAGTGCGGCGCTCCCTCAGTACCGCCCCTCTGACAGTGCGGCGCTCCCTCAGTACCGCCACTCCGACAGTGCGGCGCTCCCTCAGTACCGCCCCTCTGACAGTGCGGCGTTCCCTCAGTACCGCCCCTCCGACAGTGCGGCGCTCCCTCAGTACTGTCTCCAGGGGAGTGTCGGGCCTGGATTATGGGACTCGAGCCTCTGGAGTGGGGAAGAGAGTGAGACCCAGTGAATGAAGGAATGGGGGGAAGCAGGACTCCACGAGTAATTTCCGCTGGAGAGTGCGGTCGGCCTGTGTGGATGGCTGCGCTGTTTGTAGTGCGCAGATTAGCGCCCGCGTGGGGACCGTATCCTTACGGAGTCACTGTGGTAGGACGACCTGGTAAAATATTTCCCTCCTTTCCCACTAGGGCCCAGGCCAGAAGCAACTCAAGAAGGATCCAGGGGTTCCCAACATAGCCCCTTTCAAAGAACGAGCACAACGAGAGGCCGAGAAGCGGAGGCAAAGGGTAAGACTTCCTTCCTGCAGATTGCTCCTAGAATCTCATAGTGCAGGAGGAGGCCGTTCGGCCCATCGTACCTGTGCCGGCTCTTTGAACGAGCTCTCCAATTAGTCCCACTCCCCCCTGCTCTTTCCCCACAGCCCGGCACATATTTCCCCTTCAAGTATTTCTCCAATTCCCCCTTTTGAAAGTTACTATTGAATCTGCTCCCACCGCCCTTTCAGGCAGCGCGTTCCAGATCACAACAACTCGCTGCATAAAAAACATTCTCCTCATCTCCCCTCTGATTCTTTTACCGATTATCTTCAATCTGTGTCCTCTGGTTACCGACCCTCCTGACACTGGAAACAGTTTCTCTCTCTCCATTCTATTAAAACCCTTCATGATTTTGAACACCACTATCAAATCTCCCCTTAACCTTCTCTGCTACAAGGAGAACAACCCCAGCTTCTCCAGTCTCTCCACATCACTGAAGTCCCTCATCCCTGGTACCATTCTGGTCAATCTCCCCTTAACCTTCTCTGCTCCAAGGAGAACAATCCCAACTTCTCCAGTCTCTCCACATCACTGAAGTCCCTCGTCCCTGGTACCATTCTGGTCAATCTCCCCTTAACCTTCTCTGTTCTAAGGAGAATAACCCCAGCTTCTCCAGTCTCTCCACATCACTGAAGTCCCTCATCCCTGGTACCATTCTGGTCAATCTTCTCTGCACCCTCTCCCAGGCCTTGACATCCTTCCTAAAGTGTGGTGCCCAGAACTGGACACAATTCTCCAGCTGGGGTCTCAGCGGTGTTTTATAAAGGTTTAGCCTAACTTCCTTGCTTATGTACTGTGTGATCTGTGAAGTTATCCACTTCGGTAGGAAAAACAGAAAGGCGGAGTATTATTTAAATGGTGCTAGATTGGCAAATGCTGGTGTACGAAGGGACCTGGGTGTCCTTGTACACCAGTCACTGAAAGCAAACATGCAGGGCAGCAAGCAGTTAGGAAGGCAAATGGTATGTTGGCCTTCATTGCAAGAGAATTTGAGTACAGGAGCAAGGATGTCTCACTACAGTTGTACAGGGCCTTGGTGAGACCACACCTGGAGTACTGTGTGCAGTTTTGGTCTCCTTACCTAAGAAAGGATATACTTGCCATAGAGGGAGTGCAGCGAAGGTTCACCAGACTGATTCCTGGGATGGCAGGACTGTCGTATGAGGAGAGATTGGGTCGACTGGGCCTGTATTCACTAGAGTTTAGAAGAATGAGAGGGGATCTCATTGAAACGTATAAAATTCTGACCGGGCTAGACAGACTGGATGCAGGGAGGATGTTTCCCCTGGCTGGGGGGGGTCGAGAACGAGGGGTCACAGTCTCGGGATACGGGGTAGGACATTTAGGACTGAGATGAGGAGAAATGTCTTCACTCAGAGGGCGGTGAACCTGTGGAATTCTCTACCACAGAAGGCTGTGGAGGCCAAGGCACTGAATCTATTTAAGAAGGAGATAGATAGATTTCTAGACACAAAAGGCATCAAGGGGTATGGGGAGAGAGCGGGAATATTGTATTGAGAGAGAGGATCAGCCATGATCATATTGAATGGCGGAGCAGGCTCGAAGGGCCGAATGGCCTACTCCTGCTCCTATTTTACTATGTTTCCTTTCCAATTTCCTCTTAATTCTCTCCCAGCGACAGATCTGAAGCCCCCTGGACCTCACCCTGCATTAATCTTGGTTAGAATGATCTCACCCAATTTTCTCCGCCAGTCTGTTGCCTCCCTCCTTTCGATGGTATCTCTCCCTCACCCAAGTGTCCGTCATTCACCCCCACCCCACCCAGCAGCCACACTGCCCAGCAAGCCTCCCTGGCCAGTGCCCGGGATCAAAGGCCATACCCGATGGTTCACCCTCTTTCCCCCCGCCACCCCCCACCCCCCCCCCCCCCCAGCTCCCGAGCCCCGGGGAACCGAAGCCAGTTCCGGTACGGAGGGACGGACAGCGGGAGGGACCGCGGGACCGGCCCCCCGTCTGTGTGGCTCAGCTGCTCGCTGAGGGGAAACTGGGTGAGCCGAGGTGCTTCGTCACACAGATTACAAATTCCCCACCCCGACGTGCAGCCCAGCTTCTGGAGATCGGAGAGTCTCTGATTGTACTGCAGGCTGTTCACTCCCCACCCCACTCCACCCAGGCTCAGGTGATGGAGTGTCAAACTGCGTGCAGTTTTGGTTTCCATATTTAAGAAAAGATATACTTGCTCTCGAGGCGGTTCAGAGAAGGTTCACTCGGTTGATTCCGGAGATGAGGGGGTTGACGTATGAGGAAAGGTTGAGTAGGTTGGGACTCTACTCATTGGAGTTCAGAAGAATGAGAGGCGATCTTATTGAAACATATAAGATTGTGAGGGGGCTTGATCGGGTGGATGCGGGGAGGATGTTTCCACTGATGGGTGAGACTAGAACTAGGGGGCATAATCTTAGAATAAGGGGCTGCCCTTTCAAAACTGAGATGAGGAGAAACTTCTTCACTCAGAGGGTAGTAAATCTATGGAATTTGCTACCCCAGAGAGCTGTGGAAGCTGTGACATTAAATAAATTTAAAACGGAGATAGACAGTTTCCTAGCTGATAAGGGAATTAGGGGTTACGGGGAGAGGGCAGGGAAGTGGACATGAGTCTAGGTTCGGATCAGCCATGATCCTATTGAATGGCGGAGCAGGCCCGAGGGGCCGTATGGCCTACTCCTGCTCCTACTTCTTATGTTCTTATGTCTCGCTTTACTGAAATCGCTATTCCTCCCCGTCTCCCTCTCTCCCCCAGATGGAGGCGCAGAAGGAAAGGCAGAAGGCTGCCCGGGAGCAGGGGATGGCCAAGCGCCGCAGTCTGGAGGGTTTGCAGCGAGACGCTCAGAAGAGGCAGCAAGAGTTTGAACAAAAGGTAAGCTGGGGAGCTCGGCCACACCTTTCCCTTTGAGTGGGGTGGGGGGACAGTGTGTCTGCCACTCCCAGTTCCTTCTCCCCCCTCCCACACCTGTATCCGGTGGGTTCCTTGATGCTGAGGTGATGCTCTGAGGGCCTAACCTGCTCTCTCTTGATTCTGTTCCACGGTTTTCTGTGTCCGACAAACCCACAATCGCCCAGCTCGAAACTAATTAATTTTAGTTCCTTCTGGAGGTGTGGACGTCGCTGGCAAGGCCCAGCATTTATTGCCCATCCTCTAATCGCCCTTGAGAAGGTGGTGGTGAGCCGCCTTCTTGAACCGCTGCAGTCCCGTGTGGTGAAGGTGCTCCCACAGCGCTGTTAGGGAGGGAGTTCCAGGATTTTGACCCAGCGACAATGAAGGAACGGCCGATATATTTCCAAGTCGGGATGGTGTGTGTGACTTGGAGGGGAACTTGGAGGTGGTGGTGTTCCCCGTGCGCCTGCTGCCCTTGTCCTTCTAGGTGGAAGAGGTCGCGGGTTTGGGAAGGTGCTGCCGAAGAAGCCTTGGCGAGTCGCTGCAGTGCATCTTGTAGATGGTGCACACTGCAGCCACAGTATGCATACGGGGTCGAGATATCACTCGGTGATTGGAGCAGAGTGCACGCACGCGACATTTAAGACTGGGTTAGATCGGTGGCGAGTAAAGTGATCTCGGAACAGGAGGGGACACACGGGCTTAGGAATACTACTCGTGTGAATCGGACAGCACAGAAGGAGGCCATTCAGCCCATCGTGCCTGTGCCGGTTCTTTGAACGAGCTAACCAGATAGCCCCACTCCACCCTGCTCGTTCCCCACAGCCCTGCAAACCTTGTGGAGATTAAATATCCAACATGGACGGCAGGGGCCGAATGGCCTGTTTCCATGCTTGTCCTTTCGACATGTTTGTTTAGATGAGCCTTGCCTGTTGATTGAGCCCAAACCCCTCCCAGTAATATCCCACCGCCTTCCCTACCCAGGAGACTGATCTTCAGGACCTACAGAGCAACCCGAATCTGCAGAACGAAAACTCCCGGAAATCATACTACAGGGAATTTAAAAAGGTCAGTGGCACTCTGGCGCAATCTTGTGGTTTTTATTCAATTGGATGTGGGCGTCGCTGGCAAGGCCAGCGTTTATTGCCCATCCCTAATCGCCCCTTGAGAAGGTGGTGGTGAGCCGCCTTCTTGAACCGCTGCAGTCCCGTGTGGTGAAGGTGCTCCCACAGCGCTGTTAGGGAGGGAGTTCCAGGATTTTGACCCAGCGACGATGAAGGAACGGCCGATATATTTCCAAGTCAGGATGGTGTGTGTGACTTGGAGGTGGAACTTGGAGGTGGCGGTGTTCCCGTGCGCCTGCTGCCCTTGTCCTTCTAGGTGGAAGAGGTGGCGGGTTTGGGAGGTGCTGCCGAAGAAGCCTTGGCGAGTTGCTGCAGTGCATCTTGTAGATGGGCCACACTGCAGCCACGGTGCGCCGGTGGTGGAGGGAGTGAATGTTTAAGGTGGTGGGACGGGGTGCCGATCAAGCGGGCTGCTTTGTCCTGGATGGTGTCGAGCTTCTTGAGTGTTGTTGGAGCTGCACTCATCCAGGCAAGTGGAGAGTATTCCGTCACACTCCTGACTTGTGCCTTGTAGATGGTGGAAAGGCTTTGGGGAGTCAGGAGGTGAGACACTCGCCGCAGAATACCCAGCCTCTGACCTGCCCTTCTGGCCACAGTATTTATGTGGCTGGTCTGTCGGAGCTCACACGAGCCTCCTCCCGCCCCCTCTTCATCTCACCCATCACCATATCCTTCTATTCCTTTCTCCCTCATGTGTTTATCCAGCTTCCCCGTGGCATTTATTGCCCGTCCCTAATTGCCCTCGAGAAGGTGGTGGTGAGCCGCCGCCTTGAACCGCTGCAGTCCGTGTGAGGTGAAGGTTTTTTCCCAGCGGTTTGGTACCACTGAGTGGCTTGTGTGCAGGAGAGGGCAGTTAAGAGTCAACCACGTTGCTGTGGGTCTGGAGTCACATATCGGCCAGACCGGGTAAGGACGGTAGATTTCCTTCCCGAAAGGACATTCGTGAAGCAGATGGGTTTTTACAACAATCCAGTTGTACCATTACTGATACCAGTTTTTTAATTCCAGATTTATTTAATTAACGGAATTTAAATTCCCGTGTACACCTCTCTCTCTGTCCCCCGCAGTTTGAAAAATGGAACGGCATGTTATATCTATCTGAAGACCTGTCCGTAACGTTTCAGATGTCACATAAGCCAGTCATTTTTCTTTCGAGTTCCTTTGGATCTCTAATTGACCTGCAGCAATTGGTATCTAACTGACCCGATGCAATTGATCTCTGACTGACCTCGGCACGTGGCTATTTACAGCAATTACACCGTGTGCTCTTAAAAGGGCTGCTAATGCGCTGTGGGTAATATGTACGTCGCAGGGCATCCTTCAGCTTACCGGGAGCAATGCCACAGGAGATCCGCTAGCACGTCTTTGGGTGTCAGAGGGTCTCGCTCTCACCTCCAAGTCATAAGGTCGTGGGTTCAAGCCCCCACTCGAGCCTCCAACCCCATAGTCCAGGCCCGACACTCCCCCGGTGCCAGTACTGAGGGAGTGCCGCACTGTCGGAGGGGCGGTACTGAGGGAGCGCCGCACTGTCAGAGGGGCGGTGCTGAGGGAGCGCCGCACTGTCGGAGGGGCAGTACTGAGGGAGCGCCGCACTGTCGGAGGGGCGGTACTGAGGGAGCGCTGCACTGTCGGAGGGGCGGTACTGAGGGAGCGCCGCACTGTCGGAGGGGCGGTACTGAGGGAGCGCCGCACTGTCGGAGGGGCGGTACTGAGGGAGCGCCGCACTGTCGGAGGGGCGGTACTGAGGGAGCACTGCACTGTCGGAGGGGCAGTACTGAGGGAGCGCCGCATTGTCGGAGGAGCGGTACTGAGGGAGCACCGCACTGTCGGAGGGGCGATACTGAGGGAGCGCCGCACTGTCGGAGGGGCGGTACTGAGGGAGCGCCGCACTGTCGGAGGGGCGGTACTGAGGGAGCGCCGCACTGTCGGAGGTGCTGTCTTTCGGGACGAGGCGTTAAACCTGAGGCCCCGTCTGCCCTCTCAGGTGGATGTCAAAGATCCCACGGCCACTATTGGAAGAAGAGCAGGGGGGAGTCCTCCCCGGTGTCCTGGGGCCAATATTTATCCCTCAACCAGTACCACTAAAACAGATGATCTGGTCATTCATCACATTGCTGTTTGTGGGAGCTTGCTGTGCACAAATTGGCTGCCGTGTTTCCTACATTACAACAGTGACCACACTTCAAAAAAAGTACTTCATTGGCTGTGAAGAGCTTTGGGACGTCCTGAGGTGGGGAAAGGTGCTGGAGAAATGGGAGACTTTTTTTAACACCTACGCTTCACGTTGTTATTCCCGTCCCCCAGGTAATCGAGGCCTCCGACGTCATTCTGGAGGTGCTGGACAGCCGGGACCCGCTGGGCTGTCGGTGCCCGCAGGTGGAGCAGGCCGTGCTGCAGTCAGGAGCCAACAAGCGAATCGTCCTGGTGCTCAACAAGATCGGTGAGAGCGGGCCGTTGTATCGGTCCGTTTAATACATTCAAAATCTTCGCTCGGGTCTGCAGACCTCCTCGGCACGGTTTCCCATTATAAATCCACCAGGGGTCACAGTCTAAAGATAAGGGGTAAGCCATTTAGGACAGAGATGAGGAGGAATTTCTTCACCCAGAGAGTGGTGAACCTGTGGAATTCTCTACCACACAAGGCAGTTGAGGCCAAGTCATTAAATATATTCAAGAAGGAGTTGGATATATTTCTTAAGGCTAAAGGGATCAAGGGATTTGGGGAGAAGGCAGGGACAGGGTACTGAATTTGGATGATCAGCCATGATCACATTGAATGGCGGAGCGGGCTCGAGGGGCCGAATGGCCTCCTGCTCCTATCTTCTATGTTTCTATTACATAGCGGCCCAGCACAGAAACAGGCCATTCGGCCCCTCTGCTCCGTGCCGGTGTTCCTGCTCCACACCAGCCTCCTCCCGCCCCCTCTTCATCTCACCCCATCACCGTATCTTTCTATTTCCCTCTCCCTCATGTGCTTATCTAGCTTCCCCCTTAAATGCACCTACCCGATTGATAGAAACATAGAAGATAGGAGCAGGAGTAGGCCATTCGGCCCCTCGAGCCTGCTCCGCCATTTAATGAGATCATGGCTGATCATCCAAATTCGCCTCGACCACTCCCTGTGGTAGCGAGTTCCACATTCTTGCCACTCTCTGGGTAAAGAAGTTTCTCCTGAATTCCCGATTGGATTTCTTGGTGACTCTCTTATATTGATGGCCCCTAGTTATGCTCTTCCCCACAAGTGGAACCATTCTCTCTGTATCCACTCTATCAAAACCTTTCATCATTTTAAAGACCTCTATTAGGTCACCCCTCAGCCTTCTCTGAAGAGAAAAGAGACCCAGCCTGTTCATCCTTTCCTGATAGGTACAGGAAACTTTTTTTTATCCGGCACCGACGGGACCGACGTGGTGCCGGTTCATCAAAAATTCCGGATAACCGAACGCTATAGTAAAAGATACGGAGAGCTGAGAACTCCGTATAAAGCAACAAACCCTGTTGCTTAGCAACAAGTGCAGAACAATGGCCACAAGTTCCAAGCGTCTCTGTAGCTTAGCAACAGCCACACCCGATTGCACAGCAACAGATGGAGGAAGGCAAGTAATAAAACTTACCTGAACCTACTCCTGAATTTTGCTGGTTAACCGAGATTTCCGGTTATTTAGGTGCCAGTAAATCGAAAGTTTCCTGTATACCCTCGCATTTCGGGTATCATCCTTGTAAATCTTCTCTGCACCCTCTCCTGTGCCTCTATATCCTTTTTGTAATATGGCGACAGAACTGCACGCAGTACTCCAAGTGTGGTCTAACCAGGGTTCGATACAGATTTAGCATAACTTTCCGACTTTTCAATTCTATCCCTGTAGAAATAAACCCTAGTGTTTGGTTTGTTTTTTTATGGCCTTGTTAACCTGTGTCGCAACTTTCAGTGATTTGTGTATTTGTACTCCGCGATCCCTTTGTTCCTCTACCCCATTTAGACTCTGATTTTGCCAGTACAGGTAGACTACCCTTTATCCGAACTTCCGAAAACCGAAACCCTCTAAAAACCGAAGGTTTTTTCGTTCAGCGTAAGTCGTGTGCAGGACTTACGCTGAGCAGAGGGTCAGCGTAAGTCGTGCGCACGGACCCCCGCCGACCCCCTCCCCCCGCCGGCCCCGACTCCCGCGGACCCCCGCCGACCCCGACCCCCGCCGACTTACGCTGAGCGTCAGCGTAAGTCGTGCGCACGACCCCCCCACGGACCCCCGCCGGCCCCGACCCCCGCCGACCCCCCCCCGCGGACCCCCGGGGACCCCGACCCCCGCCGACTTACGCTGAGCGTCAGCGTAAGTCGTGCGCACGACCCCCCCACGGACCCCCGCCGGCCCCGACCCCCGCCGACCCCGACCCCCGCCGACCCCCCCCCGCGGACCCCCGGGGACCCCGACCCCCGCCGACTTACGCTGAGCGTCAGCGTAAGTCGTGCGCATGACCCCCCGCGGACCCCTCCGCCGGCCCCGACCCCCGCCGACCCCCCCCCGCGGACCCCCGCCGACTTACGCTGAGCGTCAGCGTAAGTCGGGCGCACGACCCCCCCCCCCCCCGCCGACCCCCCCCCCCGCCCGCAGACCCGACCCCGCCGGCCCCGACCCCCGCCAACCCCCCCCCCCCACCCCCCCACCGCTGACCCCCCCGCCGCCGACCCCCCCGCCGACCCACCTTCCGAAATCCGAAATTCTCCGAAAACCGAAACACGGCTGGTCCCGAGGTTTTCGGATAAAGGATAGTCTACCTGTAATATGTGACCTCCTTATTTTTCCTCGCCAAAGTGTAATACTTATCTGTTGAAATTCATTTGCCTGGAGCGGGCCAGAGGCGCACCGGCAGTTAAAGCGTATTAAATGGGCCCCCGCAGCCCCGTGTTAATGCATTTGCGAGAGGGTTTGAGTGCAGGAACGAGGATGTCTTGCTGCAGTTGTACAGGGGCCTTGGTGAGACCACACCTTGAGTATTGTGTGCAGTTTTGGTCGCCTTATCTGAGGAAGGATGTTCTTGCCATGGAGGGAGTGCAGCGAAGATTCACCAGACTGATACCTGGGATGGCAGGAATGACGTATGAGGAGAGATTGGGCCGATTGGGCTTATACTCGCTGGAGTTTAGAAGAATGAGAGGGGATCTCATTGAAACTTATAAAATTCTGACAGGACTGGACAGACTAGATGCAGGAAGGATGTTCCCGATGGTCGGGGAGTCCAGAACCAGGGGTCACAGTCTAAGGATAAGGGGGTAAGCCATTTAGGACAGAAATGAGGAGGAACTTCACCCAGAGAGTGGTGAACCTGTGGAATTCTCTACCACAGAAGGCAGTAGAGGCCAATTCATTAAATATATTCAAGAAGGAGTTGGATATATTTCTTAAGGCTAAAGGGATCAAGGGATATGGGGAGAAGGCAGGGACAGGGTACTGAATTTGGATGATCAGCCATGATCGCATTAAATGGCGGAGCAGGCTCGAGGGGCCGAATGGCCGCCTCCTGCTCCTATCTTCTATGTTTCTATGTTTCTCCCTCCTTATGAAATATTAATTCCTGAAAGACCTGCACAAGCGCGTGCAGGCAGCACTACAGGAACTTTGCAGTGGATCACGTCAGGGCTGCTTCTACTTTTCTTTCTTAATGCGGTTCCGCAAAGTGGAATTTCGAGCGTGCAATCTGCACCGGCGTAAATACTACACGGCTCGGAGACGGGTCAGGACCAGCGGGCTAGAATACAAGGGGTTAGAAGTCAAGCTGCAGCTAAACGAGGCCCGGGTTAGACCACACTTGGAGTACCGAGAGCAGTTCTGGGCACCACACCTTCGGAACGAAGCCTCCGTTCAGTCCGTAAGGGGGACCCCGAGCTTCCGGTCGCCTGTCACTTTAATTCTCCGCTCCACTCCCGCTCTGACCTCTCCGCCCTCGGCCTCTTACACTGTTCCAATGAAGCTCAACGTAAGCTCGAGGAACAGCACCTCATCGTTCGACTCGGCCCTTTACAGCCTTCAGGACTCGCCATCGAGTTCAGCAATTTCAGACGACAGGAAACTCTCGACTTACCGGCGCCTAAATAACCGGAAATCTCTGTTAACCGGCAAAATTCAGGAGTAGGTTCAGGTAAGTTTTACTTCATATTAGTGGCCGTTCCTGGACCTGTGGCTGTGTAACCGGGGTTCCCGCACTTGCGGGACGCTTGGTCTGCGGCCGGGGTTCCTGCACTTGTTGCTAAGCAACAGGGAAGCCTGGATTTGTTGCTGTGCACGGGGCTCTCGTACCTTATAACTACACCACTCTGTAATCCGGACATTTTGATAAACCGGCACCACGCCGGTCCCGTCGGTGTCGGATAAAAAACCTCAACCCCAATTTTCAGGCTTTTTATGATTCCGCCATCCCCATTTGCAACATTTAATCTCCCCTGCCTCCTACACTAGCGCAGAATGTTCCTTTAATTCCTTCCTCCCCTTGTCCAGCCTCTGCGCCTGCTTAACATCTGTAACATCTCCAGCCTTCTCCAGTTCTGAAGAAGGGTCCCAGACCTGAAACGTTAACTCTGTTTCTCTCTCCACGGATGCTGCCTGGCCTGCTGAATATTTCCAGCATTTTCTGTTGTTATTTCAGATTTCCAGCATCCGCAGTATTTTGCTATTTTGTTAGGAAGGACATATTGGCCTCGGAGGGAGTGCAGCGTAGGTTTACCAGAATGATACCCGGACCCCAAGGGTTAAGTTACGAGGAGAGATTACACAAACTAGGGTTGTATTCCCTGGAGTTTAGACGGTTAAGGGGTCGATCTGATCGAAGTTTTCAGGATATTAAGGGGAACTGATAGGGTAGAGAGAGAGAAACTATTTCCGCTGGTTGGGGAGTCTCGGACTCGGGGGCAGAGTCTGAAAATTAGAGCCAGACCTTTCAGGAGTGAAGTTAGGAAACACTTCGACACACAAAGGGTGGTAGAAGTTTGGAACTCTCTTCCGCAAACGGCAATTGATGCCGGGGGTCAATTGTTAATTTTAAATCTGAGATTGATAGATTTCTGTTAACCAAAGGTATTAAGGGATACGGGGCAAAGGCGGGGAGATGGAGTGAGGTCACAGATCAGGCTCGAGGGGCTGAACGGCCTCCTCCGGTTCCTAATGTAACAGGCTCAAGGGGCTGAACGGCCTCCTCCTGTTCCTAATGTAACAGGCTCGAAGGGGCTGAATGGCCTCCTCCTGTTCCTAATGTAATAGGCTCGAGGGGGCTGAATGGCCTCCTCCTGTTCCTAATGTAACAGGCTCAAGGGGCTGAACGGCCTCCTCCTGTTCCTAATGTAACAGGCTCGAAGGGGCTGAATGGCCTCCTCCTGTTCCTAATGTAATAGGCTCGAGGGGGCTGAATGGCCTCCTCCTGTTACGAATGTAACAGGCTCGATGGGCTGAATGGCCTCCTCTTGTTCCTAATGTAACAGGCTCGAAGGGGCTGAATGGCCTCCTCCTGTTCCTAATGTAATAGGCTCGAGGGGGGCTGAATGGCCTCCTCCTGTTCCTAATGTAACAGGCTCGATGGGCTGAATGGCCTCCTCTTGTTCCTAATGTAACAGGCTCGAAGGGGCTGAATGGCCTCCTCCTGTTCCTAATGTAATAGGCTCGAGGGGGCTGAATGGCCTCCTCCTGTTACGAATGTAACAGGCTCGATGGGCTGAATGGCCTCTTGTTCCTAATGTAACAGGCTCGAAGGGGCTGAATGGCCTCCTCCTGTTCCTAATGTAACAGGCTCGAGGGGCTGAACGGCCTCCTCCTGTTCCTAATGTAACAGGCTCGATGGGCTGAATGGTCTCCTCTTGTTCCTAATGTAACAGGCTCGAAGGGGCTGAATGGCCTCCTCCTGTTCCTAATGTAATAGGCTCGAGGGGGCTGAACGGCCTCCTCCTGTTCCTAATGTAACAGGCTCAAGGGGCTGAATGGCCTCCTCCTGTTCCTAATGTAACAGGCTCGAGGGGCTGAACGGCCTCCTCCTGTTCCTAATGTAACAGGCTCGAGGGGGCTGAATGGCCTCCTCCTGCTCCTAATGTAACAGGCTCGAGGGGCTGAACGGCCTCCTCCTGTTCCTAATGTAACAGACTCGAGGGGGCTGAATGGCCTCCTCCTATTCCTAGTGTAACAGGTTCGAGGGGCTGAACGGCCTCCTCCTGTTCCTAATGTAACAGACTCGAGGGGGCTGAATGGCCTCCTCCTATTCCTAGTGTAACAGGTTCGAGGGGCTGAATGGCCTCCTCCTATTGCTAGTGTAACAGGTTCGAGGGGCTGAATGGCCTCCTCCTATTCCTAATGTAACAGACTCGAGGGGCTGAATGGCCTCCTCATGCTCCTAATGTAACAGGCTCGAGGGGCTGAATGGCCACCTCCTGTTCCTAATGTAACAGGCTCGAGGGGGCTGAATGGCCTCCTCCTGTTCCTAATGTAACAGGCTCGAGGGGGCTGAACGGCCTCCTCCTGTTCCTAATGTACCAGGCTCGAGGGGGCTGAACGGCCTCCTCCTCTTCCTAATGTTAGAGGCTCGAGGGGGCTAAATGGCCTCCTCCTGTTCCTAATGTAACAGGCTCGAGGGGCTGAACGGCCTCCTCCTGTTCCTAATGTAACAGGCTCGAGGGGCTGAACGGCCTCCTCCTGTTCCTAATGTAACAGGCTCGAGGGGCTGAATGGCCTCCTCCTGTTCCTAATATAACAGGCTCGAGGGGCTGGATGGCCTCCTCCTGTTCCTAATGTACCAGGCTCGAGGGGGCTGAACGGCCTCCTCCTGATGTAACAGGCTCGAGGGGGCTGAACGGCCTCCTCCTGTTCCTAATGTAACAGGCTCGAGGGGGCTGAACGGCCTCCTCCTGTTCCTAATGTAACAGGCTCGAGGAGCCTGAACGGCCTCCTCCTGTTCCTAATGTAACAGGCTCGAGGGGGCTGAATGGCCTCCTCCTGTTCCTAATGTAACAGGCTCGAGGGGGCTGAATGGCCTCCTCCTGTTCCTAATGTACCAGGCTCGAGGGGGCTGAACGGCCTCCTCCTGATGTAACAGGCTCGAGGGGGCTGAACGGCCTCCTCCTGTTCCTAATGTAACAGGCTCGAGGGGGCTGAACGGCCTCCTCCTGTTCCTAATGTAACAGGCTCGAGGAGCCTGAACGGCCTCCTCCTGTTCCTAATGTACCAGGCTCGAGGGGGCTGAACGGCCTCCTCCTCTTCCTAATGTTAGAGGCTCGAGGGGGCTAAATGGCCTCCTCCTGTTCCTAATGTACCAGGCTCGAGGGGGCTGAACGGCCTCCTCCTGATGTAACAGGCTCGAGGGGGCTGAACGGCCTCCTCCTGTTCCTAATGTAACAGGCTCGAGGGGGCTGAACGGCCTCCTCCTGTTCCTAATGTAACAGGCTCGAGGAGCCTGAACGGCCTCCTCCTGTTCCTAATGTAACAGGCTCGAGGGGGCTGAATGGCCTCCTCCTGTTCCTAATGTAACAGGCTCGAGGGGGCTGAATGGCCTCCTCCTGTTCCTAATGTACCAGGCTCGAGGGGGCTGAACGGCCTCCTCCTGATGTAACATGCTCGAGGGGGCTGAACGGCCTCCTCCTGTTCCTAATGTAACAGGCTCGAGGGGGCTGAACGGCCTCCTCCTGTTCCTAATGTAACAGGCTCGAGGAGCCTGAACGGCCTCCTCCTGTTCCTAATGTAACAGGCTCGAGGAGGCTGAACGGCCTCCTCCTGTTCCTAATGTAACAGGCTCGAGGGGGCTGAACGGCCTCCTCCTGTTCCTAATGTAACAGGCTCGAGGGGGCTGAACGGCCTCCTCCTGTTCCTAATGTAACAGGCTCGAGGGGGCTGAACGGCCTCCTGCTGTTCCTAATGTAACAGGCTCGAGGGGCTGAATGGCCTCCTCCTGTTCCTAATGTAACAGGCTCGAGGGGGCTGAATGGCCTCCTCCTGTTCCTAATGTAACAGGCTTGTGGGGCTGAATGGCCTCCTCCTGTTCCTAATGTAACAGGCTCAAAGGGGCTGAACGGCCTCCTCCTGCTTCCAATGTAACAGGCTCGAGGAGGCTGAACGGCCTCCTCCTGCTCCTAGTACAGGCTCGAGAAGCTGAATGGCCTCCTCCTGTTCCTAATATAACAGGCTCGAGGGGGCTGAACGGCCTCCTCCTGTTCCTAATGTAACAGGCTCGAGGGGGCTGAACGGCCTCCTCCTGTTCCTAAGGTAACAGGCTCAAGGGGGCTGAATGGCCTCCTCCTGTTCCTAATGTAACAGGCTCGAGGGGCTGAATGGTCTCCTCCTGTTCCTAATGTAACAGGCTCGAGGGGGCTGAATGGCCTCCTCCTCTTCCTAATGTAGCAGGCTCGAGGGTCTGAACGGCCTCCTCCTGTTCCTAATGTAACAGGCTCGAGGGGGCTGAATGGCCTCCTCCTGTTCCTAATGTAACAGGCTCGAGGGGCTGAACGGTCTCCTCCTGTTCCTAATGTAACAGGCTCGAGGGGCTGAACGGCCTCCTCCTGTTCCTAATGTCACAGGCTCGAGGGGGCTGAATGGCCTCCTCCTGCTCCTAATGTAACAGGCTCGAGGGGCTGAACGGCCTCCTCCTGTTCCTAATGTAACAGACTCGAGGGGGCTGAATGGCCTCCTCCTATTCCTAGTGTAACAGGTTCGAGGGGCTGAATGGCCTCCTCCTATTCCTAATGTAACAGACTCGAGGGGCTGAATGGCCTCCTCCTGCTCCTAATGTAACAGGCTCGAGGGGCTGAATGGCCACCTCCTGTTCCTAATGTAACAGGCTCGAGGGGGCTGAATGGCCTCCTCCTGTTCCTAATGTACCAGGCTCGAGGGGGCTGAACGGCCTCCTCCTGATGTAACAGGCTCGAGGGGGCTGAACGGCCTCCTCCTGTTCCTAATGTAACAGGCTCGAGGGGGCTGAACGGCCTCTTCCTGTTCCTAATGTAACAGGCTCGAGGAGCCTGAACGGCCTCCTCCTGTTCCTAATGTAACAGGCTCGAGGAGGCTGAACGGCCTCCTCCTGTTCCGAATGTAACAGGCTCGAGGGGGCTGAACGGCCTCCTCCTGTTCCTAATGTAACAGGCTCGAGGGGGCTGAACGGCCTCCTCCTGTTCCTAATGTAACAGGCTCGAGGGGGCTGAACGGCCTCCTCCTGTTCCTAATGTAACAGGCTCGAGTGTGCTGAACGGCCTCCTCCTGTTCCTAATGTAACAGGCTCGAGGGGGCTGAACGGCCTCCTGCTGTTCCTAATGTAACAGGCTCGAGGGGCTGAATGGCCTCCTCCTGTTCCAAATGTAACAGGCTCGAGGGGGCTGAATGGCCTCCTCCTGTTCCTAATGTAACAGGCTTGTGGGGCTGAATGGCCTCCTCCTGTTCCTAATGTAACAGGCTCGAAGGGGCTGAACGGCCTCCTCCTGCTTCCAATGTAACAGGCTCGAGGAGGCTGAACGGCCTCCTCCTGCTCCTAGTACAGGCTCGAGGAGGCTGAATGGCCTCCTCCTGTTCCTAATGTAACAGGCTCGAGGGGGCTGAATGGCCTCCTCCTGTTACTAATGTAACAGGCTCAAGGGGCTGAATGGCGTCCTCCTGTTCCTAATGTAACAGGCTCGAGGTGCTGAATGGCCTCCTCCTGTTCCTAATGTAATAGGCTCGAGCGGGGCTGAACGGCCTCCTCCTGTTCCTAATGTAACAGGCTCGAGGGGGCTGAATGGCCTCCTCCTGTTCCTAATGTAACAGGCTCGAGAAGCTGAATGGCCTCCTCCTGTTCCTAATATAACAGGCTCGAGGGGGCTGAACGGCCTCCTCCTGTTCCTAATGTAACAGGCTCGAGGGGGCTGAACAGCCTCCTCCTGTTCCTAATGCAACAGGCTCGAGGGGGCTGAACGGCCTCCTCCTGTTCCTAATGTAACAGGCTCGAGGGGGCTGAACGGCCTCCTCCTGTTCCTAATGTAACAGGCTCGAGGGGGCTGAACGGCCTCCTCCTGTTCCTAATGTAACAGGCTCGAGGGGGCTGAACGGCCTCCTCCTGTTCCTAATGTAACAGGCTCGAGGGGCTGAATGGTCTCCTCCTGTTCCTAATGTAACAGGCTCGAGGGGGCTGAATGGCCTCCTCCTCTTCCTAATGTAGCAGGCTCGAGGGTCTGAACGGCCTCCTCCTGTTCCTAATGTAACAGGCTCGAGGGGGCTGAATGGCCTCCTCCTGTTCCTAATGTAACAGGCTCGAGGGGCTGAACGGTCTCCTCCTGTTCCTAATGTAACAGGCTCGAGGGGCTGTAACGGCCTCCTCCTGTTCCTAATGTAACAGGCTCGAGGGGGCTGAATGGCCTCCTCCTGCTCCTAATGTAACAGGCTCGAGGGGGCTGAATGGCCTCCTCCTATTCCTAGTGTAACAGGTTCGAGGGGCTGAATGGCCTCCTCCTATTCCTAATGTAACAGACTCGAGGGGCTGAATGGCCTCCTCCTGCTCCTAATGTAACAGGCTCGAGGGGCTGAATGGCCACCTCCTGTTCCTAATGTAACAGGCTCGAGGGGGCTGAATGGCCTCCTCCTGTTCCTAATGTAACAGGCTCGAGGGGGCTGGATGGCCTCCTCCTGTTCCTAATGTAACAGGCTCGAGGGGCTGAACGGCCTCCTCCTGTTCCTAATGTAACAGGCTCGAGGGGCTGAATGGCCTCCTCCTGTTCCTAATATAACAGGCTCGAGGGGCTGAACGGCCTCCTTCTGTTCCTAATGTAACAGGCTCGAAGGGGCTGAACGGCCTCCTCCTGTTCCTAATGTAACAGGCTCGAGGGGGCTGAATGGGTTCCTCCTGTTCCTAATGTAACATGCTCGAAGGGGCTGAACGGCCTCCTCCTGTTTCCAATGTAACAGGCTCGAGGAGGCTGAACGGCCTCCACCTGCTCCTAATGTAACAGGCTCGAGGAGGCTGAATGGCCTCCTCCTGTTCCTAATGTAACAGGCTCGATGGGCTGAATGGCCTCCTCTTGTTCCTAATGTAACAGGCTCGAAGGGGCTGAATGGCCTCCTCCTGTTCCTAATGTAATAGGCTCGAGGGGGCCTGAACGGCCTCCTCCTGTTCCTAATGTAACAGGCTCGAGGGGGCTGAATGGCCTCCTCCTGTTCCTAATGTAACAGGCTCGAGAAGCTGAATGGCCTCCTCCTGTTCCTAATATAACAGGCTCGAGGGGGCTGAATGGCCTCCTCCTGTTCCTAATGTAACAGGCTCGAGGGGGCTGAACGGCCTCCTCCTGTTCCTAATGTAACAGGCTCGAGGGGGCTGGATGGCCTCCTCCTGTTCCTAATGTAACAGGCTCGAGGGGGCTGAATGGCCTCCTCCTGTTCCTCATGTAACAGGCTCGAGGGGGCTGAAGGGCCTCCTCCCGTTCCTAATGTAACAGGCTCGAGGGGCTGAATGGCCTCCTCCTGTTCCTAATGAAACAGGCTCGAGGGCGCTGAATGGCCTCCTCCTGTTCCTAATGTAACAGGCTCGAGGGGGCTGAAGGGCCTCCTCCTGTTCCTAATGTAACAGGCTCGAGGGGCTGAACGGCCTCCTCCTGTTCCTAATGTAATAGGCTCGAGGGGCTGAACGGCCTCCTCCTGTTCCTAATGTAACAGGCTCAAGGGGGCTGAATGGCCTCCTCCTGTTCCTAATGTAACAGGCTCGAGGGGCTGAATGGCCACCTCCTGTTCCTAATGTAACAGGCTCGAGGGGGCTGAATGGCCTCCTCCTGTTCCTAATGTAACAGGCTCGAGGGGGCTGAATGGCCTCCTCCTGTTCCTAATGTAACAGGCTCGAGGGGGCTGAACGGCCTCCTCCTGTTCCTAATGTGACAGGCTCGAGGGGGCTGAACGGCCTCCTCCTGTTCCTAATGTAACAGGCTCGAGGGGGCTGAACGGCCTCCTCCTGTTCCTAAGGTAACAGGCTCAAGGGGGCTGAATGGCCTCCTCCTGTTCCTAATGTAACAGGCTCGAGGGGCTGAATGGTCTCCTCCTGTTCCTAATGTAACAGGCTCGAGGGGGCTGAATGGCCTCCTCCTCTTCCTAATGTAGCAGGCTCGAGGGTCTGAACGGCCTCCTCCTGTTCCTAATGTAACAGGCTCGAGGGGGCTGAATGGCCTCCTCCTGTTCCTAATGTAACAGGCTCGAGGGGCTGAACGGTCTCCTCCTGTTCCTAATGTAACAGGCTCGAGGGGCTGAACGGCCTCCTCCTGTTCCTAATGTAACAGGCTCGAGGGGGCTGAATGGCCTCCTCCTATTCCTAGTGTAACAGGTTCGAGGGGCTGAATGGCCTCCTCCTATTCCTAATGTAACAGACTCGAGGGGCTGAATGGCCTCCTCCTGCTCCTAATGTAACAGGCTCGAGGGGCTGAATGGCCACCTCCTGTTCCTAATGTAACAGGCTCGAGGGGGCTGAATGGCCTCCTGTTCCTAATATAACAGGCTCGAGGGGCTGAACGGTCTCCTCCTGTTCCTAATGTAACAGGCTCGAGGGGGCTGGATGGCCTCCTCCTGTTCCTAATGTAACAGGCTCGAGGGGCTGAATGGCCTCCTCGTGTTCCTAATGTAACAGGCTCGAGGGGACTGAACGGCCTCCTCCTCTTCCTAATGTTAGAGGCTCGAGGGGGCTAAATGGCCTCCTCCTGTTCCTAATGTAACAGGCTCGAGGGGCTGAACGGCCTCCTCCTGTTCCTAATGTAACAGGCTCGAGGGGCTGAACGGCCTCCTCCTGTTCCTAATGTAACAGGCTCGAGGGGCTGAATGGCCTCCTCCTGTTCCTAATATAACAGGCTCGAGGGGCTGGATGGCCTCCTCCTGTTCCTAATGTAACAGGCTCGAGGGGGCTGAATGGCCTCCTCCTGTTCCTAATGTAACAGGCTCGAGGGGCTGAACGGCCTCCTCCTGTTCCTAATGTAACAGGCTCGAGGGACTGAACGACCTCCTCCTGTTCCTAATGTAACAGGCTCGAGGGGGTGAATGGCCTCCTCCTGTTCCTAATGTAACAGGCTCGAGGGGGCTGAACAGCCTCCTCCTGTTCCTAATGTAACAGGCTCGAGGGGGCTGAATGGCCTCCTCCTTTTCCTAATGCAACAGGCTCGAGGGGGCTGAATGGCCTCCTCCTTTTCCTAATGTAACAGGCTCGAGGGACTGAACGGCCTCCTCCTGTTCCTAATGTAACAGGCTCGAGGGGGCTGAACAGCCTCCTCCTGTTCCTAATGTAACAGGCTCGAGGGGGTTGAATGGCCTCCTCCTGTTCCTAATGTAACAGGCTCGAGGGGCTGAACAGCCTCCTCCTGTTCCTAATGTAACAGGCTCGAGGGGGTTGAATGGCCTCCTCCTGTTCCTAATGTAACAGGCTCGAGAAGCTGAATGGCCTCCTCCTGTTCCTAATATAACCGGCTCGAGAAGCTGAATGGCCTCCTCCTGTTCCTAATGTAACAGGCTCAAGAAGCTGAATGGCCTCCTCCTGTTCCTAATGTAACAGGCTCGAGGGGGCTGAACGGCCTCCTCCTGTTCCTGTGTTCCTGATTATCAGCAACTCTTATCTTTCCTCTGACAACACCTCCATTTAAAAATTCTCATCCTTGTGTTTTAAAATTGCCATCCTTGTTTTCAAATCCCTCCATGGCCTCCTCGCACCCCCCTACTGATCTCTGTAACCGCCTCCAGCTCCGAGATCTCTGCGCTCCTCCAATTCTGGCCTCTCGCACAACGCCCGATTTCCATCGCTCCGCCATTGGCGGCCGTGCCTTCAGCCGCCTGGACCCCCGAGCTCTGGAATTTCCCCCCTAAACCTCTCCGCCTCCCTCCTCTAAGACGCTCCTTAAAACTGACTTCTTTGACCCAAGCTTTTGGTCACCTGTCCCTGATATCTCCTTATGTGGCTCGGTGTCAAATTGTGTTTGATAATCGCTCCTGTGAAGCGCCGCGGGACGTTTTACTACGTTAAAGGCGCCGGATAGATGCAAGTGGTTGTGGTTATTAATGCGTACTTGTTCCCTCGCAGACCTGGTGGCCAAGGACATCATTGAGAAGTGGCTGAAGTATCTGAGAAACGAGCTGCCCACAGTGGCGTTCAAAGCCTCCACCCAGCTCCAGAACAAAAACCTGGTGAGTGCAGCGCAACCACCCCCGGTCGAATGTCCTCCCTTCACCCACCTCCGGCGGCAGACCTCGCCTTCTCCACACGGAATGAATTTGCTCGTCCCGGCGGGTCTCCGCGAGAGTGGGCGAGGGGACCACGACGGACGCCTGGCCCTTCGGCCTGTCTGTTCCCACCCTGGCTGAATCCTAGCCTCCTGACTGTTCCTCAACCAGCGCCCTGTCACTCGCTCTCCCTGACATTTGCCCTTTGCACCCTGACCCTGATACCCTGCTCCCCCCCCCACCGGGGCAGCTGTCGGAGGGGCAGTACTGAGGGAGCGCCGCACTGTCGGAGGGGCAGTACTGAGGGAGCGCCGCACTGTCGGAGGGGCAGTACTGAGGGAGCGCCGCACTGTCGGAGGGGCGGTACTGAGGGAGCGCCGCACTGTCCGGGGGCGGCACTGAGGGAGCGCCGCACTGTTGGAGGGGCGGTACTGAGGGAGCGCCGCACTGTCCAGGGGCGGTACTGAGGGAGCGCCGCACTGTCGGAGGGGCGGTACTGAGGGAGCGCCGCACTGTCGGAGGGGCGGTACTGAGGGAGCGCCGCACTGTCGGAGGGGCGGTACTGAGGGAGCGCCGCACTGTCGGAGGGGTGGTACTGAGGGAGCGCCGCACTGTCGAAGGGGCGGTACTGAGGGAGCGCCGCACTGTCGAAGGGGCGGTACTGAGGGAGCGCCGCACTGTCGGAGGGGCGGTACTGAGGGAGCGCTGCACTGTCGGAGGGGCAGTACTGAAGGAGCGCCGCACTGTCGGAGGGGAGAACAACCCCAGCTTCTCCAGTCTCTCCACATCACTGAAGTCCCTCATCCCTGGTACCATTCTGGTCAATCTCCCCTTAACCTTCTCTGCTCCAAGGAGAACAACCCCAGCTTCTCCAGTCTCTCCACATCACTGAAGTCCCTCATCCCTGGTACCATTCTGGTCAATCTCCCCTTAACCTTCTCTGCTCTAAGGAGAACAACCCCAGCTTCTCCAGTCTCTCCACATCACTGAAGTCCCTCATCCCTGGTACCATTCTGGTCAATCTCCCCTTAACCTTCTCTGCTCCAAGGAGAACAACCCCAGCTTCTCCAGTCTCTCCACATCACTGAAGTCCCTCATCCCTGGTACCATTCTGGTCAATCTCCCCTTAACCTTCTCTGCTCTAAGGAGAACAACCCCAGCTTCTCCAGTCTCTCCACATCGCTGAAGTCCCTCATCCCTGGTACCATTCTGGTCAATCTCCCCTTAACCTTCTCTGCTCCAAGGAGAACAATCCCAGCTTCTCCAGTCTCTCCACATCACTGAAGTCCCTCATCCCTGGAACCATTCTGGTCAATCTCCTCTGCACCCTCTCCAAGGCCTTGACATCCTTCCTAAAGTGCGGTGCCCAGAATTGGACCCAATACTCCAGCTGGGGCCAAACCAGTGTTTTATAAAGGTTTAGCGTAATTTCCTTGCCTTTTGTAATCTTATGATCTGTTTATAAAGCCAAGGATCCCGTTTGCTAATCTGATCTTTTCTCCGACACGACAGCATCGTAGCAAAGTGCCGGTGGAGCGTGCCGGCGTTGACCTGCTGCAGAGCAGCGCCTGCGTGGGAGCGGACAACCTGATGAGACTGCTGGGCAACTACTGCCGGAACCGGGACCTCAAGACCGCCATCACGGTGGGCGTGGTCGGTGAGTACTGTGGAGCGCTGTGACTGCCACAAGATGGCCGCCGTTCCCAAGGGAGGGAGGGAGGGGGGTGAACCCGGGCCCCAGGCCTCCTCCCTCGCTGCTCTCGAGCCTGTCGCCCATGTCGCGCTCCTAGCCCATCTTCCCGCCAGCAGCCAAATCAAAATGGCGGACGGGACGGAGACTAGCGAGGCCGCGCAACAGTGAATGACGTGAGGCGTCTCTCCTTGTTGCGGTTTGAGTCTGACGCCCGCGTCGCCGCCCTTCCGCCCCCACCCGATGGCTGACGAAATCAAAATGGCGGACCGGTAGGCGACGGAGAGGCCGCGCCGAGCGCTGGTCCGCATCGCACCCCTGCAAAAGACGGGGAGAAGTTTGTCCAGGCGTCCCTCCGTGTTGCAGGTGAGGCTGCCGCCCGTGTCGCTCTTCCAGCTCCCCCCATCCCAGTTGACTAAATCAAAATGGCGGACCGGTTGCAGACGGGTCGAGGCCGCGCTGAGATCCGGGTCGCGCGCGCGCGCTGCCAAAGACGGAGTGAACATCCGTCGCGACGTCTCTCCTGGCTACAGTTGAGGCTGCCGCCCCTGTGTGGCTGACCCCGTCCGAGCTGACAAAAACAAAATGGCGGTGGGGGGGAGGGGAGGTCGTGGGTCAACACCTGTAGCCTGCTGGTGGCGGTGAACTCTGAACCGTCTAACCTTCAACCCCTGGGCTGTGCTGAGGGGGTGGGGTGGGGCGTCTCCCTAGGGCTGTGGGGAGGAGTGGACAAGTCAAGCCGGGGGTTACTTTTCTCTGGCCTTGGATCCCTTCCACCTCCCCGCCCCAACCCCCATCGTCCCTGCTGTGACGCACTCCCAGTATCTAATAAAATCATGATGGCTGGTGGTTGTTCTGAGCCGGAGGGTGGATTGCGGGGGGAAAGATCAATCCCTGCTCTTTAACGAGGTGTAGAAGAGGGCCGCTGTGTGTCTCGGAGGCTGTGAAGGTCCCTTTGCTCCCGATCGCGGCCCAGTTTCACGCCCCCACCAACCGGGCAGTGCGTGCCTTGGGCCGCGACGCCCCTGCAGTCGAACAGCCAGCTTGACAGGCACGCCGGTCGGTTCGGGCTGGGAAACCTTCGGCGGTGGGAGGGTAGGCTGGGCATTCTGCCTCTTACCCACCTCCCCCCCCCCCCCTTCCCCTTACGGTCGTGCAGCCAGCCGTCCTATTCGACCATGGGTGGGGAGTTGTCATTGCAAACTCCGTCGACGAGTGCGGGGGGGGTGACATGAGTCAGTCATTCATGGAAGAAAGACTTATGAAATAATACTGAGCGGCCTGCGGGTGGCGCTGTCCAGGGAGAATATAAATACTCGGGCACGGGCCCAGCTTGCTCAGGACATTCTTTAACAGGAACTAGTGAAGTACACAACTAGACCTCCATGTTGTAAAACAGTTGATTAAAGCTTTGTTTAACGCTTAGACCAAGTGCCTAGTAGTTTTCTTAAGTCAGGGGGGATTTCCGCCCTGGCTGAAACCGTCTAACCCGGTCGCTTGTTTCTCTTTCGTACTGCGACATTCCCAGGATTTCCAAACGTCGGGAAGAGCAGCTTAATCAACAGCCTGAAGCGAGCCCGGGCGTGCAACGTCGGCGCGACACCAGGAGTCACCAAGTAAGTGAGGCCGAGATCCACCACCCACCCCACATAAACAAGCTGCTCGATCTGCAAACGTCCGGCGGTCCTCAAACACCCAGCACCTCCCCACCGCCCCTCAGATAATGAAACGCGTCCCGCCACCTCGCTCTGTATCCGTCGGCACAGATTCCTGCGCTCCCTCCCACCCCCACCGTCCGATTCCTACCTCGCACACCTGCTCCCTCCACCACCGGCGCACCGTGGCCGCAGCGAGTACCCTCGACAAGACGCACTGCAGCAACTCGCCAAGAACGAGGTGCGAAATGTATAAAATTCACTGGATTCCTGCGACGAGAGGTCTGGCCTATGAGCAGAGAGTGAGTAGATTGGGCCGATACTCTCTGGAGTTTAGAAGAATGAGAGGTGATCTCATTCAAACGTATAAGATTCTGAGGGGGATTGACAGGGTAGATGCTGAGAGGCTGTTTCCCCCCTGGCTGGGGAGTCCAGAACCTTTACTCTGTATCGAACCCTGTGCTGTACCTGCCCTGGGAGTGTTTGATGGGGACAGTGTAGAGGGAGCTTTACTGTGTATCTAACTCCGTGCTGTACCTGCCCTGGGAGTGTTTGATGGGGACAGTGTAGAGGGAGCTTTACTCTGTATCTAACCCCGTGCTGTACCTGCCCTGGGAGTGTTTGATGGGGACAGTGTAGAGGGAGCTTTACTCTGTATCTAACCCGTGCTGTACCTGCCCTGGGAGTGTTTGATGGGACAGTGTAGAGGGAGCTTTACTCTGTATCTAACCCGTGCTGTACCTGCCCTGGGAGTGTTTGATGGGGACAGTGTAGAGGGAGCTTTACTCTGTATCTAACCCGTGCTGTACCTGCCCTGGGAGTGTTTGATGGGGACAGTGTAGAGGGAGCTTTACTCTGTATCTAACCCGTGCTGTACCTGCCCTGGGAGTGTTTGATGGGGACAGTGTAGAGGGAGCTTTACTCTGTATCTAACCCGTGCTGTACCTGCCCTGGGAGTGTTTGATGGGGACAGTGTAGAGGGAGCTTTACTCTGTATCTAACCCGTGCTGTACCTGCCCTGGGAGAGTTTGATGGGACAGTGTAGAGGGAGCTTTACTCTGTATCTAACCCGTGCTGTACCTGCCCTGGGAGTGTTTGATGGGGACAGTGTAGAGGGAGCTTTAACCAATAATTCTCGAGCAGTGAGTGACAGCAGCTCCCCCCGCAGGTGCCTGCAGGAGATTCACCTCGACAAGCACATCAAGCTGCTCGACTGCCCGGGTATCGTCATGGCGACCTCCACCTCGGACGCGGCCATCATCCTGCGGAACTGCGTGAAGATCGAGCAGCTCGTGGATCCAGTGGAACCCGTGGCCGCCATCTTGAGACGGTGTAATAAGCAACAGGTGAGCAATGGCGCGATTCCACCGAGACCAGTGTCTCTCTCACTTCCGAGTCAGAAAGTTGTGGGTTCGAGCCTCCACTCCAGAGACTCGAGCCCCGTTACATTAGGAACAGGAGGAGGCTGTTCAGCCCCCTCGAGCCTGTTACATTAGGAACAGAAGGAGGCCATTCAGCCCCTCGAGCCTGTTACATTAGGAACAGGAGGAGGCCATTCAGCCCCTCGAGCCTGTTACATTAGGAACAGGAGGAGGCCATTCAGCCCCTCGAGCCTGTTACATTAGGAACAGGAGGAGGCCGTTCAGCCCCTCGAGCCTGTTACATTAGGAACAGGAGGAGGCAGTTCAGCCCCCTCGATCCTGTTACATTAGGAATAGGAAGAGGCCATTCAGCCCCTCGAGCCTGTTACATTAGGAATAGGAGGAGGCCATTCAGCCCTTCGAGCCTGTTACATTAGGAACAGGAGGAGGCCGTTCAGCCCCCTCGAGCCTGTTACATTAGGAATAGGAGGAGGCCATTCAGCCCCTCGAGCCTGTTACATTAGGAACAGGAGGAGGCCGTTCAGCCCCTCGAGCCTGTCACATTAGGAACAGGAGGAGGCCGTTCAGCCCCCTCGAGCCTGTTACATTAGGAACAGGAGGAGGCCATTCAGCCCCCTCGAGCCTGTTATATTAGGAACAGGAGGAGGCCGTTCAGCCCCTCGAGCCTGTTACATTAGGAACAGGAGGAGGCCATTCAGCCCCCTCGAGCCTGTTACATTAGGAACAGGAGGAGGCCATTCAGCCCCCTCGAGCCTGTTAAATTAGGAACAGGAGGAGGCCGTTCAGCCCCTCGAGCCTGTTAAATTAGGAACAGGAGGAGGCCGTTCAGCCCCTCGAGCCTGTTATATTAGGAACAGGAGGAGGCCGTTCAGCCCCTCGAGCCTGTTACATTAGGAACAGGAGGAGGCCGTTCAGCCTCGGTATCATTCTGGTGAATCTCTACTGCACGCCCTCCAAGGCCGAGATATCCTTCCTGTGGTGTGGGGCCCAGAACTGAACACAGTTACTTCAGAAGTGGGTCTGACCAGAACTTTATTGAACCGTATCTGTAACATAACTTCCAGCTCTTGTGAGATACAGGCCAAGATTCCATTAGCCTTTCTGATCTTTTTGTACCTGTCCGCTCGCTTTCTGTACATGGTCCCCTATATCTGTCTGCTCCCTCACAGTTCCTACCTTCTCGCCATTCAGAAAATGGTATTATTAAATCGAGTAAGTTCCCCTTCTCCTCATTGACCAGTTTGCCCTCTCGCCCACTTCCAGGTCATGCAGCACTACGACATCCCCGAGTTCCGGGACACCCTGGGGTTCCTGGCCCTGCTGGCTCGCAGGCTGGGCAAGCTGAAAAAGGGAGGGCTCCCGGACCACGAGAGAGCAGCCAAGACTGTGCTCTCCGACTGGACCAGGTAACGCTCGCTCGCTCTATCCCTCCCTCTCTCTCTCTCCGCTCCCCTCCCTCTCTCTCTCCGCCCTCTCCCTCTCCGCCCCCTCCCTCTCCGCCCCCTCCCTCTCTCTCCGCCCCCTCCCTCTCTCTCCGCCCCCTCCCTCTCTCTCTCCGCCCCCTCCCTCTCTCTCTCCGCCCCCTCCCTCTCTCTCTCCGCCCCCTCCCTCTCTCTCTCCGCCCCCCTCCATCTCTCTCTCCGCCCCCCTCCATCTCTCTCTCCGCCCCCCTCCATCTCTCTCTCCGCCCCCTCCCCCTCTCTCTCCGCCCCCTCCCTCTCTCTCTCTCCGCCCCCTCCCCCTCTCTCTCCGCTCCCTCCCCCTCTCTCTCCGCCCCCTCCCTCTCTCTCTCCGCCCCCTCCCTCTCTCTCTCCGCCCCCTCCCTCAGTACCCGCCCCTCCAACTCAGCACCGACGGTGCGGTGCTCCCTCAGTACTGGCACCGGGGGAGTGTCGGGCCTGGATTACGGGGCTCGAGTCTCTGGAGTGGGGGCTCGAACCCCATGACCTTCTGACTCCAAGGCGAGAATGAGCCCCGACTGTCAACTTCGGTGTTTGCAGTCAAATCCTTGTAACCCGCAACCTTCTGACCCTGGCGGGAGTGAGACGGTCGAGCAAGCCAAGCCTGCCTCCTATTGGCCGAACCCTCTGGTCTCTCCTCAGCGGCAAGATCTGTTACTTCACGCACCCGCCCGAGACCCACACCCTCCCCACGCACATCAGCGCCGAGATCGTGGCAGAGCTGGGCAAGGCGTTCGACATCGAGGAGCTGGAAAAAGGAAACCAGGAGGCCCTCAGCAGTAAGTGAACGGAAAGGCTCGCATTTCTCTCAGTGTGGTCACTGTTGTAATGTAGGAAAAACTGGCCGTCAATTTGCGCACAGCAAGCTCCCACAAACAGACAATGTGATAAATACACAGTTCATCTGTTTTTGAGTGATGTTGGTTGAAAGATAAATATTGGCCCCAGGACACCGGGGAGAACTCTTCCCCCAACCCCCCCCCCCCGCACCCCCCCGCTCGTCTTCCAATAGTGGCCGTGGGATCTTTTACATCCACCTGAGAGGACAGTGCGGCGCTCCCTCAGTACCGCCCCTCCGACAGTGCGGCGCTCCCTCAGTACCGCCCCTCCGACAGTGCGGCGCTCCCTCAGTACCGCCCCTCCGACAGTGCAGCGCTCCCTCAGTACCGCCCCTCCGACAGTGCGGCGCTCCCTCGGTACCGCCCCTCCGACAGTGCGGCGCTCCCTCGGTACCGCCCCTCCGACAGTGCGGCGCTCCCTCAGTACCGCCCCTCCGACAGTGCGGCGCTCCCTCGGTACCGCCCCTCCGACAGTGCGGCGCTCCCTCAGTACCGCCCCTCCGACAGTGCAGCGCTCCCTCGGTACCGCCCCTCCGACAGTGCGGCGCTCCCTCAGTACCGCCCCTCCGACAGTGCGGCGCTCCCTCGGTACCGCCCCTCCGACAGTGCGGCGCTCCCTCGGTACCGCCCCCCCGACAGTGCGGCGCTCCCTCGGTACCGCCCCTCCGACAGTGCGGCCCTCCCTCGGTACCGCCCCTCCGACAGTGCGGCCCTCCCTCGGTACCGCCCCTCCGACAGTGCGGCGCTCCCTCGGTACCGCCCCTCCGACAGTGCGGCGCTCCCTCGGTACCGCCCCCCCCGACAGAGCGGCGCTCCCTCGGTACCGCCCCTCCGACAGTGCGGCCCTCCCTCGGTACCGCCCCTCCGACAGTGCGGCCCTCCCTCGGTACCGCCCCTCCGACAGTGCGGCCCTCCCTCGGTACCGCCCCTCCGACAGTGCGGCGCTCCCTCGGTACCGCCCCCCCGACAGTGCGGCGCTCCGTCAGTACTGGCTCCGGTGGAGTGTCAGGCCTGGATTACACGGCTCGAGTCTGGAGTGGGGGCTCGAACCCACGACCTTCTGACTCCGAGGCAAGAGAGGGAGACCGACTGAGCCACGGCTGACGCTCGTCGACACTTTAGGGGTAACGTTTTCTTGTCACACTTTGGTGTCACGCTGTTTTTCCTCCCGTGGAGGAATAGCAGGACCGCCAGGAAGTTGGTGGGTTGGCTCTTAGACGGTTGTTTCCCCCATGGGTTACGGGGAAGGGGGGTGTTGAATCTCGGGGGCGACACTGTGCCGTTAACAACTCGGTTCTCCTGTGGCAGAAATTGAGTCTCCCATGGAAGAGAGCGGGATCTGCGTGGAGACGTCTGGACTGACCAGCGGGGAGTGCGAGCTGCCGTCTGGATGTGAAATGGGAGAGGACGGGGTTACGCAGGAGGGAGGGGCCAAGGACGAGGCCCCCAGGGGTGCCCAGGACCTGCAGGTAAAGACTCTTGAGCTCACTGTAGTCTCAAAGGCACATCTAGGGAGAGTTATCTGCTGAGGTGGACACTGAATCAGGGAGCATTACACTCTACCAGGAGAGAGCTTCTGTACTGTGAACTGGGGGGTGCAGTACAGGGTTAATATACTCCTTATTCTGTGCTGTGCACAGTTCTGGTCTCCATATCACACTTGGAGCACTGTGCACAGTTCTGGTCTCCATATCACACTTGGAGCACTGTGCACAGTTCTGGTCTCCATATCACACTTGGAGCACTGTGCACAGTTCTGGTCTCCATATCACACTTGGAGCACTGTGCACAGTTCTGGTCTCCATATCACACTTGGAGCACTGTGCACAGTTCTGGTCCCCATATCACACTTGGAGCACTGTGCACAGTTCTGGTCTCCATATCACACTTGGAGCACTGTGCACAGTTCCGCTCTCCATATCACACTTGGAGCACTGTGCACAGTTCTGGTCCCCATATCACACTTGGAGCACTGTGCACAGTTCTGGTCCCCATATCACACTTGGAGCACTGTGCACAGTTCTGGTCTCTGTATCACACTTGGAGCACTGTGCACAGTTCTGGTCTCCATATCACACTTGGAGCACCGTGCACAGTTCTGGTCTCCATATCACACTTGGAGCACTGTGCACAGTTCTGGTCTCCATATCACACTTGGAGCACTGTGCACAGTTCTGGTCTCCATATCACACTTGGAGCACTGTGCACAGTTCTGGTCCCCATATCACACTTGGAGCACTGTGCACAGTTCTGGTCTCCATACCACACTTGGAGCACTGTGCACAGTTCTGGTCTCCATATCACACTTGGAGCACTGTGTGGTAAACCACGTTCACTATCGTATCACTGTTAGTAGTTAGCACTGTTCACCACTGTTCGTTATAACTGTATCACTGACCACTATTGTATCACGGTACGAGGTCGCCTCTTGCCACACTGCTATACCTGGGATGACCACTGCCGACTCCGCCTTGGCTCCACCCACCAGGCCAGGTATAAAGGTGAGCGACTGGCTGGTATTCCTCCTGCTTGGATCGGATCACCCACGAGAGTGGGCTCTGTTATTTAGTCAATAAAAACCTTTAGTCACCTTCGTAACTCTTCGCCTTTTATTGGAGGAATTGATAGGTATATCAATTTTATTGACTAAATTTAATGATGTCCGACAACGAGTCACAACCGGCGGAGGAGCCACCAGCGCAGCTCCCAGGAGCACAGCCACACCAGCCAGCTTGGCTGCGAGCCCTCAGACCGCCGTACCTGGACCTGAACCCACGAGCAGCAAACTCAGCCGCAGACTTTAAACACTGGCTGGTCTGCTTCGAATCATACCTGAGAGAATCCAGCGTCCCTCAGGCATCCAAACTAAGTGTCCTGCAGGCACAACTGAGCCCGAGAGTATACACTCTCATCGAGGACATGACTACCTACGAGACCGCCATCAACCTGCTGAAACAGAAGTACCGGACCCCGGTAAACTACATGTACGCTAGGCACCTCCTAAGATCACGGCCGCAACAGCCAGGAGAATCAGTAGCCGAATTCTCACAGGCGCTATATGCACTCGCCAGGAACTGTGACTTTAAATCGGTGTCGGCAGCCGAAAATACTGAAGATAATATCCGCGACGCATTCCTGAAAGGCCTACGGTCCGAGTACTCACGGCAAAGACTGCTGGAAGCTAAAGACCTCAGCATGGAAAAAGCTGAAGCCCTCGCTATCTCCCTGGAAGTGGCCCACCAAGATCAGGAAGCATTCACCAGGTACTGCTCGCGACCCTGGGACTCGGGCCCGACCCCTACCACAGCACCCTTCCCAGCGCCGCCCCCGGGACCTACCTCTGCGTCGGCGTCCCGGACCCGACCGGCCCCGCCACCCCCGGCACCGGCCCCGACATCGGGCATCCGCGATCGGGCCGCCGGCTGTTTTTTTTGTGGCCAGGAGAAGCACCCGAGGTCGCGCTGCCCAGCCAAGAACTCCATATGCAAAACCTGCCTGAAGAAAGGCCACTTCTCCAAGGCCTGCAGGAGCGGATCCTCAGAGGCCAGCAGTGCCGCATGCGAACTATGGGGGCGGCCATCTTTGTTTAGGGCAACTGAGGCCAGCATCCCCACACATGAGTCATGGGGGCGGCCATCTTTGATTAAGGCAACCGACCCCAATAGTGCCTCATGTGAGCTACGGGGGCAGCCATCTTCTCCGTCATTTTGCCCTACCTCGTGGGAGATGCCATTTTACTCACCATGCCCGACCGCCTCGCCCGCAGATGACAACGACTCGCTCAGCTACACACTAGCTTCCGTCACCCTGGACCAAGCCCGCCCGCACCATCTGTCCAAGTCAATGATGGACATCAAAGTGAACGGCCACGCCACGACCTGCCTGTTCGACAGCGGAAGCACGGAGAGCTTCATCCACCCAGACACGGTGAGCCACTACTCCCTCTCTGTCCTACCAACGCGCAGCCGAATCTCGATGGCATCGAGGTCCCACGCCACGGACATTAGCGGCTACTGTGTCGTGACCCTGTCGGTTAAGGGCACGGAGTATAAAAACTTTAAACTCCTCGTCCTCCCCCATCTCTGCGCTGCCGTCCTACTAGGGCTGGACTTCCAATCCCACCTCCAAAGCGTAACCCTAGCATACGGTGGACCCCTCCCCCCACTCACAGTCAACAACCAGCAAACGTTAAACCGCCCACCGCGTAACACCTGCAGCCTCTCCACCCTCAAGGTCCCGCCACCCTCTCTGTTTGCTAACCTTACCCCTGACTGCAAACCCGTCGCTACCAAGAGCAGGCGGTATAGCGCCGGGGACAGAGCCTTCATTAGCTCTGAGGTGCGGCGCCTCCTGAAAGAGGGCATTATCGAGGGGAGCAGCAGCCCCTGGCGTGCCCAGGTCGTAGTCGTAAAGACCGGCGATAAAAACCGCCTGGTCATCGACTACAGCCAGACCATAAACAGATATACCCAGCTGGACGCATACCCCCTCCCCCGCATATCTGACATGGTCAATCAGATTGCACAGTATAAAGTATTCTCGACCATCGACCTGAAGTTGGCCTACCACCAACTCCCTATCCACCCTGAGGACCGCCAGTATACCGCCTTCGAGGCGAATGGGCGCCTATACCACTTCCTTAGGGTCCCCTTCGGTGTCACTAATGGGGTCTCGGTCTTCCAAAGGGAGATGGACCAGATGGTTGACCAGAACGAACTGCAGGCTACATTCCCCTACCTAGATAACGTCACTATCTGCGGCCGCGACCGGCAGGAACATGACGCGAATCTGGAGAAATTCCTCCGTACGGCCCAACGGCTGAACCTCACCTACAATAAGGAGAAATGCGTGTTTAACACCACGCGCCTTGCCATCCTCGGCTGCGTAGTGGAGAACGGAATCATCGGCCCCGACCCAGAAAGAATGCGCCCCCTCATGGAGCTACCCCTCCCCCACTGCCCTAAAGCACTTAGGAGAACCCTGGGGCTTTTCGCCTACTATGCCCAATGGGTACCCAATTACGCGGACAAAGCCAGACCCCTCCTGAAAGCCACTTCCTTCCCCCTCATGGAGGAGGCGTGCGCGGCCTTCTCCCTCATTAAGGGAGACATAGCCAAGGCCACGATGCACGCAGTGGACGAGTCCATCCCCTTCCAGGTGGAGAGCGACGCATCCGACTTCGCCTTAGCCGCCACCCTAAACCAGGAGGGGAGGCCAGTGGCCTTCTTCTCAAGGACCCTACAGGGCCCCGAGATCCGACATTCGTCGGTCGAGAAAGAGGCCCAGGCGATCGTGGAGGCAGTACGGCGCTGGAGGCACTACCTGGCAGGCAAACGATTTACCCTCCTCACCGACCAGCGTTCGGTGGCTTTCATGTTTAATAACAAGCTGAAGGGCAAAATCAAGAATGACAAGATTTTGAGATGGAGAATCGAGCTCTCCACCTACGATTATGAGATCTTGTACCGGCCAGGCAAGCTGAATGAACCCCCTGATGCCCTTTCACGAATGACATGCGCCAGCGCGCATATCGATAGGCTTCAGACCCTCCACGACCAGCTCTGCCACCCCGGAGTCACCAGACTCTACCATTTCATTAAGGCCCGCAACCTGACCTACTCCATCGAGGAGGTCAGGACCATGACCAGGAACTGCCAGACCTGTGCGGAGTGCAAACCGCACTTCTATAGGCCGGACCGAGCAAGCCTGATCAAGGCCACCCGCCCCTTCGAGCGCCTGAGCATCGACTTTAAGGGGCCCCTCCCGTCCTCTGACCGTAATGTGTACTTCCTCAACATCGTTGATGGGTACTCCCATTTCCCCTTTGCCTTCCCCTGCCCCGACATGACCAGTAGCACGGTCATTAAGTGCCTGAATGCCCTCTTCGCCTTGTTCGGGTTCCCGAACTATATACACAGCGACCGGGGCTCCTCCTTCATGAGCGAGGAACTCCGGCAATTCCTCCTAGAGAGAGGTATTGCAGCAAGCAGGACCACCAGCTACAACCCCAGAGGTAACGGTCAGGTGGAAAGAGAGAATGCGACGGTATGGAAGGCCGTCCTCTTAGCCTTAAAGTCTAAGGGCCTCCCAACCTCCCGCTGGCAAGAAGTCCTCCCGACAGCGCTGCACTCCATCCGGTCATTACTTTGCACGGCCACTAACACCACCCCCCATGAACGAATGTTCGTTTTCCCCAGGAAGTCGACTACGGGAACCACTCTACCAACCTGGCTGACCGCCCCGGGGCCGGTCTGGCTGCGGAAACACGTGAGGGCCCATAAAATGGACCCCCTGGTCGAGAGGGTGAACCTCCTGCACGCCAACCCCCAGTACGCCTACGTGGCGTACCCAGACGGGCGGGAGGACACTGTCTCCCTACGAGACCTCGCACCCTCAGCCGATCCGGAAACACCGCCACCACCCCCCCCCAACCTCAGTCCAGGTAGACGGCATGCCGGAACCCCACGAGCCCTCGCCGACCACGCAAACACCAGCATCAACACCGGATAAGGCACCAGCGCCGGATAAGGCAACACCACCGCTGCGGCGATCGGAGAGGCTTACGAAGCCTCCGGACAGACTGACCTACCAGAATTGGTAGTACACTTCACCCCGCCGGACTTAATTCTAAACAAGGGGTGAATGTGGTAAACCACGTTCACTATCGTATCACTGTTAGTAGTTAGCACTGTTCACCACTGTTCGTTATAACTGTATCACTGACCACTATTGTATCACGGTACGAGGTCGCCTCTTGCCACACTGCTATACCTGGGATGACCACTGCCGACTCCGCCTTGGCTCCACCCACCAGGCCAGGTATAAAGGTGAGCGACTGGCTGGTATTCCTCCTGCTTGGATCGGATCACCCACGAGAGTGGGCTCTGTTATTTAGTCAATAAAAACCTTTAGTCACCTTCGTAACTCTTCGCCTTTTATTGGAGGAATTGATAGGTATATCACACTGTGCACAGTTCTGGTCTCCATATCACACTTGGAGCACTGTGCACAGTTCTGGTCTCCATATCACACTTGGAGCACTGTGCACAGTTCTGGTCTCCATATCACACTTGGAGCACTGTGCACAGTTCTGGTCTTCATATCACACTTGGAGCACTGTGCACAGCTCTGGTCTCCATATCACACTTGGAGCACTGTGCACAGTTCTGGTCTCCATATCACACTTGGAGCACTGTGCACAGTTCTGGTCTCCATATCACACTTGGAGCACTGTGCACAGTTCTGGTCCCCATATCACACTTGGAGCACTGTGCACAGTTCTGGTCTCCATATCACACTTGGAGCACTGTGCACAGTTCTGGTCTCCATATCACACTTGGAGCACTGTGCACAGTTCTGGTCTCCATATCACACTTGGAATACTGTGCACAGTTCTGGTCTCCATATCACACTTGGAGCACTGTGCACAGTTCTGGTCTCCATATCACACTTGGAGCACTGTGCACAGTTCTGGTCTCCATATCACACTTGGAGCACTGTGCACAGTTCTGGTCTCCATATCACACTTGGAATACTGTGCACAGTTCTGGTCTCCATATCACACTTGGAGCACTGTGCACAGTTCTGGTCTCCATATCACACTTGGAATACTGTGCACAGTTCTGGTCTCCATATCACACTTGGAGCACTGTGCACAGTTCTGGTCCCCATATCACACTTGGAGCACTGTGCACAGTTCTGGTCTCCATATCACACTTGGGGCACTGTGCACAGTTCTGGTCCCCATATCACACTTGGAGCACTGTGCACAGTTCTGGTCTCCATATCACACTTGGAATACTGTGCACAGTTCTGGTCTCCATATCACACTTGGAGCACTGTGCACAGTTCTGGTCTCCATATCACACTTGGAGCACTGTGCACAGTTCTGGTCTCCATATCACACTTGGAGCACTGTGCACAGTTCTGGTCTCCATATCACACTTGGAGCACTGTGCACAGTTCTGGTCCCCATATCACACTTGGAGCACTGTGCACAGTTCTGGTCTCCATATCACACTTGGAGCACTGTGCACAGTTCTGGTCTCCATATCACACTTGGAGCACTGTGCACAGTTCTGGTCTCCATATCACACTTGGAGCACTGTGCACAGTTCTGGTCTCCATATCACAATTGGAGCACTGTGCACAGTTCTGGTCTCCATATCACACTTGGAGCACTGTGCACAGTTCTGGTCTCCATATCACACTTGGAGCACTGTGCACAGTTCTGGTCTCCATATCACACTTGGAGCACTGTGCACAGTTCTGGTCTCCATATCACACTTGGAGCACTGTGCACAGTTCTGGTCCCCATATCACACTTGGAGCACTGTGCACAGTTCTGGTCTCCATATCACACTTGGAGCACTGCACAGTTCTGGTCTCCATATCACACTTGGAGCACTGTGCACAGTTCTGGTCTCCATATCACACTAGGAGCACTGTGCACAGTTCTGGTCTCCATATCACACTTGGAGCACTGTGCACAGTTCTGGTCCCCATATCACACTTGGAGCACTGTGCACAGTTCTGGTCTCCATATCACACTTGGAGCACTGCACAGTTCTGGTCTCCATATCACACTTGGAGCACTGTGCACAGTTCTGGTCTCCATATCACACTTGGAATACTGTGCACAGTTCTGGTCTCCATATCACACTTGGAGCACTGTGCACAGTTCTGGTCTCCATATCACACTTGGAGCACTGTGCACAGTTCTGGTCTCCATATCACACTTGGAGTACTGTGCACAGTTGTGGTCTCCATATCACACTTGGAGCACTGTGCACAATTCTGGTCTCCATATCACACTTGGAGCACTGTGCACAGTTCTGGTCTCCATATCACACTTGGAGCACTGTGCACAGTTCTGGTCCCCATATCACACTTGGAGCACTGTGCACAGTTCTGCTCTCCATATCACACTTGACGCACTGTGCACAGTTCTGGTCTCCATATCACACTTGGAGCACTGTGCACAGTTCTGGTCTCCATATCACACTTGGAGCACTGTGCACAGTTCTGGTCTCCATATCACACTTGGAATACTGTGCACAGTTCTGGTCTCCATATCACACTTGGAGCACTGTGCACAGTTCTGGTCCCTATATCGCACTTGGAGCACTGTGCACAGTTCCGCTCTCCATATCACACTTGGAGCACTGTGCACAGTTCTGGTCTCCATATCACGCTTGGAGCACTGTGCACAGTTCTGGTCTCCATATCACACTTGGAGCACTGTGCACAGTTCTGGTCTCCATATCACACTCGGAGCACTGTGCACAGTTCCGGTCTCCATATCACACTTGGAGCACTGTGCACAGTTCTGGTCCCCATATCACACTTGGAGCACTGTGCACAGTTCTGCTCTCCATATCACACTTGGAGCACTGTGCACAGTTCTGGTCCCTATATCACACTTGGAGCACTGTGCACAGTTCTGGTCTCCATATCACACTTGGAGCACTGTGCACAGTTCTGGTCCCCATATCACACTTGGAGCACTGTGCACAGTTCTGCTCTCCATATCACACTTGACGCACTGTGCACAGTTCTGGTCTCCATATCACACTTGGAGCACTGTGCACAGTTCTGGTCTCCATAACACACTTGGAGCACTGTGCACAGTTCTGGTCTCCATATCAATCTTGGAACACTGTGCACAGTTCTGGTCTCCATATTATAAAAAGGATATAGGGGCACTGGAGAAGGTGCAAAAAAGATTTACAAGGATGATACCAGAACTGAGAGGTTATAACTATCAGGAAAGATTGAACAGGCCGGGGCTCTTTTCTCTAGAGAAGGCCGAGGGGTGACCTGATGGAGGTCTTTAAGATTATGAAAGGGTTCGATAGGGTAGAATTAGAGATGTCTCCACTTGTGGGAGAGACCAGAACTAGGGGCCATCAATATAAGGGAGTCACTAATAAATCCAATGGGGAATTCAGGAGAAACTTCTTTCCCCAGAGAGTGGTGAGAATGTGGAACTCGCTCCCACAGGGAGTGGTCGATGCGTTTAAGGGGAAGCTGGATAAACACACGAGGGAGAAAGGAATAGAAGGATACGGTGGTGGGGTGAGATGAAGAGGGGACGGGAGGAGGCTCGTGTGGAGCAGGAACACCGACACGGAGCAGAGGGGCCGAATGGCCTGTTTCTGTGTAAACGAGTCTGCCTATCTCTCTGCAGTTCGGGCCAGTGACGGTGACGTTCGGAGGCAGGAGAGACGGATCGAAGCGGGAGGAGGAGAAGGAGGCCGTCCCTCGGCTCCCGGACCTGCAAATGATCCGGGACATCGACCCCCTGCGCCAGGGGCAGGCTCTGCAGGCAGCCAGCAAGAGGCGGAGGAGGCTGCAGAAGCGGGCAGGTGGGCATCGGGTGTGTCGGGTGGCGAGGGGGGTTCCTTCACGGGACTGTTCGGGGTTGAGCGTCAGTGACCGTTGGGGGCGAGGGCATCTCTCCGACCTTTCTCCACTCGCCCGCTGAGGTAGCCCCGCACTGTCGGAGGGGCGGGTACCGAGGGAGCGCCGCACTGTCGGAGGGGCGGTACCGAGGGAGCGCCGCACTGTCGGAGGGGCGGTACCGAGGGAGCGCCGCACTGTCGGAGGGGGGGTACCGAGGGAGCGCCGCACTGTCGGAGGGGCGGTACCGAGGGAGCGCCGCACTGTCGGAGGGGCGGTACCGAGGGAGCGCCGCACTGTCGGAGGGGCCATCTTTCAGATGAGACGTTAAACCCGAGGCCCTGTCTGCCCTCTCAGGTGGATGTAAAAGATCTCCACGGCCACTATTGGAAGAAGCGCAGGGGGGAGTTCTCCCCGGTGTCCTGGGGCCAATATTTATCCCTCAACCAACATCACTTAAAAAAAAAAAAAAAAAAATGGACTGCTTTTTTGTTGGATCTTGCTGTGCGGCAAGAGGCTGCTCCATTGCCTCCGCAACAACAGAGACTGACCTTCAGAGTAAGAACGCGCCATTCACCACCTCTGGACATCCCACAGCGCTCCCCAGCCAACGAAGGACTTTTTTTGATCGTGTACTGTACGAAATGTGGCCGCCAATATATGAATAGCAAGATCCCACAAACACACAAAGTGATAAAATGGCCAGATCGTCTGGTGTGGGTTTTTTTTTTTTAAGTGACGTTGGTTGAGGGATAAATATTGGCCCCAGGACATCAGGGGCGAACTCCCCTCCCGTGCGCTGAGACACAGGACGAGGGCTCTCTGCGAACTCGCACACCTTGACCCTCGTGTTGTCTTCTCTTCCAGACAAGCTGGCGACGAAGTTGTCGGACACGCTCACCACCGCCATGGACTTCTCCCTGGACGACTGAACGGGGCGGGTGTGAAGGTTTGCATCGACTTCTTTCGAGGAGTCTGGAACGCTGTGGAATCTACGATCCCCGCACTCCCCAAAACACTCGGGAGAGTTTCAGGGTGTCAGATCGGAATTCACCCCCACCCCATTTCCGAGATTGGCAAGTTGTCTGGACTCGCGGGTGGAGGATCACAGGGCGCCGACGTCTTAAGTCATCTCTCGGAGCTGCTCGAGTGACACACACCCCTCCCCGAGGCGCCCACTTCAGTGCAATTGACCTGCACCCTTGCAATAAATGTGAAGTATGTTACTTAGCGAGACGGGTCCCTGCGTTTCCTTGCACTCCCTCTGCGGAATGCACACAGCTGGCTTTTTATTGTTTAACAGGCTTTGCCCTTAGCCTAATTCGGTCGGTTTCGCTCTTGCTTCCCACGGCAGTGCCTTGCGAGTTCGAAACCGGGGCCTGAATTCTGTCTGCTCGGGCTGATCCCATTATCTCCGCCTCCCGCCACCCACCAAAAGACACGCTCTTAATTCATCTTGTACGATGGCACAGATCAGCAATTGGAATTTATTCATATATATAAAATTACACTGACACGGCGGGAAGCTGGCGCATGCTCGGAGTAAACTCCTTCGGTGTCAGTGGGTCTCGCTTTTCCCTCTCATTCAGAAGGTCGTGGGTTTGAGTGCCAGAGACTCGAGCCCCGACACTTCCCCCGGTGCCAGTACTGAAGGAGGGGCCGTTAAACCCAACGTCCCTGTCTGCCCCCTCAGGTGGATGTAAAAGATGCCACGGGCCACTATTGGAAGAGGAGCAAGAAGGGAGGGGTGGCGAGGAGTTCTCAGCGTGAGAGACAGCCCCTCCGTCAGGGCAGCGCTCCCTCAGTACTGCGCTAGCTCTGCACTGTCCATACGTCCCCCCTATAGAGGTGATTAAGCCAGGACCCAGAGGTGAAAGTCCACACAAGATTTCTTCGCCTTAAATGAACAGGCATGCCAAAAAAAACAAATACAGCTTTATAAAAATCAGTTTATTAACCAGTGCAGACAGGTTAAAGGCATAAAATTCATACAAAGCTCAGTCTCAAATTATTTACAGTGATTATCTCTTTAAAAAAAAGCGAATTAATAGATTGCCGGCGCCAGCACGCGGGCACAATCCTTTTCGGGCCTCGGTTGGCCGATGACCAGTTATCCTGCGCAGGCTGCCTTAGCGTGTGGCACAGGAGAGCGGCGGTAAATGAGGCCCCTCTCCAGCTTCCAGGTCCCGCAGGTATCACCGACCTCCCGCACCAATTAAAAAAGTTTTGACAACACTAGAACGGTTTTAAAAAAAAAAGTATTTCCCGGGATCATCGCAAGATTGCCGGTACCCTTCCAGAGGTCTTCCTGTTCCGTAAATTGTACTTCGAAGGCTGCGGGGGAAAAGGGGAGAGAGAATATTAAAATTATTTTAGGAACTCGCCCAATCACTCCTGTTTTTTTTCCTCTGCTGAAGGTGCATGGGGGGGGGGGGTTGTACACTGGGGCCATTCAGCCCCTCGAGCCTGTTACATTAGGAACAGGAGGAGGCCGTTCAGCCCCCTTGAGCCTGTTACATTAGGAACAGGAGGAGGCCGTTCAGCCCCCTCGAGCCTGTTACATTAGGAACAGGAGGAGGCCATTCAGCCCCTCGAGCCTGTTACATTAGGAACAGGAGGAGGCCGTTCAGCCCCCTCGAGCCTGTTACATTAGGAACAGGAGGAGGCCGTTCAGCCCCCTCGAGCCTGTTAAACAGATCGAGAGAGACATCATCCAAACCTCTCCTGCCCCGTCTCCCGTTCACCCGTCACCCTCCCTGTGCTCGCTGACCCACATCATCCAAACCTCTCCTGCCCCGTCACCCTCCCTGTGCTCGCTGACCCACATCATCCAAACCTCTCCTGCCCCGTCTCCCGTTCACCCGTCACCCTCCCTGTGCTCGCTGACCCACATCATCCAAACCTCTCCTGCCCCGTCTCCTGTTCACCCTCCCTGTGCTCGCTGACCGACATTGACCGGTTGATCACCGACTCAATTTCAAAATTCTCATCCTGGTGTTCAAATCCCTCCGTGGCCTCCTCGCCCCCACTCCCTCCCCAGCCCTGTAACCTCCTCCAGCCCCTACAACCCTCCCTATCTCTGTAACCTCCTCCAGCCCCTACAACCCTCCCTATCTCTGTAACCTCCTCCAGCCCCTACAACCCTCCCTATCTCTGTAACCTCCTCCAGCCCCTACACCCCTCCCTATCTCTGTAACCTCCTCCAGCCCCCTACAACCCTCCCTATCTCTGTAACCTCCTCCAGCCCCTACAACCCTCCCTATCTCTGTAACCTCCTCCAGCCCCTACAGCCCTCCCTATCTCTGTAACCTCCTCCAGCCCCTACAACCCTCCCTATCTCTGTAACCTCCTCCAGCCCCTACACCCCTCCCTATCTCTGTAACCTCCTCCAGCCCCCTGCAACCCTCCCTATCTCTGTAACCTCCTCCAGCCCCTACAACCCTTCCTATCTCTGTAACCTCCTCCAGCCCCTACAACCCTCCCTATCTCTGTAACCTCCTCCAGCCCCTACAGCCCTCCCTATCTCTGTAACCTCCTCCAGCCCCTACAACCCTCCCTATCTCTGTAACCTCCTCCAGCCCCTACACCCCTCCCTATCTCTGTAACCTCCTCCAGCCCCCTACAACCCTCCCTATCTCTGTAACCTCCTCCAGCCCCTACAACCCTTCCTATCTCTGTAACCTCCTCCAGCCCCTACAACCCTCCCTATCTCTGTAACCTCCTCCAGCCCCTACACCCCTCCCTATCTCTGTAACCTCCTCCAGCCCCCTACAACCCTCCCTATCTCTGTAACCTCCTCCAGCCCCTACAACCCTCCCTATCTCTGTAACCTCCTCCAGCCCCTACAACCCTCCCTATCTCTGTAACCTCCTCCAGCCCCCTACAACCCTCCCTATCTCTGTAACCTCCTCCAGCCCCTACAACCCTCCCTATCTCTGTAACCTCCTCCAGCCCCTACAACCCTCCCTATCTCTGTAACCTCCTCCAGCCCCCTACAACCCTTCCTATCTCTGTAACCTCCTCCAGCCCCTACAACCCTCCCTATCTCTGTAACCTCCTCCAGCCCCTACAACCCTCCCTATCTCTGTAACCTCCTCCAGCCCCCTACAACCCTCCCTATCTCTGTAACCCCCTACAACCCTCCCTATCTCTGTAACCTCCTCCAGCCCCTACAACCCTCCCTATCTCTGTAACCTCCTCCAGCCCCTACAACCCTTCCTATCTCTGTAACCTCCTCCAGCCCCTACAACCCTCCCTATCTCTGTAACCTCCTCCAGCCCCTACACCCCTCCCTATCTCTGTAACCTCCTCCAGCCCCCTACAACCCTCCCTATCTCTGTAACCTCCTCCAGCCCCTACAACCCTCCCTATCTCTGTAACCTCCTCCAGCCCCTACAACCCTCCCTATCTCTGTAACCTCCTCCAGCCCCCTACAACCCTCCCTATCTCTGTAACCTCCTCCAGCCCCTACAACCCTCCCTATCTCTGTAACCTCCTCCAGCCCCTACAACCCTCCCTATCTCTGTAACCTCCTCCAGCCCCCTACAACCCTTCCTATCTCTGTAACCTCCTCCAGCCCCTACAACCCTCCCTATCTCTGTAACCTCCTCCAGCCCCTACAACCCTCCCTATCTCTGTAACCTCCTCCAGCCCCCTACAACCCTCCCTATCTCTGTAACCCCCTACAACCCTCCCTATCTCTGTAACCTCCTCCAGCCCCTACAACCCTCCCTATCTCTGTAACCTCCTCCAGCCCCCTACAACCCTTCCTATCTCTGTAACCTCCTCCAGCCCCCTACAACCCTTCCTATCTCTGTAACCTCCTCCAGCCCCTACAACCCTCCCTATCTCTGTAACCTCCTCCAGCCCCTACAACACTCCCTATCTCTGTAACCTCCTCCAGCTCCACAACCCTCCGAGATCTCTGCGCTCCTCCAATTCCGGCCTCTTACACATGCCCCGATTTCCATCGCTCCACCATTGGCGGCCGTGCCTTCAGCCGCCTGGGCCCCGAGCTCTGGAATTCCCTCCTTAAAACCGACCTCTGTGACCCAGCTATTGGTCACCTGTCCCTAATATCTCCTTAAGTGGCTTGGGGTCACATTTCTGTCTGACTTACGTTCCTGTGAAGCGCTGCGGGACGTTTTACTACATCAAAGGCGCTGGATAAACGGGAGTTGTTGAACACACAGCTGCCTTTGAGCAATTGTAGAGCGAGGGTCACACGCTCCCACGATAGGTTTATCGCTTCCCGCCCCCCCACCTTCAAACAATTCCTGTTCCAACCGGAAAGGAATATCCCATCCATTGAGGCCACTCACCGAATCAGAAACCAGGATGTTGTAGACGGAGACATCCGATGACTTGGCTTTGCGTCTCTTCGCAGCCGAGCGGGACGGCGATCGGGGAGGGCCGGCGCTCTTTTTAGGCGTGCTGGTAGTATACGCAGCGACTAGGAAAGAGAGAGGAGCACAAGTTCTAGGCCAGCACTCCAGCCGCGCAATATTCACCCCGAACTTCCAGGTGTCGGCTGTGTCTCGCTCGCGCCTCGACTCAGAAGGTCGTGGGTTCGAGCCCCCATTCCAGAGACTCGAGCCCCGTAATCCAGGGCCGACGCTCCCCCGGCGCCGGTACTGAGGGAGCGCCGCACTGTCGGAGGGGCGGTACTGAGGGAGCGCCGCACTGAGGGAGGGCCGCACTGTCGGAGGGGCGGTACTGAGCGAGGGCCGCACTGTCGGAGGGGCGGTACTGAGCGAGGGCCGCACTGTCGGAGGGGCGGTACTGAGCGAGGGCCGCACTGTCGGAGGGGCGGTACTGAGCGAGGGCCGCACTGTCGGAGGGGCGGTACTGAGGGAGGGCCGCACTGTCGGAGGGGCGGTACTGAGGGAGCGCCGCACTGTCGGAGGGGCGGTACTGAGGGAGGGCCGCACTGTCGGAGGGGCGGTACTGAGGGAGCGCCACACTGTCGGAGGGGCGGTACTGAGGGAGGGCCGCACTGTCGGAGGGGCGGTACTGAGGGAGGGCCGCACTGTCGGAGGGGCGGTACTGAGGGAGGGCCGCACTGTCGGAGGGGCGGTACTGAGCGAGGGCCGCACTGTCGGAGGGGCGGTACTGAGGGAGCGCCGCACTGTCGGAGGGGCGGTACTGAGGGAGCGCCGCACTGTCGGAGGGGCGGTACTGAGGGAGGGCCGCACTGTCGGAGGGGCGGTAATGAGGGAGCGCCGCACTGTCGGAGGGGCGGTACTGAGGGAGCGCCGCAGTTCTCCCTGCACCCATCCCAAAACATCAAATCGATGGGACAGTGTAGAGGGAGCTTTACTCTATCTAACCCATGCTGTACCTGCCCTGGGAGTGTTTGGTAACGGAAGGATCTTTAAACCTCATTCCCTCATTCTTACTCACAGTCCTGAAGCTGCAGGGCTGCTCCTGACGAGGGAGATTCCGCACTCCCAATCCTCGTGTCTCCGATCCCCGAGTCCACCTCCACTTCACTCAGCCTCCCGCCCGTCCATGGGCCGCGGGCTGGTGGTTGTAGCGACGCCTTCATGATTTTTTCTTCTAAACAAAACAGCAAAGGGTTGCGTCACAGCCATTGCCCCAGGGTTCTCGCTGGAGGTGCAAGACTACACGCGGCGGGAGAGGGGGGGATGGACACGGAGAAGATGGCGTTCGGATGTGATGCACCCCATAGTCGAATAGGTGGACACACAGGGACGTCGGACACTTAAGAACGGTCTTCAATGCGGCCCTAGCATGCCCCGGCTATTTGGCTGTGGGGTGCATCGCACTTCTGTATCCAAAGTGGGTGGAGGGGAGTGATGCAGCGACAAGCCACTCCTCACCAACCAACGGGACGGAAACTCAAAGGACGGTACAGCGTGTGGTCTGGCACTCACCTGCCGCCTCGATCACGCGCTGCAGGCTGCTCCGCGTCTCCCGCAGGCTGCGCAGGAGTTCCAGGTTCTGCCGCGTGACGTCCTGGTAGGTCGCGATGCAGTACGCCAGCACTAGAACTCCGGCAAACACCACCACCTTCCGCAGCAGCCAGATTCGGAAGTAGATACGCTCCTGCGGGAAAGAGAGGGGGGGGGGGGGGGGGGTGCAGAATCAGCATCGTGAAAGGAGGTTCCCCAGCCAGCCAGCCCCCTCAGTCACAGGTACATGTACAGGAGCTGGCACTGAGACACATACACGGGCCCGTACAGTCCCAGATGGGAGTGAATTGTTCATATTTACCCGCTGTGTGCTGTACATGTACAGTAGCTGACACTGAGACACACACACGGGCCCCGTACAGTACCAGACGGGAGTGAATCGTTCCCTTTTACCCGGTGTAATGTACATGTACAGGAGCTGACACTGAGACACACACACGGGCCCCGTACAGTACCAGACGGGAGTGAATCGTTCCCTTTTACCCGCTGTGTGCGCTGTACATGTACAGGAGCTGACACTGAGACACACACGAGCCGTACAGTCCCAGACGGGAGTGAATCGTTCCCTTTTACCCGGTGTAATATACATGTACAGGAGCTGTCACTAAGACACACACACGAGCCGTACAGTTTCAGACGGGAGTGAATCGTTCCCTGTCACCCGGTGTAATATACATGTACAGGAGCTGACACTAAGACACATACACGGGCCGTACAGTCCCAGACAGGAGTGAATCGTTCCCTGTCACCCGGTGTAATATACATGTACAGGAGCTGACACTGAGACACACACACGGGCCATACAGTATCAGACAGGAGTGAATCGTTCCCTTTTACCCGCTGTGTGCTGTACATGTACAGGAGCTGACACTGAGACACACACACACGGGCCGTACAGTCCCAGACGGGAGTGAATCGTTCCCTTTTACCCGCTGTGTGCTGTACATGTACAGGAGCTGACACTGAGACACACACACAGGCCGTACAGTCCCAGACGGGAGTGAATCGTTCCCTTTTACCTGGTGTGTGCGCTGTACATGTACAGGAGCTGACACTGAGACACACACACAGGCCGTACAGTATCAGACGGGAGTGAATCGTTCCCTTTTACCCGCTGTGTGTGCTGTACATGTACAGGAGCTGACACTGAGACACACACGGGCCGTACAGTCCCAGACGGGAGTGAATCGTTCCCTTTTACCCGCTGTGTGTGCTGTACATGTACAGGAGCTGACACTGAGACACACACACAGGCCGTACAGTCCCAGACGGGAGTGAATCGTTCCCTTTTACCCGCTGTGTGTGCTGTACATGTACAGGAGCTGGCACTGAGACACACACACGGGCCGTACAGTCCCAGACGGGAGTGAATCGTTCCCTTTTACCCACTGTGTGTGCTGTACATGTACAGGAGCTGACACTGAGACACACACACAGGCCGTACAGTCCCAGACGGGAGTGAATCGTTCCCTTTTACCTGGTGTGTGCTGTACATGTACAGGAGCTGACACACACACACGGGCCGTACAGTCCCAGACGGGAGTGAATCGTTCCCTTTTACCCGCTGTGTAATATACATGTACAGGAGCTGACACTGAGACACACACAGGCCCCGTACAGCCCCAGACGGGAGTGAATCGTTCCCTTTTACCCGCTGTGTGTGCTGTACATGTACAGGAGCTGACACTGAGACACACACAGGCCCCGTACAGTCCCAGACGGGAGTGAATCGTTCCCTTTTACCCGCTGTGTGCTGTACATGTACAGGAGCTGACACTGAGACACACACACGAGCCGTACAGTCCCAGACGGGAGTGAATCGTTCCCTTTTACCCGCTGTGTGTGCTGTACATGTACAGGAGCTGACACTGAGACACACACACAGGCCGTACAGTCCCAGACGGGAGTGAATCGTTCCCTTTTACCCGCTGTGTGTGCTGTACATGTACAGGAGCTGGCACTGAGACACACACACGGGCCGTACAGTCCCAGACGGGAGTGAATCGTTCCCTTTTACCCACTGTGTGTGCTGTACATGTACAGGAGCTGACACTGAGACACACACACAGGCCGTACAGTCCCAGACGGGAGTGAATCGTTCCCTTTTACCTGGTGTGTGCTGTACATGTACAGGAGCTGACACTGAGACACACACACGGGCCGTACAGTCCCAGACGGGAGTGAATCGTTCCCTTTTACCCGCTGTGTAATATACATGTACAGGAGCTGACACTGAGACACACACAGGCCCCGTACAGTCCCAGACGGGAGTGAATCGTTCCCTTTTACCCGCTGTGTGCGCTGTACATGTACAGGAGCTGACACTGAGACACACACAGGCCCCGTACAGCCCCAGACGGGAGTGAATCGTTCCCTTTTACCCGCTGTGTGTGCTGTACATGTACAGGAGCTGACACTGAGACACACACAGGCCCCGTACAGTCCCAGACGGGAGTGAATCGTTCCCTTTTACCCGCTGTGTGCTGTACATGTACAGGAGCTGACACTGAGACACACACACACGAGCCGTACAGTCCCAGACGGGAGTGAATCGTTCCCTTTTACCCGCTGTGTGTGCTGTACATGTACAGGAGCTGACACTGAGACACACACACGGGCCGTACAGTCCCAGACGGGAGTGAATCGTTCCCTTTTACCCGCTGTGTGTGCTGTAATGTACAGGAGCTGGTACTGAGACACACACACGGGCCGTACAGTCCCAGACGGGAGTGAATCGTTCCCTTTTACCCGCTGTGTGTGCTGTAATGTACAGGAGCTGACACTGAGACACACACACGGGCCGTACAGTACCAGACGCGAGTGAATCGTTCCCTTTTACCCGCTGTGTGTGCTGTACATGTACAGGAGCTGACACTGAGACACACACACGGGCCGTACAGTCCCAGACGCAAGTGAATCGTTCCCTTTTACCCGGTGTGTACTGTACATGTACAGGAGCTGACACTGAGACACACACACGGGCCGTACAGTCCCAGACGGGAGTGAATCGTTCCCTTTCATCCGGTGTGTGCTGTACATGTACAGGAGCTGACACTGAGACACACACACGGGCCGTACAGTCCCAGACGGGAGTGAATCGTTCCCTTTTACCCACTGTGTGCTGTACATGTACAGGAGCTGACACTGAGAGAAACACACGGGCCGTAGAGTCCCAGACGGGAGAGGATCGTTCCCCTTTACCCGGTGTGTGCGCGTCAGATCTCGTTGTATTCGATCACCCTTGTGCTCACCGTGTACTCAAAGCTTGACTCTGAAAGCTCCATTTCGGAGGAATACACAAGCCTCTCCAGGTACACACTGACGGCGATCAGCAGGAACAGTATCAACCTGAACAACAGCAGAGAAAGGTGATTCAGACAGCACATCGCAGGTCAAAATAGTGTTCTACACCAGGCAGAGAATGAGCTTTTATACAGAGTAAAGCTCCCTCTACACTGTCCCATCAAACACTCCCAGGGCAGGTACAGCATGGGTTAGATACAGAGTAAAGCTCCCTCTACACTGTCCCAGCAAACACTCCCAGGGCAGGTACAGCACGGGTTAGATACAGAGTAAACCTCCCTCTACACTGTCCCAGCAAACACTCCCAGGGCAGGTACAGCACGGGTTAGATACAGAGTAAAGCTCCCTCTACACTGTCCCATCAAACACTCCCAGGGCAGGTACAGCACGGGTTAGATACAGAGTAAAGCTCCCTCTACACTGTCCCATCAAACACTCCCAGGGCAGGTACAGCACAGGTTAGATACAGAGTAAAGCTCCCTCGACACTGTCCCATCAAACACTCCCAGGGCAGGTACAGCACAGGTTAGATACAGAGTAAAGCTCCCTCGACACTGTCCCTATCAAACACTCCCAGGGCAGGTACAGCACTGGTTAGATACAGAGTAAAGCTCCCTCGACACTGTCCCATCAAACACTCCCAGGGCAGGTACAGCATGGGTTAGATACAGAGTAAAGCTCCCGCTACACTGTCCCCATCAAACACTCCCAGGGCAGGTACAGCACGGGTTAGATACAGAGTAAAGCTCCCTCTACACTGTCCCATCAAACACTCCCCGGGCAGGTACAGCACGGGTTAGATACAGAGTAAAGCTCCCTGCACACTGTCCCATCAAACACTCCCAGGGCAGGTACAGCACTGGTTAGATACAGAGTAAAGCTCCCTCGACACTGTCCCATCAAACACTCCCAGGGCAGGTACAGCATAGGTTAGATACAGAGTAAAGCTCCCGCTACACTGTCCCATCAAACACTCCCAGGGCAGGTACAGCACGGGTTAGATACAGAGTAAAGCTCCCTCTACACTGCCCCATCAAACACTCCCAGGGCAGGTACAGCATGGGTTAGATACAGAGTAAAGCTCCCTCTACACTGTCCCATCAAACACTCCCAGGGCAGGTACAGCACAGGGTTAGATACAGAGTAAAGCTCCCTCTACACTGTCCCATCAAACACGCCCAGGGCAGGTACAGCACAAGTTAGATACAGAGTAAAGCTCCCTCTACACTGTCCCATCAAACACTCCCAGGGCAGGTACAGCACGGGTTAGATACAGAGTAAAGCTCCCTCTACACTGTCCCATCAAACACTCCCGGGGCCGATCTGCGATCCCGTTGGGGGAAGGACTCGTGGGTGTCCCCCTCCCACCCCACAGTGCCTCAGGACCTTGCTGCGGCGGTGCGCTGGGCGGCGGTCAGCAGGAAAGCCACCGTGAAGGCCAGCAGGTTGTAGACGTAGGAGTAGAAGGCCGTGGACTCCACCATGACGAACTGGTGGAGGTAGGAGAGGCGGTGGAAGATCTCGGCAAAGACCAGTCGCTGTTCGTGCGTCGACGCCTGCATCTCACGGAACACCTGCCGCACACCTAGAAACAGGAACAACTCCCATTAAAACAGCACCTTGAACATCCTAGGTGCTTAAAATCAGACAGAGATCGACACCGAGCCACATACGGAGATATCAGGGACAGGAGACCAAAAGCTGGGTCACTATGGTCGGTTTTAAGCAGCGTCTTAAAGGAGGAGAGAGAGGCGGAGAGATTTAGGGAGGGAATTCCAGAGCTTGGGGGCCCTGGCGCGGTCGCCAATGGTGGAGCGATAGAAATCAGGAGGACGCGCGAGGTGCCGGATTTGGAGGAGCGAAGAGATCTCGGGGGGGTTGGAGGAGGTTACAGAGATAGGGAGGAGGCCACAGAGATAGGGAGGAGGCCGTGGAGGGTATTGGAACTCGAGGATGGAGAATTTTCAAAACCGGGGCGTTGACCAGACCGACGGCCAATGTAGGTCAGCGAGCACAGGGGGCGGGGGGGGGTGAACGGGACTGGGTGCGAGTTGGGACACGGGGACAGCAGAGTTTTAGATGAGCTGATGGTTACGGAGGGTGGAAGGTGGGAGGCCGACCAGGAGAGGGTTGGAAGAGTCGAGTCTGGAGGTAACACAGGCCTGAATGAGGGTTTCAGCGGCAGATCAGCTGAGAGAGGCCGAGGTGGGTGATGCTACGGAGGTGGAAATAAGCGGTCTTCGTAGGGTATCGGTTATTCTATATATAAACCCCCCGAACCCCTCGATTAGATTCCAGCCTGTAACTCACGCCCGGGTATCGGTTATTCTATATATAAACCCCCCGAACCCCTCGATTAGATTCCAGCCTGTAACTCACGCCCGGGTATCGGTTATTCTATATATAAACCCCCCCGAACCCCTCGATTAGATTCCAGCCTGTAACTCACTCCCGGGTATCTGTTATTCTATATATAAACCCCCCTGAACCCCTCGATTAGATTCCAGCCTCTAACTCACTCCCGGGTATCTGTTATTCTATATATAAACCCACCCGAACCCCTCGGTTAGATTCCAGCCTGTAACTCACTCCCGGGTGTCTGTTATTCTATATATAAACCCCCCCGAACCCCTCGAATAGATTCCAGCCTGTAACTCACTCCTGGGTATCTGTTATTCTATATATACACCCACCCCCGAACCCCTCGATTAGATTCCAGCCTGTAACTCAATCCTGGGTATCTGTTATTCTATATATAAACCCCCTGAAACCCTCGATTAGATTCCAGCCTGTAACAAACTCCCGGGTATCTGTCATTCTATATATAAACCCCCCGAACCCCTCGATTAGATTCCAGCCTGTAACTCACTCCCGGGTATCTCTTATTCTATATATAAACCTCCCGAACCCCTCGATTAGATTCCAGCCTGTAACTCACTCCCGGGTATCCGTTATCTATATATGTAAATCGGTACTTCTGTCTTTCTATCTGTCTGTCTGTCTGTCATCGCGTGTGCGTTGCGGGTATGCACTTGAAAGTTACAGGGCGTACCTATGCGCGCGTTACCTCCAAAGAAAGCTTACGCTTCCGAGACGGTTTTAAGCGTATTTACGTTTCGGCCGAGCTAAAATTGCGCCCGCGGTATCCCAAAAACCTTCAACATTCCGCTCATTAGCATCTCATTATCCGCTCATTAGCGACAGAGTGACCTCGAGCTCGACCAATCGTACGCCGGGTTGCTGGCGTGTGCCGCCGGGCCAATCGGTGCGCGTGTGGCCGGGCTTTATCGTTCTGAACCGAGGTGAGTCGCCGCCATCTTGATTCCAAACTTTTCCTTTTTCCCGCTTTCTGCGTCTTAAAAAAAAACGTTGCTTTTAAAACACATATTGTTTTTAAAAAAAATGATTTAGAAAGTAATTAACTTATCTAATCTCATTAATTTTCCTACCTTTCCCCGTTTTTCCAGGTAGGCCTAGAAGCCTCGGCGTCTCCTCCGCACCCACGCCCGAGCTAGGCACCTCCCGGCCCCACTCGAAGGCCGAGCCTCAGCCCAGCGCCGCTAGGGTGCGCGCGCAGCAGGAGCTGAGACGTCTCTCTCTGCCGGGACTTGCTGAGCGTCCAGCGTTACCCTGGCAACGGGCGCAATCGGCGGTCTTCACCTCCGGGGGGGGGGGGGGGGGCGCGACCCTTGGGGGGGGGGGCGCCCGCCGCCCTCCCTCCCCTCCGCCTTCCATCCCCCCTCCCGTCCCCCGCCCCCCCTCCCTCCCTCCCTCCCCCCCCGCCCTCCCTTCCCCTCCCCCCCCGCCCTCCCTTCCCCTGCCCTGCCCTCCCTGCCCTCCCTTCCCCCCCCCTCCCCTGCCCTCTATATATAAACCACCCGAACCCCTCGATTAGATTCCAGCCTGTAACTCACTCCCAGGTATCCATTGTTCTAAATATAAACCCCCTGAACCCCTCGATTAGACTCCAGCCTGTAACTCACTCCCGGGTATCTGATATTCTATATATAAATCCCCCGAACCCCTCGATAACCCTACCTTGTTTCTGACCTACCTTGTGTGGATTCCTGGAGTGTGTGCTTCAATGTGTCTCCGTTCCGCAGAATCTCATCCTGGGCCCTCAGCGTTGCATTCTGGGCCTCGATTATCTCACTGGCCATTTGATTGGTCATTTCCAGTTGCAGGGAGATGCTCTCCGAATTCACGGTCAACCTGAAATCATTTGACGCAATTACTAATCGACCACGTGTTTCTTCACACGCTGCTTTTTTGCCGTTGTTGAGTATTCCCTCCCGCCTGTGATTCAATAACCCCATTAGCAGAACTCCTGGCCCGCCGACAGTACGGCGCTCCCTCAGTACAGCCCCTCCGACAGTGCGGCGCTCCCTCAGCTCTGCCCCTCCGACAGTGCGACGCTCCCTCAGTACTGCCCCTCCAACAGTGCGGCGCTCCCTCAGTGCCGCCCCTCCGCCAGTGCGGCGCTCCCTCAGTGCCGCCCCTCCGACAGTGCGACGCTCCCTCAGTGCCGCCCCTCCGCCAGTGCGGCGCTCCCTCAGTGCCGCCCCTCCGACAGTGCGGCGCTCCCTCAGTTCCGCCAGTGCGGCGCTCCCTCAGTGCCGCCCCTCCGCCAGTGCGGCGCTCCCTCAGTACTGGCACCAGGGCGGAGTGTCGGGCCGGGATTACGGGGCTCGAGTCTCTGGAGTGGGGGGCCCGAACCCACGACCTTCCGACTCGGAGGGCGAAGCAATCCGAGTCAGACCCTCTCCTCCCCCTACACTCTGGTAACAACCCCACACCTGGAGCAGAGCGTGCTCTCCTTCACCCTCTCTCTCCTGCTCCCTCCCTGACCCGGGAGCCAGCCTACCTCTCGATGGTGTCGTCAGCGTGCTGTTGCCAAGATTCGCTTTGCAGGTAGTGACAGATGCTCTGGGCGTGGGTGAAGAACTCGGTGTAGGCTCCGAACGCCACCGCATCCATGCCCTGGGTGCAGTCCAGAACGCTGCTGGTCTCTGTACAAGCCGGGAAGCTCTTCCCGGAACTGGAGCGGGTGAGGGGAAAGGGGCCCGGCGCGGTCGCCAAAAGGAGAAGACAAACATTTTTGTTAGACAATTAACAAAGCGACTGTCAATCCGATCGCAGCAGTGGGAGGGGTGAGATTCGCCTCCTCAAAGGGCAGCGGGCAGCCTGTCCTGGGGGGGGGGGTGCAAATGGGGATTTCTCCCCACCTCACCCAGGGCCCCAATCTGTGCCGGGCCAAGAGCCACTGGAGAACTGTGGTTCCTCAGCCATGGGGCCAGAGGTCATGCGCGAGCCTAGATAGGCGGAGTTGGCATGCTGTTCCCGTATCACCATACACTCGCTCGCGCTCACACACACACACTTCAGTAGGCGTTACCGCAGGAACCCCGGCCAGACCAGCAACGCCAAGTCCCAATTGTGGAATCTCCACTTCTCCTACAAACCAAATACTCCACCTCAGGACGTCCCAAAGCGCTTCACGGCCATTTCTTTTTCAACAGCAGTCACTGTTGTAAAGTAGGAAACGCAACAGCCAATTTCTGCACAGCAAGATCCCACGAACAGCAACGTGATAATGACAGTGGTTTTTTTTAAAGTGATGTTGGTTGAGGAATAAATATTGGCCCCAGGACACCAAGGAGAACTACCCACCACCCCCCCCCCCACCCCCGGGCACCACCCCTCTGCTCTTCTTCCAATAGTGGCCATTGGGATCTTTTACGTCGCACTTGAGGGGGCAGACGGCGGGGCCTCGTGTTTAACGTCTGATCCCGAAAGACGGCCCCTCCGACAATGCGGCGCTCCCTCAGTACCGCCCCTCCAACAGTGCGGCGCTCCCTCAGTACTGCCCCTCCGACAGTGCGGCGCTCCCTCAGTACTGCCCCTCCGACAGTGCGGCGCTCCCTCAGTACCGCCCCTCCGACAGTGCGGCGCTCCCTCAGTACTGCCCCTCTGACAGTGCGGCGCTCCCTCGGTACTGCCCCTCCGACAGTGCGGCGCTCCCTCAGTACCGCCCCTCCGACAGTGCGGCGTTCCCTCAGTACCGCCCCTCCGACAGTGCGGCGCTCCCTCAGTACTGCCCCTCCGACAGTGCGGCGCTCCCTCAGTACCGCCCCTCCGACAGTGCGGCGTTCCCTCAGTACCGCCCCTCCGACAGTGCGGCGCTCCCTCAGTACTGCCCCTCCGACAGTGCGGCGCTCCCTCAGTACCGCCCCTCCGACAGTGCGGCGCTCCCTCAGTAACGCCCCTCCGACAGTGCGGCGCTCCCTCACTACCGCCCCTCAGACAGTGCGGCGCTCCCTCAGTACCGCCCCTCCGACAGTGCGGCGCTCCCTCAGTAACGCCCCTCCGACAGTGCGGCGCTCCCTCACTACCGCCCCTCAGACAGTGCGGCGCTCCCTCAGTACTGCCCCTCCGACAGTGCGGCGCTCCCTCAGTACTGCCACAAACAGCAATGGGATAATGACCAGATCATCAGTTTTTTAGTGATGTTGGTTGAGGGATAAATATTGGCCCCAGGACACCGGGGAGAACTCCCCCCTGCTCTTCTTCCAATAGTGGCCGTGGGATCTTTTACATCCACCTGAGGGGGCAGACGGGGCCTCGGGTTTAACGTCTCATCCCGAAAGACAGCACCTCCGACAGTGCGGCGCTCCCTCAGTACTGCCCCTCCGACAGTGCGGCGCTCCCTCAGTACTGCCCCTCCGACAGTGCGGCGCTCCCTCAGTACCGCCCCTCCGACAGTGCGGCGCTCCCTCAGTACTGCCCCTCCGACAGTGCGGCGCTCCCTCAGTACTGCCCCTCCGACAGTGCGGCGCTCCCTCAGTACCGCCCCTCCGACAGTGCGGTGCTCCCTCAGTACTGCCCCTCCGACAGTGCGGCGCTCCCTCAGTACCGCCCCTCCGACAGTGCGGCGCTCCCTCAGTACCGCCCCTCCGACAGTGCGGCGCTCCCTCAGTACTACCCCTCCGACAGTGCGGCGCTCCCACAGTACTGCCCCTCCGACAGTGCGGCGCTCCCTCAGTACCGCCCCTCCGACAGTGCGGCACTCCCTCAATACTGCCCCTCCGACAGTGCGGCGCTCCCTCACGACCGCCCCTCTGACAGTGCGGCGCTCCCTCAGTACTGCCCCTCCAACAGTGCGGCGCTCCCTCAGTACTGCCCCTCCGACAGTGCGGCGCTCCCTCACTACCGCCCCTCCGACAGTGCGGCGCTCCCTCGGTACTGGCACCTGAGCGGGGGGGAGGGGGGCTGGGATTCTGTCAGCCTGGAGTGGGACTTGTCGTGGGTTAAACAGATTAAGAAGTCCTTCACTAGTACGATAGCAAAATACTGCAGATGTTGGAAATCCGAAATAACAATAGAAAATGCTGGAAAAACTCAGCAAGTCAGGCAACATCCGTGGAGAGAAATTTGAGTTGACGTTTCGGGTCGAACCCTTCTTCAAAACTGAAAAGAAAAGAAACTAGATCGAAGGCAGGGCTGCGATCGGACAAAAGAATAAAAGAAACAAAAGAAGTAAAAGAGATTCGAAGCTAGACGAGATGGTAATAGGCTGGGCTTAGGTGTAAAGTGTACTGGCAGGGCAAGAGATAGCAGCCAGGTGTGAGAGAGAAACAAAAGGAAAGGGGGGGCGGGGGGGGAAAGTAGTGGAACAATTACAAGAGAAAATGTAATAGGGACCGAGATTATGATCTGAAATTGTTGAACTCGATATTGAGTCCGGAAGGCTGCAGAGTGCCTAATCGGAAGATGAGGTGCTGTTCCTCGAGTTTACGTTGAGCTTCCGTGGAACAATGCAAGAGGCCGCGGACGGTGAGGTCCGAGTGGGAATGGGGCGGTGAATTAAAGTGACAGGCGACCGGAAGCTCGGGGTCACCCTTACGGACTGAACGGAGGTGTTCCGCAAAGCGGTCACCCAATCTGTGTTTGGTCTCCCCAATGTAGAGGAGACCGCATCGTGAGCAGCGAATACAGTATACTAGATTGCGAGAAGTACAAGTAAATCGCTGTTTCACCTGGAAGGGGTGTTTGGGGCCCTGGACAGTGGGAAGGGGGAGGTATAGGGGCAGGTGTTACATCTCCTCCGCTTGCACGGGAAGGTGCTGGGCGAAGGGGAAGGGCTGTTTGGGGTGATAGAGGAGTGGACTAGGGTGTCTCGGAGGGAGCGGTCCCTGCGGAATGCTGAAAGGGGAGGGGAGGGGAAGATGCGTTTGGTGGTGGGATCACTTTGGAGGTAGCGGAAATGCCGGAGGATGATCTGTTGAATGTGGAGGCTGGTGGGGTGAAAGGTGAGGACAAGGGGAACCCTATCGTGGTTCCGGGAGGGAGGGGCAGGGGTGAGGGCAGAAGTGCGGGAGATAGAACTGATACGGTCGAGGGCAGGACTTAAGAAGTCCTTCGTCTCATTCGCAGCTTGTGGGATCTTGCTCCGCTCCCGCCTTTACCCCGACCTAACATTTACTGCTCTTTCAGCTGTCCAGGGGTGGGTGAAGGGCCCAGAAATTAAAGAAAAGGCGATTTACATCAGAGCGCAGATCGTGAATCGGTCATTGCAGATTAACAATCTGCACAGCATAGATAACTAGATTAAATATCCATCAAATTGGCCGCAAACATACAGGCTTCCTGTTATTGTGCCTTCACCCTAAACCCCGCATCCTGTTTGTGCACGATTTGTTTTGAAATGTTTTCAGGTTAGATACAGAGTAAAGCTCCCTCTGCACTGTCCCATCAAACACTCCCAGGGCAGGTACAGCACGGGTTAGATACAGAGTAAAGCTCCCTCTACACTGTCCCATCAAACACTCCCAGGGCAGGTACAGCACGAGTTAGATACAGAGTAAAGCTCCCTCTACACTGTCCCATCAAACACTCCCAGGGCAGGTACAGCACGGGTTAGATACAGAGTAAAGCTCCCTCTACACTCTCCCCATCAAACTCTCCCAGGGCAGGTACAGCACGGGTTAGATACAGAGTAAAGCTCCCTCTACACTGTCCCATCAAACACTCCCAGGGCAGGTACAGCATGGGTTAGATACAGAGTAAAGCTCCCTCTACACTGTCCCATCAAACACTCCCAGTGCAGGTACAGCACGGGTTAGATACAGAGTAAAGCTCCCTCTACACTGTCCCATCAAACACTCCCAGGGCAGGTACAGCACGGGTTAGATACAGAGTAAAGCTCCCTCTACACTGTCCCCATCAAACACTCCCAGGGCAGGTACAGCACGGGTTAGATACAGAGTAAAGCTCCCTCTACACTGTCCCCATCAAACACTCCCAGGGCAGGTACAGCACGGGTTAGATACAGAGTAAAGCTCCCTCTACACTGTCCCATCAAACACTCCCAGGGCAGGTACAGTACGGGTTAGATACAGAGTAAAGCTCCCCCTACACTGTCCCCATCAAACACTCCCAGGGCAGGTACAGCACGGGTTAGATACAGAGTAAAGCTCCCTCTACACTGTCCCCATCAAACACTCCCAGGGCAGGTACAGCACGGGTTAGATACAGAGTAAAGCTCCCTCTACACTGTCCCATCAAACACTCCCAGGGCAGGTACAGCACGGGTTAGATACAGAGTAAAGCTCCCTCTACACTGTCCCATCAAACACTCCCAGGGTAGGTACAGCACGGGTTAGAAACAGAGTAAAGCTCCCTCTACACTGTCCCCCATCAAACACTCCCAGGGCAGGTACAGCACGGGTTAGATACAGAGTAAAGCTTCCTCTACACTGTCCCCATCAAACACTCCCAGGGCAGGTACAGCACGTGTTAGATACAGAGTAAAGCTCCCTCTACACTGTCCCCATCAAACACTCCCAGGGCAGGTACAGCACGGGTTAGATACAGAGTAAAGCTCCCTCTACACTGTCCCATCAAACACTCCCAGGGCAGGTACAGCACGGGTTAGATACAGAGAAAAGCTCCCTCTACACTGTCCCATCAAACACTCCCAGGGCAGGTACAGCACGGGTTAGATACAGAGTAAAGCTCCCTCTACAATGTCCCATCAAACACTCCCAGGGCAGGTACAGCACGGGTTAGATACAGAGTAAAGCTCCCTCTACACTGTCCCATCAAACACTCCCAGGGTAGGTACAGCACGGGTTAGATACAGAGTAAAGCTCCCTCTACACTGTCCCCCATCAAACACTCCCAAGGCAGGTACAGCACGGGTTAGATACAGAGTAAAGCTTCCTCTACACTGTCCCCATCAAACACTCCCAGGGCAGGTACAGCACGTGTTAGATACAGAGTAAAGCTCCCTCTACACTGTCCCCATCAAACACTCCCAGGGCAGGTACAGCACGGGTTAGATACAGAGTAAAGCTCCCTCTACACTGTCCCATCAAACACTCCCAGGGCAGGGACAGCACGGGTTAGATACAGAGTAAAGCTCCCTCTACACTGTCCCATCAAACATTCCCAAGGCAGGTACAGCACGGGTTAGATACAGAGTAAAGCTCCCTCTACACTGTCCCCCATCAAACACTCCCAGGGCAGGTACAGCACGGGTTAGATACAGAGTAAAGCTTCCTCTACACTGTCCCCATCAAACACTCCCAGGGCAGGTACAGCACGGGTTAGATACAGAGTAAAGCTCCCTCTACACTGTCCCATCAAACACTCCCAGGGCAGGGACAGCACGGGTTAGATACAGAGTAAAGCTCCCTTTACACTGTCCCATCAAACATTCCCAGGGCAGGGACAGCACGGGTTAGATACAGAGTAAAGCTTCCTCTACACTGTCCCATCAAACATTCCCAGGGCAGGTACAGCACGGGTTAGATACAGAGTAAAGCCCCCTCTACTGAGGGAGCGCCGCACTGTCGGAGGTGCCGTCTTTCGGGATGAGACGTTAAACCCGAGGCCCCGTCTGCCCTCTCAGGTGGATGTAAAAGATCCCACGGCCACTATTGGAAGAAGAGCAGGGGGGGAGTTCTCCCCGTGTCCTGGGCCCAATATTTATCCCTCAACCAACATCACTAAAAACAGATGATCTGGTCATTTATCACATTGCTGTTTGTGGGAGCTTGCTGTGCGCAAATTGGCTGCCGCGTTTCCCACATTACAACAGTG
>NW_028225185.1:39273368-39312470 GCF_052327205.1 Somniosus microcephalus
GGCCTAAATTATGAGGGTCAAGAGTGGGGGTGTGACTTTTTCTTTATTCATTCATGGGATGTGGGCGTCGCAGGAAAGGCTAGCATTTATTGTCCATCCCTAATTGCCCCTGGAGAAGGTGGTGGTGAGCCGCCTTCTTGAACCGCTGCAGTCCGTGTGGTGAAGGTGCTCCCACAGTGCTGTTAGGGAGGGAGTTCCAGGATTTTGACCCAGCGACGATGAAGGAACGGCCGATATATTTCCAAGTCAGGATGGTGTGTGTGACTCGGAGGGGAACTTGGAGGTGGTGGTGTTCCCGTGCGCCTGCTGCCCTTGTCCTTCTAGGTGGAAGAGGTGGCGGGTTTGGGAGGTGCTGCCGAAGAAGCCTTGGCGAGTTGCTGCAGTGCATCTTGTAGATGGTCCACACTGCAGCCATGGTGCGCCGGTGGTGGAGGGAGTGAATGTTTAAGGCAGTGGACGGGGTGCCAATCAAGCGGGCTGCTTTGTCCTGGATGGTGTCGAGCTTCTCGAGTGTTGTCGGAGCTGCACTCATCCAGGCAAGTGGAGAGTATTCCATCACACTCCTGACTTGTGCCTTGTAGATGGTGGAAAGGCTTTGGGGAGTCAGGAGGTGAGACACTCGCCGCAGAATACCCAGCCTCTGACCTGCTCTTGTTACCACAGTATTTATGTGGCTGGCCCAGTTAAGTTTCTGGTCAATGGTGACCCATAGGATGTTGATGGTGGGGGATTCGGCAATGGTAATGCCATTGAATGTCAAGGGGAGGAGGTTAGACTCTCGCTTGTTGGAGATAATCATTGTCTGCCACTTGTGTGGTGCGAATGTTACCTGCCACTTATCAGCCCAAACCTGAACGTCGTCCAGGTCTTGTTGCATGCGGGCATGGACTGCTTCATTATCTGAGGAGTTGTGAATGGCGCTGAACACTGTGCAGTAATCAGCGAACATCCCCATTTCTGACCTTATGTTGGAGGGAAGGTCATTGATGAAGCAGCTGAAGATGGTTGGGCCTAGGACACTGCCCTGAGGAACTCCTGCAGCGATGTCCTGGGGCTGAGATGATTGACCTCCAACCACCACAACCATCTTCCTTTGTGCAAGGTATGACTCCAGCCAGTGGAGCGTTTTCCCCCTGATTCCCATTGACTTCAGTTTTACTAGGGCTCCTTGATGCCACACTCGGTCAAACTCTGCTTTGAGGTCAAGGGCAGTTCACTCTCTCGCCTCACCTCTGGAATACAGCTCCTTTGGCCTTGGGGTCAGTGGAAGTCCAGAGGGAGCTTTACTCTGTATCTAACCCGTGCTGTACCTGCCCTTGGAGTTTTTGATGGGACAGTGTAGAGGGAGCTTTACTCTGTATCTAACCCGTGCTGTACCTGCCCTGGGAGTGTTTGATGGGGACAGTGTAGAGGGAGATTTACTCTGTATCTAACCCGTGCTGTACCTGCCCTGGGAGTGTTTGATGGGACAGTGTACAGGGAGCTTTACTCTGTATCTAACCGGTGCTGTACCTGCCCTGGGAGTGTTTGATGGGGACAGTGTAGAGGGAGCTTTACTCTGTATCTAACCCGTGCTGTACCTGCCCTGGGAGTATTTGGTGAGACAGTGTAGAGGGAGCTTTACTCTGTATCTAACCCGTGCTGTACCTGCCCTGGGAGTGTTTGATGGGGACAGTGTAGAGGGAGCTTTACTCTGTATCTAACCCGTGCTGTACCTGCCCTGGGAGTGTTTGATGGGGACAGTGTAGAGGGAGCTTTACTCTGTATCTAACCCGTGCTGTACCTGCCCTGGGAGTGTTTGATGGGACAGTGTAGAGGCAGCTTTACTCTGTATCTAATCCGTGCTGTACCTGCCCTGGAGTGTTTGATGGGACAGTGTAGAGGGAGCTTTACTCTGTATCTAACCCGTGCTGTACCTGCCCTGGGAGTGTTTGATGGGGACAGTGTAGAGGGAGCTTTACTCTGTATCTAAACCCGTGCTGTCCCTGCCCTGGGAGTGTTTGATGGGACAGTGTAGAGGGAGCTTTACTCTGTATCTAACCCGTGCTGTACCTGCCCTGGGAGTGTTTGATGGGGACAGTGTAGAGGGAGCTTTACATTGTATCTAACGCGTGCTGTACCTGCCCTGGGAGTGTTTGATGGGACAGTGTAAAGGGAGCTTTACTCTGTATCTTACCCTTGCTGTTCCTGCCCTGGGAGTGTTTGATCGGACAGTGTAGAGGGAGATTTACTCTGTATATAACCCGTGCTGTACCCGCCCTGGGAGTGTTTGATGGGGACAGTGTAGAGGGAGCTTTACTCTGTATCTAACCCGTGCTGTACCTGCCCTGGGAGTGTTTGATGGGACAGTGTAGAGGGAGCTTTACTCTGTATCTAACCCGTGCTGCACCTGCTCTGGGAGTGTTTGATGGGGACAGTGTAGAGGGAGCTTTACTCTGTATCTAACCCCGTGCTGTACCTGCCCTGGGAGTGTTTGATGGGGACAGTGTAGAAGGAGCTTTACTCTGTATCTAACCCGTGCTGTACCTGCCCTGGGAGTGTTTGATGGGGCAGTGTAGAGGGAGCTTTACTCTGTAACTAACCCCGTGCTGTACCTGCCCTGGGAGTGTTTGATGGGGACAGTGTAGAGGGAGCTTTACTCTGTATCTAACCCGTGCTGTCCCTGCCCTGGGAGTGTTTGATGGGGACAGTGTAGAGGGAGCTTTACTCTGTATCTAACCCATGCTGTACCTGCCCTGGGAGTGTTTGATGGGACAGTGTAGAGGGAGCTTTACTCTGTATCTAACCCGTGCTGTACCTGCCCTGGGAGTGTTTGATGGGACAGTGTAGAGGGAGCTTTACTCTGTATCTAACCCGTGCTGTACCTGCCCTGGGAGTGTTTGATGGGGACAGTGTAGAGGGAGCTTTACTCTGTATCTAACCCGTGCTGTACCTGCCCTGGGAGTGTTTGATGGGGCAGTGTAGAGGGAGCTTTACTCTGTATCTAACCCGTGCTGTTCCTGCCCTGGGAGTGTTTGATGGGACAGTGTAGAGGGAGCTTTACTCTGTATCTAACCCGTGCTGTACCTGCACTGGGAGTGTTTGTTGGGATAGTGTAGAGGGAGCTTTTCTCTGTATCTAACCCGTGCTGTACCTGCCCTGGGAGAGTTTGATGGGGCAGTGTAGAGGGAGCTTTACTCTGTATCTAACCCGTGCTGTACCTGCCCTGGGAGTGTTTGATGGGGCAGTGTAGAGGGAGCTTTACTCTGTATCTAACCCCGTGCTGTACCTGCCCTGGGAGTGTTTGATGGGACAGTGTAGAGGGAGCTTTACTCTGTATCTAACCCCGTGCTGTACCTGCCCTGGGAGTGTTTGATGGGACAGTGTAGAGGGAGCTTTACATTGTATCTAACGCGTGCTGTACCTGCCCTGGGACTGTTTGATGGGACAGTGTAAAGGGAGCTTTACTCTGTATCTTACCCTTGCTGTTCCTGCCCTGGGAGTGTTTGATCGGACAGTGTAGAGGGAGATTTACTCTGTATATAACCCGTGCTGTACCTGCCCTGGGAGTGTTTGATGGGGACAGTGTAGAGGGAGCTTTACTCTGTATCTAACCCGTGCTGTACCTGCCCTGGGAGTGTTTGATGGACAGTGTTGAGGGAGCTTTACTCTGTATCTAACCCGTGCTGTACCTGCTCTGGGAGTGTTTGATGGGGACAGTGTAGAGGGTGCTTTACTCTGTATCTAACCCCGTGCTGTACCTGCCCTGGGAGTGTTTGATGGGGACAGTGTAGAGGGAGCTTTACTCTGTATCTAACCCGTGCTGTACCTGCCCTGGGAGTGTTTGATGGGGCAGTGTAGAGGGAGCTTTACTCTGTAACTAATCCCGTGCTGTACCTGCCCTGGGAGTGTTTGATGGGGACAGTGTAGAGGGAGCTTTACTCTGTATCTAACCCATGCTGTCCCTGCCCTGGGAGTGTTTGATGGGGACAGTGTAGAGGGAGCTTTACTCTGTATCTAACCCGTGCTGTACCTGCCCTGGGAGTGTTTGATGGGACAGTGTAGAGGGAGCTTTACTCTGTATCTAACCCGTGCTGTACCTGCCCTGGGAGTGTTTGATGGGACAGTGTAGAGGGAGCTTTACTCTGTATCTAACCCGTGCTGTACCTGCCCTGGGAGTGTTTGATGGGGACAGTGTAGAGGGAGCTTTACTCTGTATCTAACCCGCGCTGTACCTGCCCTGGGAGTGTTTGATGGGGCAGTGTAGAGGGAGCTTTACTCTGTATCTAACCCGTGCTGTTCCTGCCCTGGGAGTGTTTGATGGGACAGTGTAGAGGGAGCTTTACTCTGTATCTAACCCGTGCTGTACCTGCACTGGGAGTGTTTGTTGGGATAGTGTAGAGGGAGCTTTACTCTGTAGCTAACCCGTGCTGTACCTGCCCTGGGAGAGTTTGATGGCAGTGTAGAGGGAGCTTTACTCTGTATCTAACCCGTGCTGTACCTGCCCTGGGAGTGTTTGATTGGGACAGTGTAGAGGGAGCTTTACTCTGTATCTAACCCGTGCTGTACTTGCCCTGGGAGTGTTTGATGGGGACAGTGTGGAGGGAGCTTTACTCTGTATCTAACCCGTGCTGTACCTGCCCTGGGAGTGTTTGACTGGGACAGTGTAGAGGGAGCTTTACTCTGTATCTAACCCGTGCTGTACCTGCCCTGGGAGTGTTTGATGGGGACAGTGTAGAGGGAGCTTTACTCTGTATCTAACCCGTGCTGTACCTGCCCTGGGAGTGTTTGATGGGGACAGTGTAGAGGGAGCTTTACTCTGTATCTAACCCGTGCTGTACCTACCCTGGGAGTGTTTGATGGGGACAGTGTAGAGGGAGCTTTACTCTGTATCTAACCCGTGCTGTACCTGCCCTGGGAGTGTTTGATGGGACAGTGTAGAGGGAGCTTTACTCTGTATCTAACCCGTGCTGTACCTGCCCTGGGAGTGTTTGATGGGGACAGTGTAGAGGGAGCTTTACTCTGTATCTAACCCGTGCTGTACCTGCCCTGGGAGTGTTTGATGGGGACAGTGTAGAGGGAGCTTTACTCTGTATCTAACCCATGCTGTACCTGCCCTGGGAGTGTTTGATGGGACAGTGTAGAGGGAGCTTTACTCTGTATCTAACCCGTGCTGTACCTGCCCTGGGAGTGTTTGATGGGACAGTGCAGAGGGAGCTTTACTCTGTATCTAACCTGAAAACATTTCAAAACAAATCGTGCACAAACAGGATGCGGGGTTAAGTGTGAAGGCACAATAACAGGAAGCCTGTATGTTTGCGGCCAATTTGATGGATATTTAATCTAGTTATCTATGCTGTGCAGATTGTTAATCTGCAATGACCGATTCACGATCTGCGCTCTGATGTAAATAGCCTTTTCTTTAACTTCTGGGCCCTTCACCCACCCCTGGACAGCTGAAAGAGCAGTAAATGTTAGGTCGGGGTAAAGGCGGGAGCAGAGCAAGATCCCACAAGCTGCGAATGAGACGAAGGACTTCTTAAGTCCTGCCCTCGACCGTGTCAGTTCTACCTCCCGCACTTCTGCCCTCACCCCTGCCCCTCCCTCCCGGAACCACGATAGGGTTCCCCTTGTCCTCACCTTTCACCCCACCAGCCTCCACATTCAACGGATCATCCTCCGCCATTTCCGCCACCTCCAACGTGATCCCACCACCAAACGTATCTTCCCCTCCCCTTTCAGCATTCCGTAGGGACCGCTCCCTCCGAGACACCCTAGTCCACTCCTCTATCACCCCAAACAGCCCTTCCCCTTCGCCCGGCACCTTCCCGTGCAAGCGGAGGAGATGTAACACCTGCCCCTATACCTCCCCCTTCCCACTGTCCAGGGCCCCAAACACCCCTTCCAGGTGAAACAGCAATTTACTTGTACTTCTTGCAATCTAGTATACTGTATTCGCTGCTCACGATGCGGTCTCCTCTACATTGGGGAGACCAAACACAGTTTGGGTGACCGCTTTGCGGAACACCTCCGTTCAGTCCGTAAGGGTGACCCCGAGCTTCCGGTCGCCTGTCACTTTAATTCACCACCCCATTCCCACTTGGACCTCACCGTCCTTGGCCTCTTGTATTGTTCCACGGAAGCTCAACGTAAACTCGAGGAACAGCACCTCATCTTCCGATTAGACACTCTGCAGCCTTCCGGACTCAATATCGAGTTCAACAATTTCAGATCATAAGCTCGGCCCCTATTACATTTTCTCTTGTAATTGTTCCACTACTTTCCCCCCCCGCCCCCCCTTTCCTTTTGTTTCTCTCTCACACCTGGCAGCTATCCCTTGCCCTGCCAGTACACTTTACACCTAATCCCAGCCTATTACCATCTCGTCTAGCTTCGAATCTCTTTTACTTCTTTTGTTTCTTTTATTCTTTTGTCCGATCGCAGCCCTGCCTTCGATCTAGTTTCTTTTCTTTCCAGTTTTGAAGAAGGGTTCGACCCGAAACGTCAACTCAAATTTCTCTCCACGGATGTTGCCTGACCTGCTGAGTTTTTCCAGCATTTTCTATTGTTATTTCGGATTTCCAACATCTGCAGTATTTTGCTATCGTACTAGTGAAGGACTTCTTAATCTGTTTAACCCACGACAAGTCCCACTCCAGGCTGACAGAATCCCAGCCCCCCTCCCCCCCGCTCAGGTGCCAGTACCGAGGGAGCGCCGCACTGTCGGAGGGGCGGTAGTGAGGGAGGGCAGTACTGAGGGAGCGCCGCACTGTCGGAGGGGCAGTACTGAGGGAGTGCCGCACTGTCGGAGGGGCGGTACTGAGGGAGCGCCGCACTGTCGGAGGGGCAGTACTGTGGGAGCGCCGCACTGTCGGAGGGGTAGTACTGAGGGAGCGCCGCACTGTCAGAGGGGCAGTACTGAGAGAGCGCCGCACTGTCGGAGGGGCGGTACTGAGGGAGCGCCGCACTGTCGGAGGGGCGGTACTGAGGGAGCGCCGCACTGTCGGAGGGGCGGTACTGAGGGAGCGCCGCACTGTCGGAGGGGCGGTACTGAGGGAGCGCCGCACTGTCGGAGGGGCAGCACTGAGGGAGCGCCGCACTGTCGGAGGGGCGGTACTGAGGGAGCGCCGCACTGTCGGAGGGGCAGCACTGAGGGAGCGCCGCACTGTCGGAGGTGCTGTCTTTCGGGATGAGACGTTAAACCCGAGGCCCCGTCTGCCCCCTCAGGTGGATGTAAAAGATCCCACGGCCACTATTGGAAGAAGAGCAGGGGGGAGTTCTCCCCGGTGTCCTGGGGCCAATATTTATCCCTCAACCAACATCACTAAAAAACTGATGATCTGGTCATTATCCCATTGCTGTTTGTGGCAGTACTGAGGGAGCGCCGCACTGTCGGAGGGGCAGTACTGAGGGAGCGCCGCACTGTCTGAGGGGCGGTAGTGAGGGAGCGCCGCACTGTCGGAGGGGCGTTACTGAGGGAGCGCCGCACTGTCGGAGGGGCGGTACTGAGGGAGCGCCGCACTGTCTGAGGGGCGGTAGTGAGGGAGCGCCGCACTGTCGGAGGGGCGTTACTGAGGGAGCGCCGCACTGTCGGAGGGGCGGTACTGAGGGAGCGCCGCACTGTCGGAGGGGCAGTACTGAGGGAGCGCCGCACTGTCGGAGGGGCGGTACTGAGGGAACGCCGCACTGTCGGAGGGGCGGTACTGAGGGAGCGCCGCACTGTCGGAGGGGCAGTACTGAGGGAGCGCCGCACTGTCGGAGGGGCGGTACTGAGGGAGCGCCGCACTGTCGGAGGGGCAGTACTGAGGGAGCGCCGCACTGTCGGAGGGGCAGTACTGAGGGAGCGCCGCACTGTCGGAGGGGCGGTACTGAGGGAGCGCCGCATTGTCGGAGGGGCCGTCTTTCGGGATCAGACGTTAAACACGAGGCCCCGCCGTCTGCCCCCTCAAGTGCGACGTAAAAGATCCCAATGGCCACTATTGGAAGAAGAGCAGAGGGGTGGTGCCCGGGGGTGGGGGGGGGGCGTGGTGGGTACTTCTCCTTGGTGTCCTGGGGCCAATATTTATTCCTCAACCAACATCACTTTAAAAAAACCACTGTCATTATCACGTTGCTGTTCGTGGGATCTTGCTGTGCAGAAATTGGCTGTTGCGTTTCCTACTTTACAACAGTGACTACTGTTGAAACAGAAATGGCCGTGAAGCGCTTTGGGACGTCCTGAGGTGGAGTATTTGGTTAGTAGGAGAAGTGGAGATTCCACAATTGGGACTTGGCGTTGCTGGTCTGGCCGGGGTTCCTGCGGTAACGCCTACTGAAGTGTGTGTGTGTGAGCGCGAGCGAGTGTATTGTGATACGGGAACAGCATGCCAACTCCGCCTATCTAGGCTCGCGCATGACCTCTGGCCCCATGGCTGAGGTACCACAGTTCTCCAGTGGCTCTTGGCCCGGCACAGATTGGGGCCCTGGGTGAGGTGGGGAGAAATCCCCATTTGCCGCCCCCCCCCCCCCCCCCCAGGACAGGCTGCCCGCTGCCCTTTGAGGAGGCGAATCTCACCCCTCCCACTGCTGCGATCGGATTGACAGTCACTTTGGTAATTGTCTAACAAAAATGTTTGTCTTCTCCTTTTGGCGACCGCGCCGGGCCCCTTTCCCCTCACCCGCTCCAGTTCCGGGAAGAGCTTCCCGGCTTGTACAGAGACCAGCAGCGTTCTGGACTGCACCCAGGGCATGGATGCGGTGGCGTTCGGAGCCTACACCGAGTTCTTCACCCACGCCCAGAGCATCTGTCACTACCTGCAAAGCGAATCTTGGCAACAGCACGCTGACGACACCATCGAGAGGTAGGCTGGCTCCCGGGTCAGGGAGGGAGCAGGAGAGAGAGGGTGAAGGAGAGCACGCTCTGCTCCAGGTGTGGGGTTGTTACCAGAGTGTAGGGGGAGGAGAGGGTCTGACTCGGATTGCTTCGCCCTCCGAGTCGGAAGGTCGTGGGTTCGGGCCCCCCACTCCAGAGACTCGAGCCCCGTAATCCCGGCCCGACACTCCGCCCTGGTGCTAGTACTGAGGGAGCGCCGCACTGGCGGAGGGGCGGCACTGAGGGAGCGCCGCACTGGCGGAACTGAGGGAGCGCCGCACTGTCGGAGGGGCAGCACTGAGGGAGCGCCGCACTGGCGGAGGGGCGGCACTGAGGGAGCGCCGCACTGTTGGAGGGGCAGTACTGAGGGAGCGTCGCACTGTCGGAGGGGCAGAGCTGAGGGAGCGCCGCACTGTCGGAGGGGCTGTACTGAGGGAGCGCCGTACTGTCGGCGGGGCTGTACTGAGGGAGCGCCGTACTGTCGGCGGGCCAGGAGTTCTGCTAATGGGGTTATTGAATCACAGGCGGGAGGGAATACTCAACAACGGCAAAAAAGCAGCGTGTGAAGAAACACGTGGTCGATTAGTAATTGCGTCAAATGATTTCAGGTTGACCGTGAATTCGGAGAGCATCTCCCTGCAACTGGAAATGACCAATCAAATGGCCAGTGAGATAATCGAGGCCCAGAATGCAACGCTGAGGGCCCAGGATGAGATTCTGCGGAACGGAGACACATTGAAGCACACACTCCAGGAATCCACACAAGGTAGGTCAGAAACAAGGTAGGGTTATCGAGGGGTTCAGGGGATTTATATATAGAATATCAGATACCCGGGAGTGAGTTACAGGCTGGAGTCTAATCGAGGGGTTCAGGGGGTTTATATTTAGAACAATGGATACCTGGGAGTGAGTTACAGGCTGGAATCTAACCGAGGGGTTCGGGTGGGTTTATATATAGAATAACAGATACCCAGGAGTGAGTTACAGGCGCCCCCCCCCCCCCCCGGAGGTGAAGACCGCCGATTGCGCGCGCAGCAGGAGCTGAGACACGGCGTCTCTCTCGGCCAGCGGGCCCGGTTGCCAGGGCAACCGTGACGCTGACCAAGCCAGAGAGAGAGACGCCGCGTCTCAGCTGCTCCTGCTGCGCGCGCGGCCCCCCCCCCCCCCCCGAGGGTCGCGGCCGCCCCCCCCCTCCCCCCGAGGTGAAGACCGCCGATTGCGCCCGTTGCCAGGGTAACGCTGGACGCTCAGCAAGCCCCGGCAGAGAGAGACGTCTCAGCTCCTGCTGCGCGCGCACCCTAGCGGCGCTGGGCTGAGGCTCGGCCTTCGAGTGGGGCCGGGAGGTGCCTAGCTCGGGCGTGGGTGCGGAGGAGACGCCGAGGCTTCTAGGCCTACCTGGAAAAACGGGGAAAGGTAGGAAAATTAATGAGATTAGATAAGTTAATTACTTTCTAAATCATTTTTTTAAAAAACAATATGTGTTTTAAAAGCAACGTTTTTTTTTAAGACGCAGCAAGCGGGAAAAAGAAAGGAAAAGTTTGGAATCAAGATGGCGGCGACTCACCTCGGTTCAGAACGATAAAGCCCGGCCACACGCGCACCGATTGGCCCGGCGGCACACGCCAGCAACCCGGCGTACGATTGGTCGAGCTCGAGGTCACTCTGTCGCTAATGAGCGGATAATGAGATGCTAATGAGCGGAACGTTGAAGGTTTTTGGGATACCGCGGGCGCAATTTTAGCCCGGCCGAAACGTAAATACGCTTAAAACCGTCTCGGAAGCGTAAGCTTTCTTTGGAGGTAACGCGCGCATAGGTACGCCCTGTAACTTTCAAGTGCATACCCGCAACGCACACGCGATGACAGACAGATAGACAGATAGAAAGACAGAAGTACCGATTTACATATATAGATAACGGATACCCGGGAGTGAGTTACAGGCTGGAATCTAATCGAGGGGTTCGGGAGGTTTATATGTAGAATAATGGATACCCGGGAGTGAGTTACAGGCTGGAATCTAATCGAGGGGTTCGGGGGGTTTATATATAGAATGACAAGATACCCGGGAGTGAGTTACAGGCTGGAATCTAAGCGAGGGTTTCAGGGGGTTTATATATAGAATAACAGATACCCAGGATTGAGTTACAGGCTGGAATCTAATCGAGGGGTTCGGGGGTGGGTGTATATATAGAATAACAGATACCCAGGAGTGAGTTACAGGCTGGAATCTATTCGAGGGGTTCGGGGGGGTTTATATATAGAATAACAGACACCCGGGAGTGAGTTACAGGCTGGAATCTAACCGAGGGGTTCGGGTGGGTTTATATATAGAATAACAGATACCCGGGAGTGAGTTAGCGGCTGGAATCTAATCGAGGGGTTCAGGGGGGTTTATATATAGAATAACAGATACCCGGGAGTGAGTTACAGGCTGGAATCTAATCGAGGGGTTCGGGGGGGTTTATATATAGAATAACAGATACCCGGGAGTGAGTTACAGGCTGGAATCTAATCGAGGGGTTCGGGGGGTTTATATATAGAATAACCGATACCCGGGCGTGAGTTACAGGCTGGAATCTAATCGAGGGGTTCGGGGGGGTTTATATATAGAATAACCGATACCCGGGAGTGAGTTACAGGCTGGAATCTAATCGAGGGGTTCGGGGGGTTTATATATAGAATAACAGATACCCGGGAGTGAGTTACAGGCTGGAATCTAATCGAGGGGTTCGGGGGGTTTATATATAGAATAACCGATACCCTACGAAGACCGCTTATTTCCACCTCCGTAGCATCACCCATCTCGGCCTCTCTCAGCTGATCTGCCGCTGAAACCCTCATTCAGGCCTGTGTTACCTCCAGACTCGACTCTTCCAACCCTCTCCCGGTCGGCCTCCCACCTTCCACCCTCCGTAACCATCAGCTCATCTAAAACTCTGCTGTCCCCGTGTCCCAACTCGCACCCAGTCCCGTTCACCCCCCCCCCCGCCCCCTGTGCTCGCTGACCTACATTGGCCATCGGTCTGGTCAACGCCCCGGTTTTGAAAATTCTCCATCCTCGAGTTCCAATACCCTCCACGGCCTCCTCCCTATCTCTGTGGCCTCCTCCCTATCTCTGTAACCTCCTCCAACCCCCCCGAGATCTCTTCGCTCCTCCAAATCCGGCACCTCGCGCGTCCTCCTGATTTCTATCGCTCCACCATTGGCGACCGCGCCAGGGCCCCCAAGCTCTGGAATTCCCTCCCTAAATCTCTCCGCCTCTCTCTCCTCCTTTAAGACGCTGCTTAAAACTGACCATAGTGACCCAGCTTTTGGTCTCCTGTCCCTGATATCTCCGTATGTGGCTCGGTGTCGATCTCTGTCTGATTTTAAGCACCTAGGATGTTCAAGGTGCTGTTTTAATGGGAGTTGTTCCTGTTTCTAGGTGTGCGGCAGGTGTTCCGCGAGATGCAGGCGTCGACGCACGAACAGCGACTGGTCTTTGCCGAGATCTTCCACCGCTTCTCCTACCTCCACCAGTTCGTCATGGTGGAGTCCACGGCCTTCTACTCCTACGTCTACAACCTGCTGGCCTTCACGGTGGCTTTCCTGCTGACCGCCGCCCAGCGCACCGCCGCAGCAAGGTCCTGAGGCACTGTGGGGTGGGAGGGGGACACCCACGAGTCCTTCCCCCAACGGGATCGCAGATCGGCCCCGGGAGTGTTTGATGGGACAGTGTAGAGGGAGCTTTACTCTGTATCTAACTTGTGCTGTACCTGCCCTGGGCGTGTTTGATGGGACAGTGTAGAGGGAGCTTTACTCTGTATCTAACCCTGTGCTGTACCTGCCCTGGGAGTGTTTGATGGGACAGTGTAGAGGGAGCTTTACTCTGTATCTAACCCATGCTGTACCTGCCCTGGGAGTGTTTGATGGGGCAGTGTAGAGGGAGCTTTACTCTGTATCTAACCCGTGCTGTACCTGCCCTGGGAGTGTTTGATGGGACAGTGTAGCGGGAGCTTTACTCTGTATCTAACCTATGCTGTACCTGCCCTGGGAGTGTTTGATGGGACAGTGTCGAGGGAGCTTTACTCTGTATCTAACCAGTGCTGTACCTGCCCTGGGAGTGTTTGATGGGACAGTGTAGAGGGAGCTTTACTCTGTATCTAACCCGTGCTGTATCTGCCCTGGGAGTGTTTGATGGGACAGTGTGCAGGGAGCTTTACTCTGTATCTAACCCGTGCTGTACCTGCCCGGGGAGTGTTTGATGGGACAGTGTAGAGGGAGCTTTACTCTGTATCTAACCCGTGCTGTACCTGCCCTGGGAGTGTTTGATGGGGACAGTGTAGCGGGAGCTTTACTCTGTATCTAACCCATGCTGTACCTGCCCTGGGAGTGTTTGATGGGGACAGTGTAGAGGGAGCTTTACTCTGTATCTAACCCGTGCTGTACCTGCCCTGGGAGTGTTTGATGGGACAGTGTAGAGGGAGCTTTACTCTGTATCTAACCTGTGCTGTACCTGCCCTGGGAGTGTTTGATGGGGACAGTATAGAGGGAGCTTTACTCTGTATCTAACCCGTGCTGTACCTGCCCTGGGAGTGTTTGATGGGACAGTGTAGAGGGAGCTTTACTCTGTATCTAACCCGTGCTGTACCTGCTCTGGGAGTGTTTGATGGGACAGTGTAGAGGGAGCTTTACTCTGTATCTAACCCGTGCTGTACCTGCCCTGGGAGTGTTTGATGGGGCAGTGTAGAGGGAGCTTTAATCTGTATCTAACCCATGCTGTACCTGCCCTGGGAGTGTTTGATGGGACAGTGTAGAGGGAGCTTTACTCTGTATCTAACCCGTGCTGTACCTGCCCTGGGAGTGTTTGATGGGACAGTGTAGAGGGAGCTTTACTCTGTATAAAAGCTCATTCTCTGCCTGGTGTAGAACACTATTTTGACCTGCGATGTGCTGTCTGAATCACCTTTCTCTGCTGTTGTTCAGGTTGATACTGTTCCTGCTGATCGCCGTCAGTGTGTACCTGGAGAGGCATGTGTATTCCTCCGAAATGGAGCTTTCAGAGTCAAGCTTTGAGTACACGGTGAGCACAAGGGTGATCGAATACAACGAGATCTGACGCGCACACACTGGGTAAAGGGGAACGATCCTCTCCCGTCTGGGACTCTACGGCCCGTGTGTGTCTCTCAGTGTCAGCTCCTGTACATGTACAGCACACCGGGTAAAATGGAACGATTCACTCCCGTCTGGGGCTGTACGGCCTGTGTGTGTGTCTCAGTGTCAGCTCCTGTACATGTACAGCACACACCGGATGAAAGGGAACGATTCACTCCCGTCTGGGACTGTACGGCCCGTGTGTGTGTCTCAGTGTCAGCTCCTGTACATGTACAGTACACACCGGGTAAAAGGGAACGATTCACTCCCGTCTGGGACTGTACGGCCCGTGTATGTGTCTGTGTCAGCTCCTGTACATGTACAGCACACACAGCGGGTAAAAGGGAACGATTCACTTGCGTCTGGGACTGTACGGCCCGTGTGTGTGTCTCAGTGTCAGCTCCTGTACATTACAGCGCACACAGCGGGTAAAAGGGAACGATTCACTCGCGTCTGGTACTGTACGGCCCGTGTGTGTGTCTCAGTGTCAGCTCCTGTACATTACAGCACACACAGCGGGTAAAAGGGAACGATTCACTTGCGTCTGGGACTGTACGGCCCGTGTGTGTGTCTCAGTGTCAGCTCCTGTACATTACAGCACACACAGCGGGTAAAAGGGAACGATTCACTCCCGTCTGGGACTGTACGGCCCGTGTGTGTGTCTCAGTGTCAGCTCCTGTACATGTACAGCACACACAGCGGGTAAAAGGGAACGATTCACTCCCGTCTGGGACTGTACGGCCCATGTGTGTGTCTCAGTGTCAGCTCCTGTACATGTACAGCACACAGCGGGTAAAAGGGAACGATTCACTCCCGTCTGGGACTGTACGGCTCGTGTGTGTGTCTCAGTGTCAGCTCCTGTACATGTACAGCGCACAGCGGGTAAAAGGGAACGATTCACTCCCGTCTGGGACTGTACGGCTCGTGTGTGTGTCTCAGTGTCAGCTCCTGTACATGTACAGCACACACAGCGGGTAAAAGGGAACGATTCACTCCCGTCTGGGGCTGTACGGGGCCTGTGTGTGTCTCAGTGTCAGCTCCTGTACATGTACAGCACACACAGCGGGTAAAAGGGAACGATTCACTCCCGTCTGGAACTGTACGGGGCCTGTGTGTGTCTCCGTGTCAGCTGCTGTACATGTACAGTGCACACAGCGGGTAAAAGGGAACGATTCACTCTCGTCTGGGACTGTACGGGGCCTGTGTGTGTCTCAGTGTCAGCTCCTGTACATGTATATTACACAGCGGGTAAAAGGGAACGATTCACTCCCGTCTGGGACTGTACGGCCCGTGTGTGTGTCTCAGTGTCAGCTCCTGTACATGTACAGCACACACAGCGGGTAAAAGGGAACGATTCACTCCCGTCTGGGACTATACGGCCCGTGTGTGTGTGTCTCAGTGTCAGCTCCTGTACATGTACAGCACACACCAGGTAAAAGGGAACGATTCACTCCTGTCTGGGACTGTACGGCCTGTGTGTGTGTCTCAGTGTCAGCTCCTGTACATGTACAGCACACACAGTGGGTAAAAGGGAACGATTCACTCCCGTCTGGGACTGTACGGCCTGTGTGTGTGTCTCAGTGTCAGCTCCTGTACATGTACAGCGCACACAGTGGGTAAAAGGGAACGATTCACTCTCGTCTGGGACTGTACGGCCTGTGTGTGTGTCTCAGTGTCAGCTCCTGTACATGTACAGTGCACACAGCGGGTAAAAGGGAACGATTCACTCCCGTCTGGGTCTGTACGGCCCGTGTATGTGTCTTAGTGTCAGCTCCTGTACATGTATATTACACCGGGTGAAAGGGAACGATTCACTCCTGTCTGGGACTGTACGGCCCGTGTATGTGTCTCAGTGTCAGCTCCTGTACATGTACAGCGCACACAGCGGGTAAAAGGGAACGATTCACTCCCGTCTGGTACTGTACGGGGCCCGTGTATGTGTCTCAGTGCCAGCTCCTGTACATGTACCTGTGACTGAGGGGGCTGGCTGGCTGGCTGGGGAACCTCCTTTCACGATGCTGATTCTGCACCCCCCCCCCCCCCCCCCTCTCTTTCCCGCAGGAGCGTATCTACTTCCGAATCTGGCTGCTGCGGAAGGTGGTGGTGTTTGCCGGAGTTCTAGTGCTGGCGTACTGCATCGCGACCTACCAGGACGTCACGCGGCAGAACCTGGAACTCCTGCGCAGCCTGCGGGAGACGCGGAGCAGCCTGCAGCGCGTGATCGAGGCGTTAGGTGAGTGCCAGACCACACGCTGTACCGTCCTTTGAGTTTCCGTCCGAGTGGGTTGGTGAGGAGTGGCTTGTCGCTGCATCACTCCCCTCCACCCACTTTGGATACAGAAGTGCGATGCACCCCACAGCCAAATAGCCGGGGCACGCTAGGGCCGCATTGAAGACCAGCCGCGCGGTTCAGGTACAGGAGGGTCGTCCGTTCTTAAGTGTCCGACGTCCCTGTGTGTCCACCTATTCGACTATGGGGTGCATCACATCCGAACGCCATCTTCTCCGTGTCCATCCCCCCCTCTCCCGCCGCGTGTAGTCTTGCACCTCCAGCGAGAACCCTGGTGCAATGGCTGTGACGCAACCCTTTGCTGTTTTGTTTAGAAGAAAAAATCATGAAGGCGTCGCTACAACCGCCAGCCCGCGGCCCATGGACGGGCGGGAGGCTGAGTGAAGTGGAGGTGGACTCGGGGATCGGAGACACGAGGATTGGGAGTGCGGAATCTCCCTCGTCAGGAGCAGCCCTGCAGCTTCAGGACTGTGAGTAAGAATGAGGGAATGAGGTTTAAAGATCCTTCCGTTACCAAACACTCCCAGGGCAGGTACAGCATGGGTTAGATAGAGTAAAGCTCCCTCTACACTGTCCCATCGATTTGATGTTTTGGGATGGGTGCAGGGAGAACTGCGGCGCTCCCTCAGTACCGCCCCTCCGACAGTGCGGCGCTCCCTCAGTACCGCCCCTCCGACAGTGCGGCGCTCCCTCAGTACCGCCCCTCCGACAGTGCGGCCCTCGCTCAGTACCGCCCCTCCGACAGTGCGGCGCTCCCTCAGTACCGCCCCTCCGACAGTGCGGTGCTCCCTCAGTGCCGCCCCTCCGACAGTGCGGCCCTCGCTCAGTACCGCCCCTCCGACAGTGCGGCGCTCCCTCAGTACCGCCCCTCCGACAGTGCGGCCCTCCCTCAGTACCGCCCCTCCGACAGTGCGGCGCTCCCTCAGTACCGCCCCTCCGACAGTGCGGCCCTCCCTCAGTACCGCCCCTCCGACAGTGCGGCGCTCCCTCAGTACCGCCCCTCCGACAGTGCGGCGCTCCCTCAGTACCGCCCCTCCGACAGTGCGGCGCTCCCTCAGTACCGCCCCTCCGACAGTGCGGCGCTCCCTCAGTACTGCCCCTCCGACAGTGCGGCGCTCCCTCAGTACCGCCCCTCCGACAGTGCGGCGCTCGCTCAGTACCGCCCCTCCGACAGTGCGGCGCTCCCTCAGTACCGCCCCTCCGACAGTGCGGCCCTCGCTCAGTACCGCCCCTCCGACAGTGCGGCCCTCCCTCAGTACCGCCCCTCCGACAGTGCGGCGCTCCCTCAGTACTGCCCCTCCGACAGTGCGGCCCTCGCTCAGTACCGCCCCTCCGACAGTGCGGCGCTCCCTCAGTACCGCCCCTCCGACAGTGCGGCCCTCCCTCAGTACCGCCCCTCCGACAGTGCGGCCCTCCCTCAGTACCGCCCCTCCGACAGTGCGGCCCTCCCTCAGTACCGCCCCTCCGACAGTGCGGCCCTCCCTCAGTACCGCCCCTCCGACAGTGCGGCCCTCGCTCAGTACCGCCCCTCCGACAGTGCGGCCCTCGCTCAGTACCGCCCCTCCGACAGTGCGGCGCTCCCTCAGTACCGCCCCTCCGACAGTGCGGCCCTCCCTCAGTACCGCCCCTCCGACAGTGCGGCCCTCCCTCAGTACTGCCCCTCCGACAGTGCGGCCCTCGCTCAGTACCGCCCCTCCGACAGTGCGGCCCTCGCTCAGTACCGCCCCTCCGACAGTGCGGCCCTCGCTCAGTACCGCCCCTCCGACAGTGCGGCCCTCCCTCAGTACCGCCCCTCCGACAGTGCGGCCCTCCCTCAGTACTGCCCCTCCGACAGTGCGGCCCTCGCTCAGTACCGCCCCTCCGACAGTGCGGCGCTCCCTCAGTACCGCCCCTCCGACAGTGCGGCCCTCGCTCAGTACCGCCCCTCCGACAGTGCGGCCCTCGCTCAGTACCGCCCCTCCGACAGTGCGGCCCTCGCTCAGTACCGCCCCTCCGACAGTGCGGCCCTCGCTCAGTACCGCCCCTCCGACAGTGCGGCCCTCCCTCAGTACTGCCCCTCCGACAGTGCGGCCCTCGCTCAGTACCGCCCCTCCGACAGTGCGGCCCTCGCTCAGTACCGCCCCTCCGACAGTGCGGCCCTCGCTCAGTACCGCCCCTCCGACAGTGCGGCCCTCGCTCAGTACCGCCCCTCCGACAGTGCGGCCCTCGCTCAGTACCGCCCCTCCGACAGTGCGGCCCTCCCTCAGTGCGGCGCTCCCTCAGTACCGCCCCTCCGACAGTGCGGCGCTCCCTCAGTACTGGCGCCGGGGGAGCGTCGGCCCTGGATTACGGGGCTCGAGTCTCTGGAATGGCGGCTCGAACCCACGACCTTCTGAGTCGAGGCGCGAGCGAGACACAGCCGACACCTGGAAGTTCGGGGTGAATATTGCGCGGCTGGAGTGCTGGCCTAGAACTTGTGCTCCTCTCTCTCTCCTAGTCGCTGCGTATACTACCAGCACGCCTAAAAAGAGCGCCGGCCCTCCCCGATCGCCGTCCCGCTCGGCTGCGAAGAGACGCAAAGCCAAGTCATCGGATGTCTCCGTCTACAACATCCTGGTTTCTGATTCGGTGAGTGGCCTCAATGGATGGGATATTCCTTTCCGGTTGGAACAGGAATTGTTTGAAGGTGGGGGGGCGGGAAGCGATAAACCTATCGTGGGAGCGTGTGACCCTCGCTCTACAATTGCTCAAAGGCAGCTGTGTGTTCAACAACTCCCGTTTATCCAGCGCCTTTGATGTAGTAAAACGTCCCGCAGCGCTTCACAGGAACGTAAGTCAGACAGAAATGTGACCCCAAGCCACTTAAGGAGATATTAGGGACAGGTGACCAATAGCTGGGTCACAGAGGTCGGTTTTAAGGAGGGAATTCCAGAGCTCGGGGCCCAGGCGGCTGAAGGCACGGCCGCCAATGGTGGAGCGGTGGAAATCGGGGCATGTGTAAGAGGCCGGAATTGGAGGACCGCAGAGATCTCGGAGGGTTGTGGAGCTGGAGGAGGTTACAGAGATAGGGAGGGTTGTAGGGGGCTGGAGGAGGTTACAGAGATAGGGAGGGTTGTAGGGGCTGGAGGAGGTTACAGAGATAGGGAGGGTTGTAGGGGGCTGGAGGAGGTTACAGAGATAGGGAGGGTTGTAGGGGCTGGAGGAGGTTACAGAGATAGGGAGGGTTGTAGGGGCTGGAGGAGGTTACAGAGATAGGGAGGGTTGTAGGGGCTGGAGGGGGTTACAGAGATAGGGAGGGTTGTAGGGGCTGGAGGAGGTTACAGAGATAGGGAGGGTTGTAGGGGCTGGAGGGGGTTACAGAGATAGGGAGGGTTGTAGGGGCTGGAGGAGGTTACAGGGCTGGGGAGGGAGTGGGGGCTGGAGGAGGTTACAGAGATAGGGAGGGTTGTAGGGGCTGGAGGGGGTTACAGAGATAGGGAGGGTTGTAGGGGCTGGAGGGGGTTACAGAGATAGGGAGGGTTGTAGGGGCTGGAGGAGGTTACAGGGCTGGGGAGGGAGTGGGGGCGAGGAGGCCACGGAGGGATTTGAACACCAGGATGAGAATTTTGAAATTGAGTCGGTGATCAACCGGTCAATGTCGGTCAGCGAGCACAGGGAGGGTGAACAGGAGACGGGGCAGGAGAGGTTTGGATGATGTGGGTCAGCGAGCACAGGGAGGGTGACGGGTGAACGGGAGACGGGGCAGGAGAGGTTTGGATGATGTGGGTCAGCGAGCACAGGGAGGGTGACGGGTGAACGGGAGACGGGGCAGGAGAGGTTTGGATGATGTCTCTCTCGATCTGTTTAACAGGCTCGAGGGGGCTGAACGGCCTCCTCCTGTTCCTAATGTAACAGGCTCGAGGGGGCTGAACGGCCTCCTCCTGTTCCTAATGTAACAGGCTCGAGGGGGCTGAACGGCCTCCTCCTGTTCCTAATGTAACAGGCTCGAGGGGGCTGAACGGCCTCCTCCTGTTCCTAATGTAACAGGCTCGAGGGGCTGAATGGCCTCCTCCTGTTCCTAATGTAACAGGCTCGAGGGGGCTGAATGGCCTCCTCCTGTTCCTAATGTAACAGGCTCAAGGGGGCTGAACGGCCTCCTCCTGTTCCTAATGTAACAGGCTCGAGGGGGCTGAACGGCCCCAGTGTACAACCCCCCCATGCACCTTCAGCAGAGGAAAAAAAACAGGAGTGATTGGGCGAGTTCCTAAAATAATTTTAATATTCTCTCTCCCCTTTTCCCCCGCAGCCTTCGAAGTACAATTTACGGAACAGGAAGACCTCTGGAAGGGTACCGGCAATCTTGCGATGATCCCGGGAAATACTTTTTTTTTTTAAAACCGTTCTAGTGTTGTCAAAACTTTTTTAATTGGTGCGGGAGGTCGGTGATACCTGCGGGACCTGGAAGCTAGAGAGGGGCCTCATTTACCGCCGCTCTCCTGTGCCACGCGCTAAGGCAGCCTGCGCAGGATAACTGGTCATCGGCCAACCGAGGCCCGAAAAGGATTGTGCCCGCGTGCTGGCGCCGGCAATCTATTAATTCGCGTTTTTTTAAAGAGATAATCACTGTAAATAATTTGAGACTGAGCTTTGTATGAATTTTATGCCTTTAACCTGTCTGCACTGGTTAATAAACTGATTTTTATAAAGCTGTATTTGTTTTTTTGGCATGCCTGTTCATTTAAGGCGAAGAAATCTTGTGTGGACTTTCACCTCTGGGTCCTGGCTTAATCACCTCTATAGGGGGGACGTATGGACAGTGCAGAGCTAGCGCAGTACTGAGGGAGCGCTGCCCTGACGGAGGGGCTGTCTCTCACGCTGAGAACTCCTCGCCACCCCTCCCTTCCTGCTCCTCTTCCAATAGTGGCCCGTGGCATCTTTTACATCCACCTGAGGGGGCAGACAGGGACGTTGGGTTTAACGGCCCCTCCTTCAGTACTGGCACCGGGGAAGTGTCGGGGCTCGAGTCTCTGGCACTCAAACCCACGACCTTCTGAATGAGAGGGAAAAGCGAGACCCACTGACACCGAAGGAGTTTACTCCGAGCATACGCCAGCTTCCCGCCGTGTCAGTGTAATTTTATATATATGAATAAATTCCAATTGCTGATCTGTGCCATCGTACAAGATGAATTAAGAGCGTGTCTTTTGGTGGGTGGCGGGAGGCGGAGATAATGGGATCAGCCCGAGCAGACAGAATTCAGGCCCCGGTTTCGAACTCGCAAGGCACTGCCGTGGGAAGCAAGAGCGAAACCGACCGAATTAGGCTAAGGGCAAAGCCTGTTAAACAATAAAAAGCCAGCTGTGTGCATTCCGCAGAGGGAGTGCAAGGAAACGCAGGGACCCGTCTCGCTAAGTTAAGTAACATACTTCACATTTATTGCAAGGGTGCAGGTCAATTGCACTGAAGTGGGCGCCTCGGGGAGGGGTGTGTGTCACTCGAGCAGCTCCGAGAGATGACTTAAGACGTCGGCGCCCTGTGATCCTCCACCCGCGAGTCCAGACAACTTGCCAATCTCGGAAATGGGGTGGGGGTGAATTCCGATCTGACACCCTGAAACTCTCCCGAGTGTTTTGGGGAGTGCGGGGATCGTAGATTCCAGTGTTCCAGACTCCTCGAAAGAAGTCGATGCAAACCTTCACACCCGCCCTGTTCAGTCGTCCAGGGAGAAGTCCATGGCGGTGGTGAGCGTGTCCGACAACTTCGTCGCCAGCTTGTCTGGAAGAGAAGACAACACGAGGGTCAAGGTGTGCGAGTTCGCAGAGAGCCCTCGTCCTGTGTCTCAGCGCACGGGAGGGGAGTTCGCCCCCGATGTCCTGGGGCCAATATTTATCCCTCAACCAACGTCACTTAAAATGGCCAGATCGTCTGCTGTGGTTTTTTTTTTAAATCACATTGTGTGTTTGTGGGATCTTGCTATGCATATATTGGCAGCCACATTTCGTACAGTACACGATCAAAAAAGTCCTTCGTTGGCTGGGGAGCGCTGTGGGATGTCCAGAGGTGGTGAATGGCGCGTTCTTACTCTGAAGGTCAGTCTCTGTTGTTGCGGAGGCAATGGAGCAGCCTCTTGCCGCACAGCAAGATCCAACAAAAAAGCAGTCCATTTTTAAAGTGATGTTGGTTGAGGGATAAATATTGGCCCCAGGACACCGGGGAGAACTCCCCCCTGCTCCTCTTCCAATAGTGGCCGCGGGATCATCTACGTCCCACCTGAGAGGGCAGACAGGGCCTCGGGTTTAACGTCTCATCCGAAAGACCGCACCTCCGACAGTGCGGCGCTCCCTCGGTACCGCCCCTCCGACAGTGCGACCGCCCCTCCGACACTGCGGCGCTCCCTCGGTACCGCCCCTCCGACAGTGCGGCGCTCCCTCGGTACCGCCCCTCCGACACTGCGGCGCTCCCTCGGTACCGCCCCTCCGACAGTGCGGCGCTCCCTCGGTACCGCCCCTCCGACACTGCGGCGCTCCCTGGGTACCGCCCCTCCGACAGTGCGGCGCTCCCTCGGTACCGCCCCTCCGACACTGCGGCGCTCCCTCGGTACCGCCCCTCCGACACTGCGGCGCTCCCTCGGTACCGCCCCTCCGACACTGCGGCGCTCCCTCGGTACCGCCCCGCCGACAGTGCGGCGCTCCCTCGGTACCGCCCCTCCGACAGTGCGGCGCTCCCTCGGTACCGCCCCTCCGACAGTGCGGCGCTCCCTGAGTACCGCCCCTCCGACAGTGCGGCGCTCCCTCGGTACCGCCCCTCCGACAGTGCGGCGCTCCCTGAGTACCGCCCCTCCGACACTGCGGTGCTCCCTCAGTACCGCCCCTCCGACGCTCCCTCGGTACCGCCCCTCCGACAGTGCGGGGCTACCTCAGCGGGCGAGTGGAGAAAGGTCGGAGAGATGCCCTCGCCCCCAACGGTCACTGACGCTCAACCCCAAACAGTCCCGTGAAGGAACCCGCCTCGCACCCCTCGCCACCCGACACACCCGATGCCCACCTGCCCGCTTCTGCAGCCTCCTCCGCCTCTTGCTGGCTGCCTGCAGAGCCTGCCCCTGGCGCAGGGGGTCGATGTCCCGGATCATTTGCAGGTCCGGGAGCCGAGGGACGGCCTCCTTCTCCTCCTCCCGCTTCGATCCGTCTCTCCTGCCTCCGAACGTCACCGTCACTGGCCCGAACTGCAGAGAGATAGGCAGACTCGTTTACACAGAAACAGGCCATTCGGCCCCTCTGCTCCGTGCCGGTGTTCCTGCTCCACACCAGCCTCCTCCCGCCCCTCTTCATCTCACCCCATCACCATATCCTTCTATTCCTTTCTCCCTCGTGTGTTTATCCGGCTTCCCCCTTAAATCCATCCACGCTATTCGCCTCGACCACTCCCTGTGGGAGCGAGTTCCACATTCTCACCACTCTCTGGGGAAAGAAGTTTCTCCTGAATTCCCGACTGGATTTATTAGTGACTCTCTTATATTGACGGCCCCTAGTTCTGGTCTCCCCCACAAGTGGAGACATCTTCTCTACGTCTACCCTATCGAAACCCCGTCATAATCTTACAGACCTCGATCAGGTCACCCCTAGAGAAAAGAGCCCCAGCCTGTTCAATCATTCCTGATAGTTAGAACCTCTCAGTTCTGGTATCATCCTTGTAAATCTTTTTTGCACCTTCTCCAGTGCCTCTATATCCTTTTTATAATATGGAGACCAGAACTGTGCACAGTGCTCCAAGTGTGATATTGAGACCAGAACTGTGCACAGTGCTCCAAGTGTGATATGGAGACCAGAACTGTGCACAGTATTCCAAGTGTGATATGGAGACCAGAACTGTGCACAGTGCTCCAAGTGTGATATGGAGACCAGAACTGTGCACAGTGCTCCAAGTGTGATATGGAGACCAGAACTGTGCACAGTGCTCCAAGTGTGATATGGAGACCAGAACTGTGCACAGTGCTCCAAGTGTGATATGGAGACCAGAACTGTGCACAGTGCTCCAAGTGTGATATGGACACCAGAACTGTGCACAGTGCTCCAAGTGTGATATGGAGACCAGAACTGTGCACAGTGCTCCAAGTGTGATATGGAGAACAGAACCACGCACAGTGCTCCAAGTGTGATATGGGGACCAGAACTGTGCACAGTGCTCCAAATGTGATATGGAGACCAGAACTGTGCACAGTGCTCCAAGTGTGATATGGAGACCAGAACTGTGCACAGTGCTCCAAGTGTGATATGGAGACCAGAACTGTGCACAGTGCTCCAAGTGTGATATGGGGACCAGAACTGTGCACAGTGCTCCAAGTGTGATATGGGGACCAGAACTGTGCACAGTGCTCCAAGTGTGATATGGAGAACAGAACCGTGCACAGTGCTCCAAGTGTGATATGGGGACCAGGACTGTGCACAGTGCTCCAAGTGTGATATGGAGAACAGAACCGTGCACAGTGCTCCAAGTGTGATATGGGGACCAGAACTGTGTGCAGTGCTCCAAGTGTGATATGGAGACCAGAACTGTGCACAGTGCTCCAAGTGTGATATGGAGACCAGAACTGTGCACAGTGCTCCAAGTGTGATATGGAGACCAGAACTGTGCGCAGTGCTCCAAGTGTGATATGGAGACCAGAACTGTGCACAGTGCTCCAAGTGTGATATAGGCACCAGAACTGTGCCCAGTGCTCCAAGTGTGATATGGAGACCAGAACCGTGCACAGTGCTCCAAGTGTGATATGGAGACCAGAACTGTGCACAGTGCTCCAAGTGTGATATGGAGAACAGAACCGTCCACAGTGCTCCAAGTGTGATATGGGGACCAGAACTGTGCGCAGTGCTCCAAGTGTGATATGGAGACCAGAACTGTGCACAGTGCTCCAAATGTGATATGGAGACCAGAACTGTGCACAGTGCTCCAAGTGTGATATGGAGACCAGAACTGTGCACAGTGCTCCAAGTGTGATATGGAGACCAGAACTGTGCCCAGTGCTCCAAGTGTGATATGGAGACCAGAACTGTGCACAGTGCTCCAAGTGTGATATGGAGAACAGAACCATGCACAGTGCTCCAAGTGTGATATGGGGACCAGAACTGTGCACAGTGCTCCAAATGTGATATGGAGACCAGAACTGTGCACAGTGCTCCAAGTGTGATATGGAGACCAGAACTGTGCACAGTGCTCCAAGTGTGATATGGAGACCAGAACTGTGCACAGTGCTCCAAGTGTGATATGGAGAACAGAACTGTGCACAGTGCTCCAAGTGTGATATGGAGACTAAAACCGTGCACAGTGCTCCAAGTGTGATATGGAGACCAGAACTGTGCACAGTGCTCCAAGTGTGATATGGAGACCAGAACTGTGCACAGTGCTCCAAGTGTGATATGGAGACCAGAACTGTGCACAGTGCTCCAAGTGTGATATGGAGACCAGAACTGTGCACAGTGCTCCAAGTGTGATATGGAGACCAGAACTGTGCACAGTGCTCCAAGTGTGATATGGAGACCAGAACTGTGCACAGTGCTCCAAGTGTGATATGGAGAACAGAACCGTGCACAGTGCTCCAAGTGTGATATGGGGACCAGAACTGTGCACAGTGCTCCAAGTGTGATATGGAGACCAGAACTGTGCACAGTGCTCCAAGTGTGATATGGAGACCAGAACTGTGCACAGTGCTCCAAATGTGATATGGAGACCAGAACTGTGCACAGTGCTCCAAGTGTGATATGGGGACCAGAACTGTGCACAGTGCTCCAAATGTGATATGGAGACCAGAAGTGTGCACAGTGCTCCAAGTGTGATATGGAGACCAGAACTGTGCACAGTGCTCCAAGTGTGATATGGAGAGCAGAACTGTGCACAGTGCTCCAAGTGTGATATGGAGACCAGAACTGTGCACAGTGCTCCAAGTGTGATATGGAGACCAGAACTGTGCACAGTACTCCAAGTGTGATATGGAGACCAGAACTGTGCACAGTGCTCCAAGTGTGATATGGAGACCAGAACTGTGCACAGTGCTCCAAGTGTGATATGGAGACCAGAACTGTGTACAGTGCTCCAGGTGTGATATGGAGACCAGAACTGTGCACAGTGCTCCAAGTATGATATGGAGACCAGAACTGTGCACAGTGCTCCAAGTGTGATATGGAGACCGGAACTGTGCAGTGTGCTCCAAGTGTGATATGGAGACCAGAACTGTGCAGTGTGTTCCAAGTGTGATATGGAGACCAGAACTGTGCACAGTGCTCCAAGTGAGATATGGAGACCGGAACTGTGCACAGTGCTCCAAGTGTGATATGGAGACCAGAACTGTGCACAGTGCTCCAAGTGTGATATGGAGACCGGAACTGTGCACAGTGCTCCAAGTGTGATATGGAGACCGGAACTGTGCACAGTGCTCCAAGTGTGATATGGAGACCAGAACTGTGCACAGTGCTCCAAGTACGATATGGAGACCAGAACTGTGCACAGTGCTCCAAGTGTGATATGGAGACCAGAACTGTGCACAGTGCTCCAAGTACGATATGGAGACTAAAACCGTGCACAGTGCTCCAAGTGTGATATGGAGACCAGAACTGTGCACAGTGCTCCAAGTGTGATATGGAGACCAGAACTGTGCACAGTGCTCCAAGTGTGATATGGAGACCAGAACTGTGCACAGTGCTCCAAGTGTGATATGGAGACCGGAACTGTGCACAGTGCTCCAAGTGTGATATGGAGACCAGAACTGTGCACAGTGCTCCAAGTACGATATGGAGACTAAAACCGTGCACAGTGCTCCAAGTGTGATATGGAGACCAGAACTGTGCACAGTGCTCCAAGTGTGATATGGAGACCAGAACTGTGCACAGTGCTCCAAGTGTGATATGGAGACCAGAACTGTGCACAGTGCTCCAAGTGTGATATGGGGACCAGAACTGTGCACAGTGCTCCAAGTGAGATATGGAGACCGGAACTGTGCACAGTATTCCAAGTGTGATATGGAGACTAGAACTGTGCACAGTGCTCCAAGTGTGATATGGAGACCAGAACTGTGCACAGTGCTCCAAGTGTGATATGGAGACCAGAACTGTGCACAGTATTCCAAGTGTGATATGGAGACCAGAACTGTGCACAGTATTCCAAGTGTGATATGGGGACCAGAACTGTGCTCAGTGCTCCAAGTGTGATATGGAGACCAGAACTGTGCACAGTGCTCCAAGTGTGATATGGAGACCAGAACTGTGCACAGTGCTCCAAGTGTGATATGGGGACCAGAACTGTGCACAGTGCTCCAAGTGTGATATGGAGACCAGAACTGTGCACAGTGCTCCAAGTGTGATATGGAGACCAGAACTGTGCACAGTGCTCCAAGTGTGATATGGAGACCAGAACTGTGCACAGTGCTCCAAGTGTGATATGGGGACCAGAACTGTGCACAGTATTCCAAGTGTGATATGGAGACCAGAACTGTGCACAGTGCTCCAAGTGTGATATGGAGACCAGAACTGTGCACAGTGCTCCAAGTGTGATATGGAGACCAGAACTGTGCACAGTGCTCCAAGTGTGATATGGAGACCAGAACTGTGCACAGTGCTCCAAGTGTGATATGGAGACCAGAACTGTGCACAGTGCTCCAAGTGTGATATGGAGAACAGAACCGTGCACAGTGCTCCAAGTGTGATATGGGGACCAGAACTGTGCACAGTGCTCCAAGTGTGATATGGAGACCAGAACTGTGCACAGTGCTCCAAGTGTGATATGGAGACCAGAACTGTGCACAGTGCTCCAAATGTGATATGGAGACCAGAACTGTGCACAGTGCTCCAAGTGTGATATGGGGACCAGAACTGTGCACAGTGCTCCAAATGTGATATGGAGACCAGAAGTGTGCACAGTGCTCCAAGTGTGATATGGAGACCAGAACTGTGCACAGTGCTCCAAGTGTGATATGGAGACCAGAACTGTGCACAGTGCTCCAAGTGTGATATGGAGAGCAGAACTGTGCACAGTGCTCCAAGTGTGATATGGAGACCAGAACTGTGCACAGTGCTCCAAGTGTGATATGGAGACCAGAACTGTGCACAGTACTCCAAGTGTGATATGGAGACCAGAACTGTGCACAGTGCTCCAAGTGTGATATGGAGACCAGAACTGTGCACAGTGCTCCAAGTGTGATATGGAGACCAGAACTGTGTACAGTGCTCCAAGTGTGATATGGAGACCAGAACTGTGCACAGTGCTCCAAGTGTGATATGGAGACCAGAACTGTGCACAGTGCTCCAAGTGTGATATGGAGACCAGAACTGTGCACAGTGCTCCAAGTGTGATATGGAGACCAGAACTGTGCACAGTGCTCCAAGTGTGATATGGAGACCAGAACTGTGCACAGTGCTCCAAGTGTGATATGGAGACTAGAACTGTGCACAGTGCTCCAAGTGTGATATGGAGACCAGAACTGTGCACAGTGCTCCAAGTATGATATGGAGACCAGAACTGTGCACAGTGCTCCAAGTGTGATATGGAGACCGGAACTGTGCAGTGTGCTCCAAGTGTGATATGGAGACCAGAACTGTGCAGTGTGTTCAAAGTGTGATATGGAGACCAGAACTGTGCACAGTGCTCCAAGTGAGATATGGAGACCGGAACTGTGCACAGTGCTCCAAGTGTGATATGGAGACCGGAACTGTGCACAGTGCTCCAAGTGTGATATGGAGACCGGAACTGTGCACAGTGCTCCAAGTGTGATATGGAGACCAGAACTGTGCACAGTGCTCCAAGTGTGATATGGAGACCGGAACTGTGCACAGTGCTCCAAGTGTGATATGGAGACCAGAACTGTGCACAGTGCTCCAAGTGTGATATGGAGACCAGAACTGTGCACAGTGCTCCAAGTGTGATATGGAGACCAGAACTGTGCACAGTGCTCCAAGTGTGATATGGAGACCGGAACTGTGCACAGTGCTCCAAGTGTGATATGGAGACCAGAACTGTGCACAGTGCTCCAAGTACGATATGGAGACTAAAACCGTGCACAGTGCTCCAAGTGTGATATGGAGACCAGAACTGTGCACAGTGCTCCAAGTGTGATATGGAGACCAGAACTGTGCACAGTGCTCCAAGTGTGATATGGAGACCAGAACTGTGCACAGTGCTCCAAGTGTGATATGGAGACCAGAACTGTGCACAGTGCTCCAAGTGTGATATGGAGACCAGAACTGTGCACAGTGCTCCAAGTGTGATATGGGGACCAGAACTGTGCACAGTGCTCCAAGTGAGATATGGAGACCGGAACTGTGCACAGTATTCCAAGTGTGATATGGAGACTAGAACTGTGCACAGTGCTCCAAGTGTGATATGGAGACCAGAACTGTGCACAGTGCTCCAAGTGTGATATGGAGACCAGAACTGTGCACAGTATTCCAAGTGTGATATGGAGACCAGAACTGTGCACAGTATTCCAAGTGTGATATGGGGACCAGAACTGTGCACAGTGCTCCAAGTGTGATATGGGGACCAGAACTGTGCACAGTGCTCCAAGTGTGATATGGAGACCAGAACTGTGCACAGTGCTCCAAGTGTGATATGGAGACCAGAACTGTGCACAGTGCTCCAAGTGTGATATGGAGACCAGAACTGTGCACAGTGCTCCAAGTGTGATATGGGGACAAGAACTGTGCACAGTATTCCAAGTGTGATATGGAGACCAGAACTGTGCACAGTATTCCAAGTGTGATATGGAGACCAGAACTGTGCACAGTATTCCAAGTGTGATATGGAGACCAGAACTGTGCACAGTGCTCCAAGTGTGATATGGAGACCAGAACTGTGCACAGTGCTCCAAGTGTGCTATGGAGACCAGAACTGTGCACAGTGCTCCAAGTGTGATATGGAGACCAGAACTGTGCACAGTGCTCCAAGTGTGATATGGAGACCAGAACTGTGCACAGTGCTCCAAGTGTGATATGGAGACCAGAACTGTGCACAGTGCTCCAAGTGTGATATGGAGACTAGAACTGTGCACAGTGCTCCAAGTGTGATATGGAGACCAGAACTGTGCACAGTGCTCCAAGTATGATATGGAGACCAGAACTGTGCACAGTGCTCCAAGTGTGATATGGAGACCGGAACTGTGCAGTGTGCTCCAAGTGTGATATGGAGACCAGAACTGTGCAGTGTGCTCCAAGTGTGATATGGCGACCAGAACTGTGCACAGTGCTCCAAGTGAGATATGGAGACCGGAACTGTGCACAGTGCTCCAAGTGTGATATGGAGACCAGAACTGTGCCCAGTGCTCCAAGTACGATATGGAGACCGGAACTGTGCACAGTGCTCCAAGTGTGATATGGAGACCAGAACTGTGCACAGTGCTCCAAGTGTGATATGGAGACCAGAACTGTGCACAGTGCTCCAAGTGTGATATGGAGACCAGAACTGTGCACAGTATTCCAAGTGTGATATGGAGACCAGAACTGTGCACAGTATTCCAAGTGTGATATGGGGACCAGAACTGTGCTCAGTGCTCCAAGTGTGATATGGAGACCAGAACTGTGCACAGTACTCCAAGTGTGATATGGAGACCAGAACTGTGCACAGTGCTCCAAGTGTGATATGGAGACCAGAACTGTGCACAGTGCTCCAAGTGTGATATGGAGACCAGAACTGTGTACAGTGCTCCAAGTGTGATATGGAGACCAGAACTGTGCACAGTGCTCCAAGTGTGATATGGAGACCAGAACTGTGCACAGTGCTCCAAGTGAGATATGGAGACCAGAACTGTGCACAGTATTCCAAGTGTGATATGGAGACCAGAACTGTGCACAGTATTCCAAGTGTGATATGGAGACCAGAACTGTGCACAGTATTCCAAGTGTGATATGGGGACCAGAACTGTGCACAGTGCTCCAAGTGTGATATGGAGACCAGAACTGTGCCCAGTGCTCCAAGTGTGATATGGAGACCAGAACTGTGCACAGTGCTCCAAGTGTGATATGGAGACCAGAACTGTGCACAGTATTCCAAGTGTGATATGGAGACCAGAACTGTGCACAGTGCTCCAAGTGTGATATGGAGACCAGAACTGTGCACAGTGCTCCAAGTGTGATATGGAGACTGGAACTGTGCACAGTGCTCCAAGTGTGATATGGAGACCAGAACTGTGCACAGTATTCCAAGTGTGATATGGAGACCAGAACTGTGCACAGTGCTCCAAGTGTGATATGGGGACCAGAACTGTGCACAGTGCTCCAAGTGTGATATGGAGACCAGAACTGTGCACAGTGCTCCAAGGGTGATACGGAGACCAGAACTGTGCACAGTGCTCCAAGTGTGATATGGAGACCAGAACTGTGCACAGTGCTCCAAGTGTGATATGGAGAGCAGAACTGTGCACAGTGCTCCAAGTGTGATATGGAGACCAGAACTGTGCACAGTGCTCCAAGTGTGATATGGAGACCAGAACTGTGCACAGTACTCCAAGTGTGATATGGAGACCAGAACTGTGCACAGTGCTCCAAGTGTGATATGGAGACCAGAACTGTGCACAGTGCTCCAAGTGTGATATGGAGACCAGAACTGTGTACAGTGCTCCAGGTGTGATATGGAGACCAGAACTGTGCACAGTGCTCCAAGTATGATATGGAGACCAGAACTGTGCACAGTGCTCCAAGTGTGATATGGAGACCGGAACTGTGCAGTGTGCTCCAAGTGTGATATGGAGACCAGAACTGTGCAGTGTGTTCCAAGTGTGATATGGAGACCAGAACTGTGCACAGTGCTCCAAGTGAGATATGGAGACCGGAACTGTGCACAGTGCTCCAAGTGTGATATGGAGACCAGAACTGTGCACAGTGCTCCAAGTGTGATATGGAGACCGGAACTGTGCACAGTGCTCCAAGTGTGATATGGAGACCGGAACTGTGCACAGTGCTCCAAGTGTGATATGGAGACCAGAACTGTGCACAGTGCTCCAAGTACGATATGGAGACCAGAACTGTGCACAGTGCTCCAAGTGTGATATGGAGACCAGAACTGTGCACAGTGCTCCAAGTACGATATGGAGACTAAAACCGTGCACAGTGCTCCAAGTGTGATATGGAGACCAGAACTGTGCACAGTGCTCCAAGTGTGATATGGAGACCAGAACTGTGCACAGTGCTCCAAGTGTGATATGGAGACCAGAACTGTGCACAGTGCTCCAAGTGTGATATGGAGACCGGAACTGTGCACAGTGCTCCAAGTGTGATATGGAGACCAGAACTGTGCACAGTGCTCCAAGTACGATATGGAGACTAAAACCGTGCACAGTGCTCCAAGTGTGATATGGAGACCAGAACTGTGCACAGTGCTCCAAGTGTGATATGGAGACCAGAACTGTGCACAGTGCTCCAAGTGTGATATGGAGACCAGAACTGTGCACAGTGCTCCAAGTGTGATATGGGGACCAGAACTGTGCACAGTGCTCCAAGTGAGATATGGAGACCGGAACTGTGCACAGTATTCCAAGTGTGATATGGAGACTAGAACTGTGCACAGTGCTCCAAGTGTGATATGGAGACCAGAACTGTGCACAGTGCTCCAAGTGTGATATGGAGACCAGAACTGTGCACAGTATTCCAAGTGTGATATGGAGACCAGAACTGTGCACAGTATTCCAAGTGTGATATGGGGACCAGAACTGTGCTCAGTGCTCCAAGTGTGATATGGAGACCAGAACTGTGCACAGTGCTCCAAGTGTGATATGGAGACCAGAACTGTGCACAGTGCTCCAAGTGTGATATGGGGACCAGAACTGTGCACAGTGCTCCAAGTGTGATATGGAGACCAGAACTGTGCACAGTGCTCCAAGTGTGATATGGAGACCAGAACTGTGCACAGTGCTCCAAGTGTGATATGGAGACCAGAACTGTGCACAGTGCTCCAAGTGTGATATGGGGACCAGAACTGTGCACAGTATTCCAAGTGTGATATGGAGACCAGAACTGTGCACAGTGCTCCAAGTGTGATATGGAGACCAGAACTGTGCACAGTGCTCCAAGTGTGATATGGAGACCAGAACTGTGCACAGTGCTCCAAGTGTGATATGGAGACCAGAACTGTGCACAGTGCTCCAAGTGTGATATGGAGAACAGAACCGTGCACAGTGCTCCAAGTGTGATATGGGGACCAGAACTGTGCACAGTGCTCCAAGTGTGATATGGAGACCAGAACTGTGCACAGTGCTCCAAGTGTGATATGGAGACCAGAACTGTGCACAGTGCTCCAAATGTGATATGGAGACCAGAACTGTGCACAGTGCTCCAAGTGTGATATGGGGACCAGAACTGTGCACAGTGCTCCAAATGTGATATGGAGACCAGAAGTGTGCACAGTGCTCCAAGTGTGATATGGAGACCAGAACTGTGCACAGTGCTCCAAGTGTGATATGGAGACCAGAACTGTGCACAGTGCTCCAAGTGTGATATGGAGAGCAGAACTGTGCACAGTGCTCCAAGTGTGATATGGAGACCAGAACTGTGCACAGTGCTCCAAGTGTGATATGGAGACCAGAACTGTGCACAGTACTCCAAGTGTGATATGGAGACCAGAACTGTGCACAGTGCTCCAAGTGTGATATGGAGACCAGAACTGTGCACAGTGCTCCAAGTGTGATATGGAGACCAGAACTGTGTACAGTGCTCCAAGTGTGATATGGAGACCAGAACTGTGCACAGTGCTCCAAGTGTGATATGGAGACCAGAACTGTGCACAGTGCTCCAAGTGTGATATGGAGACCAGAACTGTGCACAGTGCTCCAAGTGTGATATGGAGACCAGAACTGTGCACAGTGCTCCAAGTGTGATATGGAGACCAGAACTGTGCACAGTGCTCCAAGTGTGATATGGAGACTAGAACTGTGCACAGTGCTCCAAGTGTGATATGGAGACCAGAACTGTGCACAGTGCTCCAAGTATGATATGGAGACCAGAACTGTGCACAGTGCTCCAAGTGTGATATGGAGACCGGAACTGTGCAGTGTGCTCCAAGTGTGATATGGAGACCAGAACTGTGCAGTGTGTTCAAAGTGTGATATGGAGACCAGAACTGTGCACAGTGCTCCAAGTGAGATATGGAGACCGGAACTGTGCACAGTGCTCCAAGTGTGATATGGAGACCGGAACTGTGCACAGTGCTCCAAGTGTGATATGGAGACCGGAACTGTGCACAGTGCTCCAAGTGTGATATGGAGACCAGAACTGTGCACAGTGCTCCAAGTGTGATATGGAGACCGGAACTGTGCACAGTGCTCCAAGTGTGATATGGAGACCAGAACTGTGCACAGTGCTCCAAGTACGATATGGAGACCAGAACTGTGCACAGTGCTCCAAGTGTGATATGGAGACCAGAACTGTGCACAGTGCTCCAAGTACGATATGGAGACTAAAACCGTGCACAGTGCTCCAAGTGTGATATGGAGACCAGAACTGTGCACAGTGCTCCAAGTGTGATATGGAGACCAGAACTGTGCACAGTGCTCCAAGTGTGATATGGAGACCAGAACTGTGCACAGTGCTCCAAGTGTGATATGGAGACCGGAACTGTGCACAGTGCTCCAAGTGTGATATGGAGACCAGAACTGTGCACAGTGCTCCAAGTACGATATGGAGACTAAAACCGTGCACAGTGCTCCAAGTGTGATATGGAGACCAGAACTGTGCACAGTGCTCCAAGTGTGATATGGAGACCAGAACTGTGCACAGTGCTCCAAGTGTGATATGGAGACCAGAACTGTGCACAGTGCTCCAAGTGTGATATGGAGACCAGAACTGTGCACAGTGCTCCAAGTGTGATATGGAGACCAGAACTGTGCACAGTGCTCCAAGTGTGATATGGGGACCAGAACTGTGCACAGTGCTCCAAGTGAGATATGGAGACCGGAACTGTGCACAGTATTCCAAGTGTGATATGGAGACTAGAACTGTGCACAGTGCTCCAAGTGTGATATGGAGACCAGAACTGTGCACAGTGCTCCAAGTGTGATATGGAGACCAGAACTGTGCACAGTATTCCAAGTGTGATATGGAGACCAGAACTGTGCACAGTATTCCAAGTGTGATATGGGGACCAGAACTGTGCACAGTGCTCCAAGTGTGATATGGGGACCAGAACTGTGCACAGTGCTCCAAGTGTGATATGGAGACCAGAACTGTGCACAGTGCTCCAAGTGTGATATGGAGACCAGAACTGTGCACAGTGCTCCAAGTGTGATATGGAGACCAGAACTGTGCACAGTGCTCCAAGTGTGATATGGGGACAAGAACTGTGCACAGTATTCCAAGTGTGATATGGAGACCAGAACTGTGCACAGTATTCCAAGTGTGATATGGAGACCAGAACTGTGCACAGTATTCCAAGTGTGATATGGAGACCAGAACTGTGCACAGTGCTCCAAGTGTGATATGGAGACCAGAACTGTGCACAGTGCTCCAAGTGTGCTATGGAGACCAGAACTGTGCACAGTGCTCCAAGTGTGATATGGAGACCAGAACTGTGCACAGTGCTCCAAGTGTGATATGGAGACCAGAACTGTGCACAGTGCTCCAAGTGTGATATGGAGACCAGAACTGTGCACAGTGCTCCAAGTGTGATATGGAGACTAGAACTGTGCACAGTGCTCCAAGTGTGATATGGAGACCAGAACTGTGCACAGTGCTCCAAGTATGATATGGAGACCAGAACTGTGCACAGTGCTCCAAGTGTGATATGGAGACCGGAACTGTGCAGTGTGCTCCAAGTGTGATATGGAGACCAGAACTGTGCAGTGTGCTCCAAGTGTGATATGGAGACCAGAACTGTGCACAGTGCTCCAAGTGAGATATGGAGACCGGAACTGTGCACAGTGCTCCAAGTGTGATATGGAGACCAGAACTGTGCCCAGTGCTCCAAGTACGATATGGAGACCGGAACTGTGCACAGTGCTCCAAGTGTGATATGGAGACCAGAACTGTGCACAGTGCTCCAAGTGTGATATGGAGACCAGAACTGTGCACAGTGCTCCAAGTGTGATATGGAGACCAGAACTGTGCACAGTATTCCAAGTGTGATATGGAGACCAGAACTGTGCACAGTATTCCAAGTGTGATATGGGGACCAGAACTGTGCTCAGTGCTCCAAGTGTGATATGGAGACCAGAACTGTGCACAGTACTCCAAGTGTGATATGGAGACCAGAACTGTGCACAGTGCTCCAAGTGTGATATGGAGACCAGAACTGTGCACAGTGCTCCAAGTGTGATATGGAGACCAGAACTGTGTACAGTGCTCCAAGTGTGATATGGAGACCAGAACTGTGCACAGTGCTCCAAGTGTGATATGGAGACCAGAACTGTGCACAGTGCTCCAAGTGAGATATGGAGACCAGAACTGTGCACAGTATTCCAAGTGTGATATGGAGACCAGAACTGTGCACAGTATTCCAAGTGTGATATGGAGACCAGAACTGTGCACAGTATTCCAAGTGTGATATGGGGACCAGAACTGTGCACAGTGCTCCAAGTGTGATATGGAGACCAGAACTGTGCCCAGTGCTCCAAGTGTGATATGGAGACCAGAACTGTGCACAGTGCTCCAAGTGTGATATGGAGACCAGAACTGTGCACAGTATTCCAAGTGTGATATGGAGACCAGAACTGTGCACAGTGCTCCAAGTGTGATATGGAGACCAGAACTGTGCACAGTGCTCCAAGTGTGATATGGAGACTGGAACTGTGCACAGTGCTCCAAGTGTGATATGGAGACCAGAACTGTGCACAGTATTCCAAGTGTGATATGGAGACCAGAACTGTGCACAGTGCTCCAAGTGTGATATGGGGACCAGAACTGTGCACAGTGCTCCAAGTGTGATATGGAGACCAGAACTGTGCACAGTGCTCCAAGGGTGATACGGAGACCAGAACTGTGCACAGTGCTCCAAGTGTGATATGGAGACCAGAACTGTGCACAGTGCTCCAAGTGTGATACAGAGACCAGAAGTGTGCACAGTGCTCCAAGTGTGATATGGAGACCAGAACTGTGCACAGTGCTCCAAGTGTGATATGGAGACCAGAACTGTGCACAGTGCTCCAAGTGTGATATGGAGACCAGAACTGTGCACAGTGCTCCAAGTGTGATATGGAGACCAGAACTGTGCACAGTGCTCCAAGTGTGATATGGAGACCAGAACTGTGCACAGTATTCCAAGTGTGATATGGGGACCAGAACTGTGCACAGTGCTCCAAGTGTGATTTGGAGACCAGAACTGTGCACAGTATTCCAAGTGTGATATGGAGACCAGAACTGTGCACAGTATTCCAAGTGTGATATGGGGACCAGAACTGTGCACAGTGCTCCAAGTGTGATATGGAGACCAGAACTGTGCACAGTGCTCCAAGTGTGATATGGAGACCAGAACTGTGCACAGTGCTCCAAGTGTGATATGGAGACCAGAACTGTGCACAGTGCTCCAAGTGTGATATGGAGACCAGAACTGTGCACAGTGCTCCAAGTGTGATATGGAGACCAGAACTGTGCACAGTGCTCCAAGTGTGATATGGGGACCAGAACTGTGCACAGTGCTCCAAGTGTGATACAGAGACCAGAACTGTGCACAGTGCTCCAAGTGTGATATGGAGACCAGAACTGTGCACAGTGCTCCAAGTGTGATATGGAGACCAGAACTGTGCACACTGCTCCAAGTGTGATATGGAGACCAGAACTGTGCACAGTGCTCCAAGTGTGATATGGAGACCAGAACTGTGCACAGTGCTCCAAGTGTGATATGGAGACCAGAACTGTGCACAGTGCTCCAAGTGTGATATGGAGACCAGAACTGTGCACAGTGCTCCAAGTGTGATATGGAGACCAGAACTGTGCACAGTGCTCCAAGTGTGATATGGAGACCAGAACTGTGCAGTGCTCCAAGTGTGATATGGAGACCAGAACTGTGCACACTGCTCCAAGTGTGATATGGAGACCAGAACTGTGCACAGTGCTCCAAGTGTGATATGGAGACCAGAACTGTGCACAGTGCTCCAAGTGTGATATGGAGACCAGAACTGTGCACAGTGCTCCAAGTGTGATATGGAGACCAGAACTGTGCACAGTGCTCCAAGTGTGATATGGAGACCAGAACTGTGCACAGTGCTCCAAGTGTGATATGGAGACCAGAACTGTGCACAGTGCTCCAAGTGTGATATGGGGACCAGAACTGTGCACAGTGCTCCAAGTGTGATATGGAGACCAGAACTGTGCACAGTGCTCCAAGTGTGATATGGAGACCAGAACTGTGCACAGCACAGAATAAGGAGTATATTAACCCTGTGCTGCACCCCCCAGTTCACAGTACAGAAGCTCTCTCCTGGTAGAGTGTAATGCTCCCTGATTCAGTGTCCACCTCAGCAGATTACTCTCCCTAGATGTGCCTTTGAGACTACAGTGAGCTCAAGAGTCTTTACCTGCAGGTCCTGGGCACCCCTGGGGGCCTCGTCCTTGGCCCCTCCCTCCTGCGTAACCCCGTCCTCTCCCATTTCACATCCAGACGGCAGCTCGCACTCCCCGCTGGTCAGTCCAGACGTCGCCACGCAGATCCCGCTCTCTTCCATGGGAGACTCAATTTCTGCCAGAGGAGAACCGAGTTGTTAACGGCACAGTGTCGCTCCCGAGATTCAAGACCCCCCTTCCCCGTAACCCATGGGGGAAACAACCGTCTAACAGCCAACCCACCAACTTCCTGGCGGTCCTGCTATTCCTCCACGGGAGGAAAAACAGCGTGACACCAAAGTGTGACAAGAAAACGTTACCCCTAAAGTGTCGACGAGCGTCAGCCGTGGCTCAGTCGGTCTCCCTCTCTTGCCTCGGAGTCAGAAGGTCGTG
>NW_028225185.1:39312970-39327970 GCF_052327205.1 Somniosus microcephalus
CCTTCGTAGCGAGAGGGTTTGAGTACAGGAACAAGGATGTCTTGCTGCAGTTATGCAGGGCCTTGGTGAGACCACATCTTGAGTATTGTGTGCAGTTTTGGTCGCCTTATCTGAGGAAGGATGTTCTTGCCATGGAAGGAGTGCAGCGAAGATTCACCAGGCTGATACCTGGGATGGCAGGAATGACGTATGAGGAGAGATTGGGTCGATTGGGCTTGTACTCGCTGGAGTTTAGAAGAATGAGAGGGGATCTCATTGAAACTTATAAAATTCTAACAGGACTGGACAGACTAGATGCAGGAAGGATGTTCCCGATGGCGGGGGAGTCCAGAACCAGGGGTCACAGTCTAAGGATAAGGGGTAAGCCATTTAGGACAGAGATGAGGAGGAATTTCTTCACCCAGAGAGTGGTGAACCTGTGGAATTCTCTACCACAGAAGGCAGTAGAGGCCAATTCATCTATATATATAAATCGGTCGGTGTGTCTGTCTGTCATTCTGTCTGTCATTCTGTCTGTCATTCTGTCATCGCGTGTGCGTCTGGCGAGCTATGCGCTCGAAAAGTTACAGGGCGTACCTACGCGCGTGTTACCTCCAAAGAAAGCTTACGCTTCCGAGACGGTTTTAAGCATATTTACGTTTCGGCCGGGCTAAAATCCCGCCCGCGGTATCCCAAAAACCTTCAACGTTCCGCTCATTAGCATCTCATTATCCGCCCATTAGCGACAGAGTGACCTCGAGCTCGACCAATCGTACGCCGGGTTGGTGGCGTGTGCCGCCGGGCCAATCGGTGCGCGTGTGGCCGGGCTTTATCGTTCTGAACCAAGGTGAGTCGCCGCCATCTTGATTCCAAACTTTTCCTTTTTCCCGCTTTCTGCGTCTTAAAAAAAAACGTTGCTTTTTAAAACACATATTGTTCTAAAAAAAAATGATTTACAAAGTAATTAACTTATCTAATCTCATTAATTTTCCTATCTTTCCCCGTTTTTCCAGGTAGGCCTAGAAGCCTCGGCGTCTCCTCCGCACCCACGCCCGAGCTAGGCACCTCCCGGCCCCACTCGAAGACTGGAGGGCCGAGCCTCAGCCCAGCGCCGCTAGGGTGCGCGCGCAGCAGGAGCTGAGACGCGGCGTATCGCTCTGGCTAGCGTCCAGTGTTACCCTGGCAACCAGGCCCGCCGGACGTCTGGCACAGCCGCAATCGGCGGTCCTTCACCTCGGGGGGGGGGGGCCGCGACCCTTGGGGGGGGGGGCCGCGACCCTCGGGGGGGGGGGGCCCCGCGCGCGCAGCAGGAGCAGCTGAGACGCGACGTCTCTCTCTCTGCTCGGCCGGGGGGGCAGGGCTTGGTCAGCGTCACGGTTACCCTGGCAACCGGGCCCGTCGGTCCGAGCCAGAGACGGCCGCGTCTCAGCTCCTGCTGCGCGCGCAATCGGCGGTCTTCACCTCGGGGGGGGGGGCCGCGACCCTCGGGGGGGGGCCGCGACCCTCGTGGGGGGGGCCCCCCCGCCCTCCGCCCTCCCTCCCCCCCTCCCTTTCCCCCCCCGCCCTCCCTTCCCCCCCGCCCTTCCCCCCTCCCTTCCCCCCCCTCCCCTCCCCCCCCTTACCCGCCCTCCCCTCCCCCCCTCCCCCCGCCCCACTCCTCCCTTCCCTCCCCCTCCCCTCCCCCCCTCCCCTCCCCCTCCCCTCCCCCCCTCCCCCTCCCCTCCCTCCCCCTCCCCTCCCTCTCTACCCCCCAGTCGCTCTCTCTCTTCCCCCCAGTCGCTCTCTCTCTCTCTTCAACAACAACATGCCCTCGAAAAAGCCTCGGCACCGCCGGGCACTTCAGCTAGTTAAATATATTCAAGAAGGAGTTGGATGTATTTCTAAAGGGATCAAGGGGTATGGGGAGAAAGCAGGGACCGGGTACTGAATTTGGATGATCAGCCACGATCGCATTGAATGGCGGAGCAGGCTCGAGGGGCCGAATGACCTACTCCTGCTCCTATCTTCTATGTTTCTATGCCTGTGCCAGCTCTTTGAACGAGCTCCGCAATTAGTCCCACTCCCCCTGATCTTTCCCCACAGACCTGCACATTTTTTCCCTTCAAGTATTTAAGAACGTAAGAAATAGGAGCAGGAGTCGGCCATTCGGCCCTTCAAGCCTTCATTCACCGCCCTATCGCCCTATCCCTTGAGGCCCTTACTAGTCAGAAATCTGTCGACTTCTGTTTTGAATAAACCCAATGACTGAGCCTCCACAGCCCTCTAGGGTAGAGAATTCCAAAGATTCACCACCCTCTGTGTGAAGAAATTTCTTCTCATCTCAGTCCTGAATGGCCGACCCTTTATCCTGAGGCTGTGGCCCCTGGTTCTAGACTCCCCAGCCACTGGAAACATTCTCCCAGCATCCACCTTATCAAGCCCTGTAATAATTTTGTAAGCTTCAATGAGATCCTCTCTCATTCTTCTGAATTCAAGAGAATACAGGCCTAGTTTACTCAATCTCTTCTCATACGACAGTCCCGCCATCCCAGGAATCAATCTCGTGAACCTTCGTTGCAACTCCGTCTATGGCAAGTATATCCTTCCTTAGGTAAGGAGACCAAAATTGTACACAGTACTCCAGGTGTGGTCTCACCAAGGCCCTGTATAATTGGAGTAAGACTTCTTTACTCCTGTACTCAAATCCTTTTACTCCTGTACTCAAATCCTTGACCTTAGGTAAGTATTTCTCCAATTCCCCCCTTTTGAAAGTTACTATTGAATCTGCTCCCACCGCCCTTTCAGGCAGCGCGTTCCAGATCACAACAACTCGCTGCGTAAAAAACATTCTCCTCATCTCCCCTCTGGTTCTTTTACCGATAATCTTCAATCTGTGTCCTCTGGTTACCGACCCTCCTGACACTGGGAACAGTTTCTCCTTATTTACTCCATCAAAACTAGACATAGCAAAACCAGCGATCTGTACTGGGGCCTCAGCTTTTCCCCATGTTTAGAAACAGGAACAGCAGTAGGCCATTCGGCCCCTCGAGCCTGCTCCGCCATTCAATGAGATCATGGCTGATCATCCAAATTCAGTACCCTGTCCCTGCTTTCTCCCCATATCCCTTGATCCCTTTAGCCTTAAGAGATATATCTAACTCCTTCTTGAATATATTTAATGAATTGGCCTCAACTGCCTTCTGTGGTAGAGAATTCCACAGGGTCACCACTCTCTGGGTGAAGAAATTCCTCCTCATCTCTGTCCTAAATGGCTTACCCCTTATCCTTAGACTGTGACCCCTGGTTCTGGACTCCCCCGCCATCGGGAACATCCTTCCTGCATCTAGTCTGTCTAGTCCTGTTAGAATTTTATAAGTTTCAATGAGATCCCCTCTCATTCTTCTAAACTCCAGCGAGTATAAGCCTAATCTACCCAATCTCTCCTCATACGTCATTCCTGCCATCCCAGGTATCAGCCTGGTGAATCTTCGCTGCACTCCTTCCATGGCAAGAACATCCTTCCTCAGATAAGGCGACCAAAACTGCACACAATACTCAAGGTGTGGTCTCACCAAGGCCCTGTACAACTGCAGCAAGACATCCTTGTTCCTGTACTCAAACCCTCTCGCTACGAAGGCCAACATACCATTTGCCTTCTTAACCGCCTGCTGGACCTGCATGCTTACCTTCAGCGACTGGTGCACAAGGAGACCCAGGTCTCGTTGCTGTAGTGTATGTACCTTTAAGGGGAGAACTACTTTTTACAGCTCCTGTATACTGTAGTACCGGCAGTGACCACACCTGTATATAAACCCTGAGTAGGGATCTGTACTTTAGTTTTAGAGTAACCCTCATCCAGTAAACACCTGTTGATTGTTCCTCTGCAGTCTCTGTCTATAAATTGAAGGACACCATACAGCAAGATTCAAGGATTTAACAGTTGCACTTCTCCTTCTCCCAATCTATTGCCATTCAGATAATAATCTGCCTTCCTGTTTTTGACACCAAAGTGGATAACCTCACATTTATCCACATTATACTGCATCTGCCATGACACGGGCCCAGCTTACGCAGGACATTCTTAACAGGAACTAGTGAAGGACACAACTAGACCTCCATTTTGTAAAACAGTTAATTAAAGCTTTGTTTAAGGCTTAGACCGAGTGCCTAGTAGTTTTCTTACATCATTGGGCATGGTGGCCATTATGGCCACCAAGAGATTGGCCATGGTGTTGACAGCAGGATAGAACACTTGGGGCATGGCGCCTACCATGGCCAAGGATTTGGGCATTGCGTGGAAGGGTTTTAGTTTTGGAGATCACTGTGGTTGCTCACACTCTGAAGGCACGACATTGCTAGCACACGTGACTCACCACCAGATCGCAGCATGGTTGCATAAGCCACCCCCTCGGGCACATCTGTGGCGGAGATCCCTCGCGCAAACGGCACGGGTGTCTCGGGAACCGTCACGGCGGTCTGCGGTGCGGCAGTGCGGCTCGTCCCGGGCGCCGTCTGAACCGGTGGTGCGGCGCTCCCCTTGCCGCCCTTGAGCCCCGCCGTGGAGCGGCCAGGCATCCCCGGGACGGCGGCGGCGGCGGCAGCGGGGGGGCTCTTGGTCGAGGGCGAGAGGACGCCGGGGGTCAAAGGAGAACGGGCGCTCGAGCCAACGGAGCTGGCGGTGGGACGGGCGGTGGCCGGAGTCGTCGCGCCGTCTTCACCGGGCTTGACAACGACCATGGAGGTCAAGGGGGTCACAAAGTTGTACTTGAGCGACAGGGCGGTGGCCTTCTCCGTCAGCAGCCTGCGCCCTTCCTCCTCGTCCGTCTTCAGCCGGGCCTGCAGCAGCTCCTTGACGGTGTAGTAGGCCCAGAGCCTCTGGACAAAGTCCTGCGCCCCGCCGGCCGCGCGGGGGCACCCGGGGGCGGGCTCCGTCTGGTTGAGGAGGATCTCGTTCTCCAGTTCCACGGCCTCGGCCGACCCCGTGGCCTGCAGGCGCACCCGGAGGGGGCCGCCCGTCCCGGCCCTCAGTTTCCCGGCCACCACCAGCTCGGAGCCGTTGAAGAAGGTGGGGAACAGGGTCCCGGTGACGCTCTCCACCCGGTTGTCCAGGTAGTCCAGCTGGATGTCGAAGAGCAGCGGGCTGGCCACCTCGTCATAGAAGCCCTTGAGCTGCAGGTTGGCGTCGGCGTCCTCGTAGATGCGGCGGGCCACGCCGCGGTTGTCGAGCGCCAGGCGCTGCAGCAGCGGGAAGTCCACGTCGTCCCCGAAGCCCAGGCAGAAGAGGGACAGCGAGCCCCGCATGGCCTCCCGGGCGTTGCTGATGATGGCGCTGGCGGAGGTGACGCCGGAGGTGGGCTCCCCGTCGGTCAGGAATATAACCAGCGGCACCTTGCTCACCTCTCGCCTCGCCCCGTCCCCGGGCGTCGAGGGGGCCTCGCGATGGAAAAACTTGGCGGCCGCCAGCAGGGCGGCGTTGATGTCGGTCCCTGCGGAAAGAATCAGCCCGATCAGCGACAATCCGGCACGGGAGGAAAGGGTAAGGAAGGGAGGGAAAGGAGGGAGTGGAGGAGGAAGGGAAGAGAGACAGAAAGAAAGAAGGAACTTGTATTTCTGTGCTGCCTTTCACACTCGACACTCCCCCGGTGATAGTGCTGAGGGAGCGCCGCACTGTCGGAGGGGCGGGTACTGAGGGAGCGCCGCACTGTCGGAGGGGCGGTACTGAGGGAGCGGCGCGCTGTCGGAGGGGCGGTACTGAGGGAGCGGCGCGCTGTCGGAGGGGCAGTACTGAGGGAGCGCCGCACTGTCGGAGGGGCGGTACTGAGGGAGCGCCGCACTGTCGGAGGGGCAGTACTGAGGGAGCGCCGCACTGTCGGAGGGGCGGTACTGAGGGAGCACTGCACTGTCGCAGGGGTGGTACTGAGGGAACACCGCACTGTCGGAGGGGCGGTACTGAGGGAGTGCCGCACTGTCGGAGGGGCGGTACTGAGGGAGTGCCGCACTGTCGGAGGGGCGGTACTGAGGGAGCGCCGCAATGTCGGAGGGGCAGTACTGAGGGAGCTCCGCACTGTCGGAGGGGCAGTACTGAGGGAGCGTCGCACTGTTGGAGGGGCGGTACTGAGGGCGCGCTGCACTGTTGGAGGGGCGGTACTGAGGGAGCGCCGCACTGTCGGAGGGGCAATACTGAGGGAGCGCCGCACTGTCGGAGTCAGCACCCATGGGCCTGTACCCTAGTAGGAGTCAGCACCCATGGGTCTGTACCCTAGTAGGGGTCAGCACCCATGGGCCTGTACCCTAGTAGGAGTCAGCGCCCATGGGCCTGTACCCTAGTAGTAGCCAGCGCCCATGGGCCTGCACCCTAGTAGGAGTCGGCGCCCATGGGCCTGCACCCTAGTAGGAATCAGTGCCCATGGGCCTGCACCCTAGTAGGAGTCAGCGCCCATGGGCCTGTACCCTAGTAGGAGTCAGCGCCCATGGGCCTGCACCCTAGCAGGAGTCAGCGCCCATGGGTCTGCACCCTAGTAGGAGTCAGCGCCCATGGGTCTGCACCCTAGTAGGAGTCAGCGCCCATGGGCCTGTACCCTAGTAGGGGTCAGCACCCATGGGCCTGTACCCTAGTAGGAGTCAGCGCCCATGGGCCTGTACCCTAGTAGTAGCCAGCGCCCATGGGCCTGCACCCTAGTAGGAGTCAGCACCCATGGGCCTGCACCCTAGTAGGAGTCAGCGCCCATGGGCCTGCACCCTAGTAGGAGTCAGCGCCCATGGACCTGTACCCTAGTAGGAGTCAGCGCCCATGGGCCTGTACCCTAGTAGGAGTCAGCACCCATGGGCCTGCACCCTAGTAGGAGTCAGCGCCCATGGGCCTGCACCCTACTAGGAGTCAGCGCCCATGGGCCTGTACCCTAGTAGGAGTCAGCGCCCATGGGCCTGTACCCTAGTAGGAGTCAGCGCCCATGGGCCTGTACCCTAGTAGGAGTCGGCGCCCATGGGCCTGCACCCTAGTAGGAATCAGTGCCCATGGGCCAGCACCCTAGTAGGAGTCAGCACCCATGGGCCTGTACCCTAGTAGGAGTCAGCACCCATGGGCCTGTACCCTAGTAGTAGTCAGCGCCCATGGGCCTGTACCCTAGTAGGAGTCAGCGCCCATGGGCCTGTACCCTAGTAGTAGTCAGCGCCCATGGACCTGCACCCTAGTAGTAGTCAGCGCCCATGGGCCTGCACCCTAGTAGGAGTCAGCGCCCATGGGCCTGCACCCTAGTAGGAGTCAGTGCCCATGGGTCTGCACCCTAGTAGGAGTCAGCGCCCATGGGCCTGTAGCCTAGTAGGAGTCAGCGCCCATGGGCCTGCACCCTAGTAGGAGTCAGCGCCCATGGGTCTGCACCCTAGTAGGAGTCAGCGCCCATGGGCCTGTAGCCTAGTAGGAGTCAGCGCCCATGGGCCTGTAGCCTAGTAGGAGTCAGCGCCCATGCGCCTGCACCCTAGTAGTAGTCAGCGCCCATGGGCCTGTACCCTCGTTGGAGTCAGCGCCCATGGGCCTGTACCCTAGTAGGAGTCAGCGCCCATGGGCCTGCACCCTTGTAGTAGTCAGCGCCCATGGGCCTGTACCCTAGTAGGAGTCAGCGCCCATGGGCCTGCACCCTAGTAGGAGTCAGCGCCTGTACCCTAGTAGTAGTCAGCGCCCATGGACCTGTACCCTAGTAGGAGTCAGCGCCTGTACCCTAGTAGTAGTCAGCGCCCATGGGCCTGTACCCTAGTAGTAGTCAGCGCCCATGGACCTGTACCCTAGTAGGAGTCAGTGCCCATGGGCCTGTACCCTAGTAGGCGTCAGCGCCCATGGGCCTGTACCCTAGTAGGAGTCAGCGCCCATGGGCCTGCACCCTAGTAGGAGTCAGCGCCCATGGGCCTGCACCCTAGTGGGAGTCTGGGCCTGCACCCTAGTGGGAGTCAGCGCCTGCACCCTAGTAGGAGTCAGCGCCCATGGGTCTGCACCCTAGTAGGAGTCAGCGCCCATGGGTCTGCACCCTAGTAGGAGTCAGCGCCCATGGGTCTGCACCCTAGTAGGAGTCAGCACCCATGGGTCTGTACCCTAGTAGGAGTCAGCACCCATGGACCTGAACCCTAGTAGGAGTCAGCGCCCATGGGTCTGCACCCTAGTAGGAGTCAGCGCCCATGGGTCTGCACCCTAGTAGGAGTCAGCACCCATGGGTCTGTACCCTAGTAGGAGTCAGCGCCCATGGGTCTGCACCCTAGTAGGAGTCAGCGCCCATGGGTCTGCACCCTAGTAGGAGTCAGCGCCCATGGGTCTGCACCCTAGTAGGAGTCAGCGCCCATGGGCCTGTACCCTAGTAGGAGTCAGCGCCCATGGGCCTGTACCCTAGTAGGAGTCAGCATCCATGGGCCTGTACCCTAGTAGGAGTCAGCGCCCATGGGTCTGCACCCTAGTAGGAGTCAGCGCCCATGGGCCTGTACCCTAGTAGGAGTCAGCACCCATGGACCTGTACCCTAGTAGGAGTCAGCGCCCATGGGCCTGTACCCTAGGAGAAGTCAGCGCCCATGGACCTGAACCCTAGTAGGAGTCAGCGCCCATGGGCCTGTACCCTAGTAGGAGTCAGCGCCCATGGACCTGTACCCTAGTAGGAGTCAGCGCCCATGGACCTGAACCCTAGTAGTAGTCAGCGCCCATGGGCCTGCACCCTAGTAGGAGTCAGCGCCCATGGACCTGTACCCTAGTAGGAGTCAGCGCCCATGGGCCTGTACCCTAGTAGGAGTCAGCGCCCATGGACCTGTACCCTAGTAGGAGTCAGCGCCCATGGACCTGAACCCTAGTAGTAGTCAGCGCCCATGGGCCTGTACCCTAGTAGGAGTCAGCGCCCATGGACCTGTACCCTAGTAGGAGTCAGCGCCCATGGACCTGAACCCTAGTAGTAGTCAGCGCCCATGGACCTGTACCCTAGTAGGAGTCAGCGCCCATGGGCCTGTACCCTTGGAGGAGTCAGTGCCCATGGACCTGTACCCTAGTAGGAGTCAGCACTCATGGACCTGAACCCTAGTAGGAGTCAGCGCCCATGGGCCTGTACCCTAGTAGGAGTCAGCACCCATGGGCCTGAACCTTAAGAGGCGAGGCAGAGTGAATTCACTTACATCCCTCAGCGACCATGTTGCTGACATATTTCCTGGCACTCTGCACATTCTGTTTGGTGGCTTGTAGCGATTCGCCCGGCTTCCACACTTCAACGGCGTCGGAGAAAGTGATAATATTGAAGGCGTCGTTGGGGCGGAGGTCGCTCAGGATGGTGTTCATGGCTTCCTTAGTCTGCAAGTAAAGTTTATGTGGAGGTTAGATGACAGAAAAAGCCGTTCCACTCCTTCCTCCAGGCTCACAAGAACAGGAAAATGGCTCAGGAGTCAGAAACCAACAATCAACATGACACAGTACCCAGAAGGCAAAGTACATCGTTCCCAAGCCTTCACCTCTGTGGTGTCAGCCCGTGGCTCGTTGGGTCTCGCTCTCGCCCTCTGAGTCCAGAAGGGCATGGGTTCGAGCTCCCACACCAGAGACTCGAGCCCCGTAATCCAGGCTCGACACTCTCCCAGTGCTGGTACTGAGGGAGCGCCGCACTGTCGGAGGGGCGGTACTGAGGGAGCACCGCACTGTCGGAGGGGCGGTACTGAGGGAGCGCCGCACTGTCAGAGGGGCGGTACTGAGGGAGCGCCGCACTGTTGGAGCGGCGGTACTGAGGGAGCGCCGCACTGTCGGAGGGGCGGTACTAAGGGAGCGCCGCACTGTCGGAGGGGCAGTACTGAGGGAGCACCGCACTGTCGGAGGGGCGGTACTGAGGGAGCGCCGCACTGTCGGAGGGGCGGTACTGAGGGAGCGCCGCACTGTCGGAGGGGCGGTACTGAGCAAGCGCCGCACTGTCGGAGGGGTGGTACTGAGAAAGCGCCGCACTGTCGGAGGGGTGGTACTGAGGGAGCGCCGCACTGTCGGAGGGGCGGTACTGAGGGAGCGCTGCACTGTCGGAGGGGCGGTACTGAGGGAGTGCCGCACTGTCGGAGGGGCGGTACTGAGGGAGCGCCGCACTGTCGGAGGGGCGGTACTGAGGGAGCGGCGCACTGTCGGAGGGGCGGTACTGAGGGAGCGGCGCACTGTCAGAGGGGCAGTATTGAGGGAGCGCCGCACTGTCGGAGGGGCGGTACTGAGGGAGCGGCGCACTGTCGGAGGGGCAGTACTGAGGGAGCACCGCACTGTCGGAGGGGCAGTACTGAGGGAGCGCCGCACTGTCGGAGGGGCGGTACTGAGGGAGCGCCGCACTGTCGGAGGGGCTGTACTGAGGGAGCGCCGCACTCTCGGAGGGGCGGTACTGAGGGAGCGCCGCACTGTCGGAGGGGCAGTACTAAGGGAGCACTGCACTGTCAGAGGGGCAGTACTGAGGGAGCGCCGCACTGTCGGAGGGGCAGTACTAAGGGAGCGCCGCACTGTCAGAGGGGCAGTACTGAGGGAGCGCCGCACTGTCAGAGGGGCAGTACTGAGGGAGCGCCGCACTGTCGGAGTGGCGGTACTGAGGGAGCGCCGCACTGTCGGAGGGGCAGTACTGAGGGAGCGCCGCACTGTCGGAGGGGCGGTACTGAGGGAGCGCCGCACTGTCGGAGGGGCAGTACTGAGGGAGCGCCGCACTGTCGGGGGTGCCGTCTTTCGGGATGAGACGTTAAACCCGAGGCCCCCGTCTGCCCTCTCAGGTGGATGTAAAAGATCCCACGGCCACTATTGGAAGAAGAGCAGGGGGGAGTTCTCCCCGGTGTCCTGGGGCCAATATTTATCCCTCAACCAACATCACTAAAAAACAGATGATCTGGTCATTTATCACATTGCTGTTTGTGGGAGCTTGCTGTGCGCAAATTGGCTGCCACGTTTCCTACATTACAACAGTAACCACACTTCAAAAAAAGTCCTTCATTGGCTGTGAAGAGCTTCGGGACGTCCTGAGGTGGTGAAAGGCGCTGGAGAAATGGGAGTCTTTCAATAATAGAGATTGGGGGGAACGAGGACGGAAAAGAGAGACAGACTCCCATTTCTCCAGCCCCTTTCCCCACCTCAGGACGTCCCGAAGCTCTTCACAGCCAATGAAGGACTTTTTTCGAAGTGTGTTCACTGTTGTAATGGAAACGCGGCAGCCAATTTGCGCACAGCAAGCTCCCACAAACCTCTCCGCCTCTCTCTCTCCTCCTGTAAGACGCTCCTTAAAACCGACCTCCTTGACCAAGCTTTTGGTCGCCTGTCCTAATATCTCCTTATGTGCCTCGGGGTCTGACCTACTCTCCTGCGAAGTGCCTTGGGACGTTTTTGCAACTTACAGTTCAGAGGGACCCTGGGGGTCCTTGTGCACGAAACACAAAAAGTTAGCGTGCAGGTCCAGCAAGTAATCAAAAAGGCAAATGGAATGTTGGCCTTTATTGCAAAGGGGGCTGGAGCATAAAAGCAGGGAAGTCCTTGTTAGATCCGTGATTCTTTAAATAGGATGTTTCCCCAAGAACCACACGAAGGCTGCAACTTAACAATCAACAGGTATTTACTGGAATAACAACAGAAAATGCTGGAAAAACTCAGCAAGTCAGGCAACATCCGTGGAGAGAAATTTGAGTTGACGTTTCGGGTTTGACCCTTCTTCAAAACTGGAGAGAAAAGGAACTAGATCGAAGGCAGGGCTGCGATCGGACAAAAGAGTAGGGTAGTCTCAAGACTTGGGTACAGAGGCATGCTCAAGGCTTATATACAGGTGTGGTCACTGCCGGTACTACAGTATACAGGAGCTGTAAAAGTAGTACGATAGCAAAATACTGCAGATGTTGGAAATCCGAAATAACAACAGAAAATGCTGGAAAAACTCAGCAGGTCAGGCAACATCCGTGGAGAGAAATTTGAGTTGACGTTTCGGGTTCAAAACTGGAAAGAAAAGAAACTAGATCGAAGGCAGGGCTGCGATCGGACAAAAGAATAAAAGAAACAAAAGAAGTAAAAGAGATTAGAAGCTAGACGAGATGGTAATAGGCTGAGATTAGGTGTAAAGTGTACTGGCAGGGCAAGAGATAGCTGCCAGAACTGTAAAAGTAGTTCTCTCTTAAAGGTATATACACTACAGTCCTGCTACAACTGTACAGGGCATTGGTGAGACCACACCTTGAGTACTGCGTACAGTTTTGGTCTCCTTATTTAAGGAAAGATATACTTGCATTGGAGGCAGTTCAGAGACGATTCACTCGGTTAATTCCGGAGATGAGGGGGTTGACTTATGAGGAAAGGTTGAGCAGGTTGGGCCTATACTCATTGGAGTTTAGAAGAGTGAGAGGGGATCTTATTGAAACACATAAGATACTGAGGGGGCTCGACAGGGTAGATGTAGAGAGGATGTTTCCCCTCGTGGGGAAATCTAGAACTCGGGGGCACAGTCTCAGAATAAAGGGTCGCCCTTTTAGAACTGAGATGAGGAGGAATTTCTTCTCTCAGAGGGTCGTAAATCTGTGGAGTTCTCTGCCCCAGAGAGCCGTGGAGGTTGGGTCATTGAGGTGGAGGCAGACAGATTTTGGCAAGATAAGGGAGTGAAGGGTTATGGGGAGCGGGCGGGGAAGTGGCTTTGAGCCCGAGATCAGCCATGATCTTATTGAATGGCGGAGCAGGCTCGAGAGGCCGAATGGCCGACTCCTGCTCCTATTTCTTATGTTCTTATGGTCACTTGCCCTAATATCTCCTTATGTTAAAAGCGTTGGATAAACCCGAGTTGTTGGTGTTTAGATATTTCAGCCGGAAGGTGTCTTGAGGCGTACCTGTCTGATTTTCGTTCCGATCATGGAGGAGCTGACGTCAATGACAAAGATGACATTCTTGGTGACAACAGGCAAACTTCTCGGAGCGAAGTAATGAACAAAATATCCGTTGTAAGTCTGGAGAGAAAAGGACGAGAGACGCAATACTTAGTCATTTTATATATTGACCGGTTAAAAATTGTTTCTCTACTTGGTCATTTTCTACAGGGTGAGTCATCTGTGGATCGGTCGCTCTCACTCTCGTCCTCTGGTCAGACGGTTGTGGGTTCGAGCCCCCACTCCAGAAACTCGAGTCCCATAATCCAGGCCCGATACTCCCCCGGTGCCAGTACTGAGGGAGCGCCGCACTGTCGGAGGAGCAGTACTGAGGGAGCGCCGCACTGTAGGAGGGGCGGTACTGAGGGAGTGCCGCACTGTCGGAGGGGCGGTACTGAGGGAGTGCCGCACTGTCGGAGGGGTGCTCCTGAGGGAGCGCCGCACTGTCGGAGGGGCGCTCCTGAGGGAGCACCGCACTGCCGGAGGGGCAGTACTGAGGGAGCGCCGCACTGACGGAGGGGCGGTACCGAGGGAGCGCTGCACTGCCGGAGGAGCAGTACTGAGGGAGCGCCGCACTGTCGGAGGGGCGGTACTGAGGGAGCGCCGCACTGTCGGAGGGGCAGTACTGAGGGAGCGCCGCACTGTCAGAGGGGCGGTTCTGAGGGAGCGTCGCACTGTCGGAGGGACGGTACTGAGGGAGTGCCGCACTGTCGGAGGGGCGGTACTGAGGGAGCGCCGCACTGTCGGAGGGGTGATTCTGTGGGAGTGCCGCACTGTCGGAGGGGCGGTACTGAGGGAGCGCCGCACTGTCGGAGGGGCGGTACTGAGGGAGTGCAGCACTGTCGGGGGGGCGGTACTGAGGGAGCGCTGCACTGTCGGAGGGGTGATTCTGTGGGAGAGATGTTAAACCCGAGGCCCCCGTCTGCCCTCTCAGGTGGACGTAAAAGATCCCACGGCCACTATTGGAAGAAGAGCAGGGGGGAGTTCTCCCCGGTGTCCTGGGGCCAATATTTATCCCTCAACCAACATCACTAAAACAGATGATCTGGTCATTATCACATTGCTGTTTGTGGAAGCTTGCTGTGCGCAAATTGCCTGCCGCGTTTCCCACATTACAACAGTGACCACACTTCAAAAAAAGTCCTTCATTGGCTGTGAAGCGCTTTGGGACGTCCTGAGGTGGGGAAAGGGGCTGGAGAAATGGGAGTACTTTCTTTTACTTTTTACTTTCCTTTCTCACCCAGCCCACCACCGTCCCTGCACCTGCCATATAACTTGGAGAGGGTGCGGAGGAGATTGACCAGAATGGTACCAGGGATGAGGGACTTCAGTGATGTGGAGAGACTGGAGAAGCTGGGATTGTTCTCCTTAGAGCAGAGAAGGTTAAGGGGAGATTGACCAGAATGGTACCGGGGATGAGGGACTTCAGTGATGTGGAGAGACTGGAGAAGCTGGGGTTGTTCTCCTTAGAGCAGAGAAGGTTAAGGGGAGATTGACCAGAATGGTACCAGGGATGAGGGACTTCAGTGATGTGGAGAGACTGGAGAAGCTGGGGTTGTTCTCCTGAGAGCAGAGAAGGTTAAGGGGAGATTGACCAGAATGGTACCAGGGGATGAGGGACTTCAGTGATGTGGAGAGACTGGAGAAGCTGGGGTTGTTCTCCTTAGAGCAGAGAAGGTTAAGGGGAGATTGACCAGAATGGTACCAGGGATGAGGGACTTCAGTGATGTGGAGAGACTGGAGAAGCTGGGATTGTTCTCCTTAGAGCAGAGAAGGTTAAGGGGAGATTGACCAGAATGGTACCAGGGATGAGGGACTTCAGTGATGTGGAGAGACTGGAGAAGCTGGGATTGTTCTCCTTAGAGCAGAGAAGGTTAAGGGGAGATTGACCAGAATGGTACCAGGGATGAGGGACTTCAGTGATGTGGAGAGACTGGAGAAGCTGGGGTTGTTCTCCTTAGAGCAGAGAAGGTTAAGGGGAGATTTTTTTTTTTTTTTTCATTGATGCGATGTGGGCGTCGCTGGCTAGGCCTGCATTTCGTGCCCATCCCTAATTGCCCTTGAGAAGATGGTGGTGAGCCGCCTTCTTGAACCGCTGCAGTCCATATGGTGTAGGTACACCCACAATGCTGTTAGGAAGGGAGTTCCCGGATTTTGGCCCAGCGACAGTGAAGGAACGGCGATACAGGT
>NW_028225185.1:39332970-39355216 GCF_052327205.1 Somniosus microcephalus
CCCGACTCCCCAAAGCCTTTCCACCATCTACAAGGCACAAGTCAGGAGTGTGATGGAATACTCTCCACTTGCCTGGATGAGTTGCAGCTCCAACAACACTCGAGAAGCTCGACACCATCCAGGACAAAGCAGCCCGCTTGATCGACACCCCATCCACCACCTTAAACATTCACTCCCTCCACCACCGGCACACCGTGGCTGCAGTGTGTCCCATCTACAAGATGCACTGCAGCAACTCGCCAAGGCTTCTTCGGCAGCACCTCCCAAACCTGCGACCTCTACCACCTAGAAGGACAAGGGCAGCAGGCGCACGGGAACACCACCACCTCCAAGTTCCCCTCCAAGTCACACACCATCCTGACTTGGAAATATATCGCCGTTCCTTCATCGTCGCTGGGTCAAAATCCTGGAACTCCCTTCCTAACAGCGCTGTGGGAGCACCTTCACCACACGGACTGCAGCGGTTCAAGAAGGCGGCTCACCACCACCTTCTCAAGGGGCGATTAGGGACGGGCAATAAATGCTGGGCCTTGCCAGCGACGCCCACAACCCATGAATGAATGAAAAGAAACAAACAGAGACAATCAGGAAGGATATCTCGGCCTCGGAGTGGGAGCAGCACAGATTGAGCAAAACGATACCGGGGGCTACAAGGGTTAAATTCCGAGGACAGGTTGCACAGACTGGGCTTGTGTTCCCTCGAGTGTAGAAGATTAAGGGGTGATCTGATCGAGGTGTTTGAGGTGATTAAAGGATCCGATCGGGTCAATCGAGAGAGAAACTATTTCCTCTGGTGGGGGGAGTCCAGAACAAGGGGGCAGAACCTTCAAATTAGAGCCAGGCCGTTCAGGGGTGATGTCAGGAAGCACTTCTTCACACAAAGGCTGGTGGAAATCTGGAACTCTCTTCCCCAAAGAGCTGTCGAGGCTGGGGGTCAATTGGAGCTTTCAAGACTGAGATTGAGAGATTTTTGTTGGGTGAGGGGATTGAGGGATACGGAACCAAGGCGGGTAGATGGAGTTAAAATACAGATCAGCTGTGATCTAATTGAATGATGCAGCAGGCTCAAGAGGCTGAATGGCCTCCTGTTTCTATGTAACAGGCTCGAGGGGCTGAACGGCCTCCTCCTGTTCCTAATGTAACAGGCTCGAGGGGGGCTGAACGGCCTCCTCCTGTTCCTAATGTAACAGGCTCGAGGGGGCTGAACGGCCTCCTCCTGTTCCTAATGTAACAGGCTCGAGGGGGCTGAATGGCCTCCTCCTGTTCCTAATGTAACAGGCTCGAAGGGCTGAATGGCCTCCTCCTGTTCCTAATGTAACAGGCTCAAGGGGGGCTGAACGGCCTCCTCCTGTTCCTAATGTAACAGGCTCGAGGGGGCTGAATGGCCTCCTCCTGTTCCTAATGTAACAGGCTCGAAGGGCTGAACGGCCTCCTCCTGTTCCTAATGTAACAGGCCCGAGGGGGCTGAACGGCCTCCTCCTGTTCCTAATTTAACAGGCTCGAGGGGCTGAATGGCCTCCTCCTGTTCCTAATGTAACAGGCTCAAGGGGGGCTGAACGGCCTCCTCCTGTTCCTAATGTAACAGGCTCGAGGGGCTGAATGGCCTCCTCCTGTTCCTAATGTAACAGGCTCGAGGGGGCTGAATGGCCTCCTCCTGTTCCTAATGTAACAGGCTCGAGGGGGCTGAACGGCCTCCTCCTGTTCCTAATGTAACAGGCTCGAGGGGCTGAATGGCCTCCTCCTGTTCCTAATGTAACAGGCTCGAGGGGGCTGAACGGCCTCCTCCTGTTCCTAATGTAACAGGCTCGAGGGGGCTGCACGGCCTCCTCCTGTTCCTAATGTAACAGGCTCGAGGGGGCTGAATGGCCTCCTCCTGTTCCTAATGTAACAGGCTCGAGGGGGCTGAATGGCCTCCTCCTGTTCCTATGTTCAAGGCCATTCACGACACCGATCCCCTCCCCTTCCCCCACACCCCTCCCCCACTGACCTGTATGTCCCCGATTAGATCAGTCGGTCTGACGTCATACTGGACCACAAAGTCTCCCAGAATGCCTTGGCTGGAGTAGTGGGCCTGCTGCTCCGGGGTCGGGGCGAACCTGATCCGGGCGCAGCTCTGAGTTCGCTCGATGGTGGTGGATTCCGGGCTGTCCTGGCTTCCTGCGGAGAGAGGAGGGCGGGCACAAGACATTCATTCAGGGCTCCTCACCGCATTCCCCACAGAGCAGGTTCCACCACCCCCTCCCGCGTGCCCCCCCCCTCCTGACTGCTGTTGCACCCAGTGCCGCTACCTGTAAGCGAGGGGGTAGGTGGCCATTTTGAAAAGGGGCCTCCCTTACCGGGGCCTGCTTCAGGCGAGCGGCCTCCTTCAAATACGCAAAGCGGGCATCTGACATCGCCAACAGGGACCCCTGGCAGCCATTTTAGGTCGGAAAACCGGCAACAACAACAACAACAAGTTGTATTTATTTAGCGCCTTTAAGGTCCTGAGGAGTGTCACAAGACAAAAAATTTGACCTAAGCCGGTCTTAACCTGCGCTCGACAGGCTCCGACCGCTTCCCCGGGCGATGGAACCCAAGAGGGCCTCCGAAGGCAAGTCCCGAACAACCTCCGTGGGGCTCGGAGGAAGAGCAGGAGTGGCCGACGGGAAATAATCCAGGGCCGCGGGCATACCCGGGCCCCCCAGCGCGCACCCGCCATCCGCCATCGCGGGCTCTTCTCTCCCTCCCCCGCCGATCTACCTTCCTGGCGGGAGCTGCGGCCTACAACCCAGGCTTCAGTCGGGTGATGGTGCAGGAGGCCGGAGCCTCAAAATGGCGAGTGGGTGGGGGTCAAAAGTCAAAACCCTCTCTCTCCTGCTCCCCCCACGACCCCCGACCCCCAAAACTTTTCTCCTTACCTTTCAGTCTGTTGGTGAGGAGTTTGCTGGTCCTGATGGGCAGCACCCGGACGTACTCGATGCCGGCGCGCTCCGAGATCGCCACCTCGACGGTCAGGTTTCCCACCACCTGCCCGGGCCCGAGGCTGACCGCCAGCTCGTACCGGCCCAGCCGCCGCTGCAGCAGCTCCTCGTAGGTCAGCGCGAAGTCCACGCGGCCCCAGGCCTCCACGTTCACCGCCACGCGGAACCTCTCCGTCTCGCGGCCCCTGCGGCGGACGCAAGCTTTCAGTCCCGGCCCTTGGTCGCGCGCCCACTCAAAGAGAAGACCCGACCTCGCCGGCTTTATTGCCCGAATCCTCGCTGTCCCCTTCATAAGAACATAAGCAATAGGAGCAGGAGGAGGCCATTCGGCCCCTCGAGCCTGCTCCGCCATTCAATGTGATCATGGCTGATCATCCAAATTCAGTACCCTGTCCCTGCTTTCTCCCCATATCCCTTGATCCCTTTAGCCTCAAGAAATATATCTAACTCCTTCTTGAATATATTTAATGAATTGGCCTCTACTGCCTTCTGTGGTAGAGAATTCCACAGGTTCACCACTCTCTGGGTGAAGAAATTCCTCCTCATCTCTGTCCTAAATGGCTTACCCCTTATCCTTAGACTGTGACCCCTGGTTCTGGACTCCCCGACCATCGGGAACATCCTTCCTGCATCTAGACTGTCCAGTCCTGTTAGAATTTTATAAGTTTCAGTGAGATCCCCTCTCATTCTTCTAAACTCCAGTGAGTATAAGCCCAATCGACCCAATCTCTCCTCATACGTCATTCCTGCCATCCCAGGTATCCCTGGTAATTCCCTCCGTAAACCTCTCTGCCTCTCTCTCCTCCTTTAAGACGCTCCTTAAAACCGACCTCTTTGACCCAAGCTTTTGGTCACCTGTTCCCTAATATCTCCTTAAGTGGCTCGGGGTCAAATTGTGTTTGATAATCGCTCCTCTGAAGCGCATTGGGACGTTTTACTACATTAAAGGCACTGGATAGATGCGAGTTGTCCAAACACAGGTCATTGGTCAGACTGCACAGCAACATAAAAACAGGAGGAGGCCGTTCAGCCCCCTCGAGCCTGTTACATTAGGAACAGGAGGAGGCCGTTCAGCCCCTCGAGCCTGTTACATTAGGAACAGGAGGAGGCCGTTCAGCCCCCTCGAGCCTGTTACATTAGGAACAGGAGGAGGCCATTCAGCCCCCTCGAGCCTGTTACATTAGGAACAGGAGGAGGCCATTCAGCCCCTCGAGCCTGTAACATTAGGAACAGGAGGAGGCCATTCAGCCCCCTCGAGCCTGTTACATTAGGAACAGGAGGAGGCCGTTCAGCCCCCTCGAGCCTGTTACATTAGGAACAGGAGGAGGCCGTTCAGCCCCCTCGAGCCTGTTACATTAGGAACAGGAGGAGGCCGTTCAGCCCCCTCGAGCCTGTTACATTAGGAACAGGAGGAGACCATTCAGCCCCCTCGAGCCTGTTACATTAGGAACAGGAGTAGGCCGTTCAGCCCCCTCGAGCCTGTTACATTAGGAATAGGAGGAGGCCATTCAGCCCCTCGAGCCTGTTACATTAGGAACAGGAGGAGGCCGTTCAGCCCCCTTGAGCCTGTTACATTAGGAACAGGAGGAGGCCATTCAGCCCCCTCGGGCCTGTTACATTAGGAACAGGAGGAGGCCATTCAGCCCCTCGAGCCTGTTACATTAGGAACAGGAGGAGGCCATTCAGCCCCCTCGGGCCTGTTACATTAGGAACAGGAGGAGGCCATTCAGCCCCTCGAGCCTGTTCCGCCATTCAATGAGATCAGGGCTGATCTGCGACCTCACTCCATCTCCCCGCCTTTGCCCCGTATCGCTTAATACTTTTGGTTAACAGAAATCTATCAATCTCAGATGTAAAATTAACAATTGACCCCCGGCATCAATTGCCATTTGCGGAAGAGAGTTCCAAACTTCTCCCACCCTTTGTGTGTCGAAGTGTTTCCTAACTTCACTCCTGAAAGGTCTGGCTCTAATTTTTAGACTCTGCCCCCTAGTCCGAGACTCCCCAACCAGCGGAAATAGTTTCTCTCTCTCTACCCTATCGGTGCCCCTTAATATCCTGAAAACTTCGATCAGATCGACCCCTTAACCTTCTAAATTCCAGGGAATATGACCCTAGTTTGTGTAATCTCTCCTCCTAACTTAACCCTTGGGGTCCGGGTATCATTCTGGTAAACCTACGCTGCACTCGCTCCGAGGCCAATATATCCTTCCTAAGGTGTGGGGCCCAGAACTGCTCCCAGTGCTCCAGGTGTGGTCCAACTCGGGTTGTGCATCTGGAGTGCTGAGCCCAGTTTTGGTCCCCCTCATATGGCGGGTGCCATAGTGGCCTTGGAAAAGATATGAGGAGGTGAGATATGAAACTCATTGCCAGCTTAAAGAACCTCAGATAGGCCCAAGGACCTTGGCCTATTGACTTCTCAGAAGCCTAGACCGAAAGGCGACCTGAAAGAGGTCTGTAAAATAATGCTAGGGCTGGGTAGAACAGGAGAACATAAGACGTAGGAGCAGGAGTCGGCCATTCGGCCCCTCGAGCCTGCTCCGCCATTCACTAAGATCATGGCTGATCTGATCTTGGACTCAGCTCCACTTCCCTGCCCGCTCCCCATAACCCTTGACTCCCTTACCGTTCAACAATCTGTCTATCTCCACCTTCAGTGACCCAGCCTCCACAGCTCCCGGGGGAAGAGAATTCCACAGATTCACAACCTTCTGAGAGAAGAAATTCTTCCTCTAATCTGTTTTATTCTGGAATTATGCCCCCTAGTTCTAGATTGAGTATTGTGTGCAGTTTTGGTCGCCTTATCTGAGGAAGGATGTTCTTGCCATGGAGGGAGTGCAGCGAAGATTCACCAGGCTGATACCTGGGATGGCAGGAATGACGTATGAGGAGAGATTGGGTCGATTGGGCTTATACTCACTGGAGTTTAGAAGAATGAGAGGGGATCTCATCGAAACTTATAAAATTCTAACAGGACTAGACAGACTAGATGCAGGAAGGATGTTCCCGATGGCGGGGGAGTCCAGAACCAGGGGTCACAGTCTAAGGATAAGGGGTAAGCCATTTAGGACTGAGATGAGGAGGAATTTCTTCGCCCAGAGAGTGGTGAACCTGTGGAATTCTCTACCACAGAAGGCAGTTGAGGCCAATTCATTAAATATATTCAAGAAGGAGTTAGATATATTTCTTAAGGCTAAAGGGATCAAGGGACATGGGGAGAAAGCAGGGACAGGGGACTGAATTTGGATGATCAGCCATGATCTCATTAAATGGCGGAGCAGGCTCGAGGGGCCGAATGGCCGACTCCTGCTCCTATCGTCTATGTATCTATGTTTCCCCATAACCCTTGACTCCCTTATCGTTCAAAAATCTGTCTATCTCCACCTTCAGTGACCCAGCCTCCACAGCTCTCTGGGGAAGAGAATTCCACAGATTTACAACCCTCTGAGAGAAGAAATTCCTCCTCATTTCTGTTTTATTCTGAAACTATGCCCCCTAGTTCTAGATTCCCCCACGAGGGGAAACACCCTCTCTGCATCTACCCTGTCGAGCCCCTTCAGAATCTTACATAATGTAAGAAGTCACACAACACCAGGTTATAGTCCAACAGCTTTATTTGCAATCACAAGCTTTCGGAGCGCTGCTCCTTCATCAGGTGAAGTGGAGAGATGCATATAGACACAGCATATATAGTCAGAGAATACTGCCAGATGATTACAGGTAATCTTTCTAACTGCCCTTTCTCACACCTCGGCAGGGAGGTAATCACAGCAATCAAAGGTGTGAATGGTTTCCAGCAAAAAAAATGTTTTTTGTCTGTTTTTTGTTTTTCATACAGACCCCAGCATCTGCAACATTTGACCCCTTGTGACCCCACCTCATTGTTCTTTGATGTAATGTTTCCCTGACTGACCTGTTTGGACACCATTCACACCTTTGATTGCTGTGATTATCTCTCTGCCGAGGTGTGAGAAAGGGCAGTTCGAAAGATTACCTGTAATCATCTGACATTATTCTCTGACTATATATGCTGTGTCTATATGCATCTCTCCACTTCACCTGACGAAGGAGCAGCGCCCCGAAAGCTTGTGATTTCAAATAAAACTGTTGGACTATAACCTGGTGTTGTGTGACTTCTTACATTTGTCCACCCCAGTCCAACTCCGGCATCTCCACACCAGAATCTTACATGTTTCAATAAGATCCCCTCTCATTCTTCTATTCTAGCATCCTATTGATAATAAAAACTGAAAATGCTGGAAATACTCAGTAGATCGGGCAGCGTCTGTGGAGAGAGAAACAGAGTTAACGTTTCAGGTCGATGACCCTTCGTCAGAACCGGAAAAAGTTGGAGACGGATCAGGTTTTTAAGTGAGTGTAGGGGCGGGGAAAGGGGGGAGGGGAGGAAAGAACAAAAGGGAAGGTCTGTGATAGGATGGAAGGCAGGAGAGATTAAGAGATGGTGCGAGGCCAAAGGAGATGGTAATGGGACAAGTTAAGAAACAAAAGATGGCTCTCGATGAAGTGTAAATGGTGATGGCAGAAAGATCGACAGCTGCCATGTGAGAGAGAGAGAAAAAATGACAAAAAAAGATAGAAGCAGTGGTTTCGATCTGAAATTGTTGAACTTGATGTTGAGTCCAGCAGGCTGTAGAGTGCCTAATCGAAAGATGAGGTGCTGTTCCTCGAGCTTACGTTGAGCTTTGTTGGAACAATGCAAGAGGCCGAGGGCGGAGAGGTCAGAGCGGGAGTGGAGCGGTGAATTAAAGTGACAGGCGACCGGAAGCTCGGGGTCACCCTTACGGACTGAACGGAGGTGTTCCGTAAAGCGCTCGCCCAATCTGCGTTTGGTCTCCCCAATGTAGAGGAGACCCCATCGTGAGCAGCGAATACAGTATACTAGATTGCGAGAAGTACAAGTAAATTGTTGTTTCAACCCGGGAAGGAGTGTTTCGGGCCCTGGACAGTGGGAAGGGAGGAGGTGAAAGGGCAGGTGTTACATCTCCTGCGCTTGCACGGGAAGGTGCCGGGCGAAGGGGAAGGGGTGTTGGGGGTGATAGAGGGGTGGACCAGGGTGTCTCGGAGGGAGCGGTCCCTTTGGAATGCTGAAAGGGGAGGTGAGGGGAAGATGCATTTGGTGGTGGGATCATGTTGGAGGTGGCGGAAATGGCGGAGGATGATCCGTTGAATGCGGAGGCTGGTGGGGTGAAAGGTGAGGACAAGGGGAACCCTATCGTGGTTCCGGGAGGGAGGGGAAGGGGTGAGTCCCTATTGATCGATTGTTTCAGTTTGACAGGTTGGGGAGGACCAGGGGGACAAGAGTTTAAACGGTGTAAGGGTGGGAATAGACTGGACCATGGGCGGTTTTGCATTCCCCAGTGAGTAGGGAGACTGTGGAATGTGTTGCAACTGGTGCGGTGGGTGCTGGCTCTCTGGGCTGGATTTTCTCAGCCCCGAGGAGGCGGGTATGGAGGCGGGGCTGCCGGGAAAGTTGCAGAATTTGGGGGCGGGTGGCAAACCCGCCCCCATCCCGCCTCCGTGCCCTCTTGCCAGGAGGCGGGAAGCCGTCCTGCCCCGGGTCCCGTCTCCTTGAGGCGGGAAAGTGATTAAAGCCTATTAACTGCCTGTTAAAAGGTAATTAACAGGCAGAAAATAGGATTATTCCCATTTTACCTTCCCAAGTGCAGGCTTCCCGACCTCGGTGAACCCCGCCAGGGTGGAGGAGGCGAGTAGGAGGTCTGCGGGGGTCGGAGGGGTCTGAAAGTGCAATGTAGAGGTGAGTGATGGGGTCGTAACTATGTAAGGTGAGTGTAAAGTGTTAAAAAATGTTCACTTACCTTTGTTTCTGCCTACAGCCTTCAGCTGCTGTGGATCCGGAGTCCCGACATCTTCATTGTAGATTTCACAGACTGGCTGTTGGATCCTCCGATCCAGCAGCCAGGTGATTGCTGCAAAGTTGAAAGGTTTGATGAGTCCTGAACACAAAGGCTCATCAAACTGCACAGAATGTCAGTGTTTGACAGCTTCACAGAGCCGTCAAACGCTGACATTACTTCTTTCAAAAAATCTTGACAGATGGCACGTCAGACGTTGCCGCGCTCTGTCACTGACTTCCCCCTAATTGGCCTGCTGAGCCCGCTGGGCGGGCTTAACAAGGTCAGTCAGGGAAATAACCCCCTGGTTGGCCAGAAGCTGATGGAGGCGGGATTGAAAGCCGGCAAGAAGCAGTCCCGCCCCCATTGACAAATTCCAGCCCCATGTATCCCTTCAAGAGGGAGCTGGGCAGGTTCCTGACTGGGGCAGAGATGGCATCATGTAGAAAGTAAGTGGATTGACAGATAACACACGGTATAAACTCTGGAAAATTCATCTCCGGCCCCCTCCTGGTCCAGGAGATCACGCGGGCTGTGTGTTATCGATAAAGACAATTACCTTCCATATGATTTAACGCGATGCACAAGGGCATGGCGGTTGTGTGGGATGGGGCTCAATGGGCCAGAGGGCCTTCTCCTGTCCATCATTCAACGAATAGTCACAGTTACTCCAGAGACTCGAGCCCCATAATCCAGGCCCGACACTCCCCCGGTGTCAGTACTGAGGGAGCGCCGCACTGTCGGAGGGGCGGTGCTGAGGGAGCGCCGCACTGTCGGAGGGGCGGTACTGAGGGAGCGCCGCACTGTCGGAGGGGCGGTGCTGAGGGAGCGCCGCACTGTCAGAGGGGCGGTACTGAGGGAGCGCCGCACTGTCGGAGGGGCGGTACTGAGGGAGCGCCGCACTGTTGGAGGGGAAGTACTGAGGTAGCGACGCACTGTCGGAGGGGAGGTACTGAGGGATTGACGCACTGTCAGAGGGGCAGTACTGAGGGAGCTCCGCACTGTTGGAGGGGCAGTACTGAGGGAGCGCCGCACTGTCGGAGGGGCAGTACTGAAAGAGCGCCGCACTGTCGAAGGGGCAGTACTGAGGGAGCGCCGCACTGTCGGAGGGGCGGTACTGAGGGAGCGCCGCACTATCTGAGGTACCGTCTTTCGGGATAAGACGTTAAACCCGAAGCCCCCGTCTGCCCTCTCAGGTGGATGTAAAAGATCCCATGGCCACTATTGGAAGAAGAGCAGGGGGGAGTTCTCCCCGGTGTCCTGGGGCCAATATTTATCCCTCAACCAAACATCACTAAAACAGCTGATCTGGTCATTATCACATTGCTGTTTGTGGGAGCTTGCTGTGCGCAGATTGGCTGCCGCGTTTCCCACATTACAACAGTGACCACACTTCAGAAAAAGTCCTTCATTGGCTGTGAAGAGCTTTGGGACGTCCTGAGGTGGGGAAAGGCGCTGGAGAAATGGGAGTCCTTTCTCTCTTACTCCCTTTCTTTCTCTCTGTCTTTCTTTCCTTCTCTCTCTCTTCCCTTTCATTCGTTCCTATTTAACCCTCCCTCCAGCCCCTTTGGGAGAGCACACGGCCCGCAAACCGCACCCCCCCCCCACCCCGGTACGCACTCCCGCTGCCCCTCCCCCAGCACCCCGTTACCTAGTGGCCACGTGTGCGGCAGTCTGGCCCCTCCTCCGCGCTGTGTCGTACACTCGCTGAGCCTTCTCCTTCTCCTTCACCTCCGCCGTATAAACCTTATCGTTCACCGTTCTGTCGCAGGACGGGTCGGGGGGGAGAGAGTGGGGGGAGGGAGAGAGAAAGACAAATTGAATTGCGGGGGGCAGGGGGGACGTTTCAACCGCTTTTGGCGAGCGAACAACCGCGGGTCAAAGGTGGTGGGTCCCTCACACTGTCACTCAGTAACCCCTCTCCCCCAGCGCCCTGTGTTACTGACTGTATCTCAACTGATGTTAATCCAGCTCCCTCACACTGTCACTCAGTAACCCCTCTCCCCCAGCGCCCTGTGTTACTGACTGTATCTCTACTGATGTTAATCCAGCTCCCTCACACTGTCACTCAGTAACCCCTCTCCCCCAGCGCCCTGTGTTACTGACTGTATCTCTACTGATGTTAATCCAGCTCCCTCACACTGTCACTCAGTAACCCCTCTCCCCCAGCGCCCTGTGTTACTGACTGTATCTCTACTGATGTTAATCCAGCTCCCTCACACTGTCACTCAGTAACCCCTCTCCCCCAGCGCCCTGTGTTACTGACTGTATCGCTACTGATGTTAATCCAGCTCCCTCACACTGTCACTCAGTAACCTCTCTCCCCCAGTGCCCTGTGTTACTGACTGTATCTCTACTGATGTTAATCCAGCTCCCCCCCTCGGTAGCCCCTCCCAGCCAGTTCCCTGACGATGCCCCTCCTGGGCGTTGGCGAGCCAGCCAGGCGACTGCATCACTTACAACGTGAAGTTGGAGATGAAGGCGGTTCCGGGCAGATCCACGTCGAAGACCGCCTCTTGCGATTCCAAGCCGGGATTGTGGACCGCACTCCGCACCGTGGTCAGAGCGTACCGCGAGACGATGCTGGAGCTAACGAAGAGGTCGGTGATCACCAGCTGGAAGGGGAAGGAAGTTTTACGTGATTGGAAATCAAGGCGTTTCTTACTTTAACATATATCGGGGCAAATCTTGCTGGAAAAATAACGACCTGTTAACAGCATCTCGACCTCAGCCTCCCCTTTATTTTTAAGAACTTGCTGGTTTTGCACATTAATTGCCCATTAAACTCGCCGCGGAAAGTTAGGGCTGGTAATTAAGGGCGTAAGGACACTTTTAACGCGCAATGCCACTCAGCCTCTGCGGCCCAGAAAGGGAACAATTTAACTGTTCAATCTCATTCCTGCAGGTAATCAATTGTTGTTAGAGATTTTCAAAGTGGAAAGTTGAACATTTTTCCTTTCTGTCTCTTTTTCTCTCTCTTTCTAATCCCAATCTTTCCTTCCCTCTCTTTATTTCTCCTTCTTAACCTGATTTGACACTAATTCACCCTTCTCCCCCGGGGTTCCTCCGTTCTGTCCAAAACTGTCGATCTCGCTGGTTTAAGGAGGTAGACCGTTGGTCCTGTCGTTCACTGTGTTCCCAGATGTCCCACTGCCCTTTCCGCGCCGTTATCAGCTCGCACTTCCAGCGGGTTACGGCCCAACTTATATTCCTGCTGAAGGATGAGGCTAAAAGTCTAACTAGCTGGGCACATTCCCATTTCTCCAGCGCCTTTCCCCACCTCAGGACGTCCCAAAGCGCTTCACAGCCAATGAATACTTTTTTGAAGTGTGGTCACTGTTGTAATGTAGGAAACGCGGCAGCCAATTTGCGCACAGTAAGATCCCACAAACAGCACTGTGTTAAATGACCGGATCATCTGTTTTTAGTGAAGGTTGGTTGAGGGATTAATATTGGCCCCAGGACACCGGGGAGAACACCCCCCTGCTCTTCTTCCAATAGTGGCCGTGGGATCTTTTACGTCCACCTGAGGGGGCAGACAGGTCCTTGGGTTTAATGTCTCATCCCGAAAGACGGCACCTCCGACAGTGCGGCGCTCCCTCAGTACTGCCCCACCGACAGTGCGGCGCTCCCTCAGTACCACCCCTCCGACAGTGCGACGCTCCCTCAGTACCCGCCCCTCCGACAGTGCGGTGCTCCCTCAGTACTGCCCCACCGACAGTGCGGCGCTCCCTCAGTACCGCCCCTCCGACAGTGCGGCGCTCCCTCAGTACCCCCCCTCCGACAGTGCGGCGCTCCCTCAGTACTGCCCCTCCGACAGTGCGGCGCTCCCTCAGTACTGCCCCTCCGACAGTGCGGCGCTCCCTCAGTACCGCCCCTCCGACAGTGCGGCGCTCCCTCAGTTCCGCCCCTCCGACAGTGCGGCGCTCCCTCAGTACTGCCCCTCCGACAGTGCGGCGCCCCCTCAGTACTGCCCCCCTGACAGTGCAGCGCTCCCTCAGTACCGCCCCTCCGACAGTGCGGCGCTCCCTCAGTACCGCCCCTCCGACAGTGCTGCGCTCCCTCAGTACCGCCCCTCCGACAGTGCGGCGCTCCCTCAGCACTGCACTGGGAGTGTCAGCCTAGCTTTATGTGCGCAAGTCCCTGGAGTGGGACTTGAACCCACAACCTTCTGACTCAGAGGCGAGGGGCGCTACCCACCGAGCCACAGCTGACACTGCCCCTCTCGCACAGCATCCATCGCCAGCGGGGAACCCACTCCCTCTGCACTCCAGCACAGAGGCCAGGAGATGTTGGCCCCCTCCTCCTCCACCCCCAATGGCTCCTTGGGTGCATGCCCTGCCCGGTGTGGGACTGAGCCCCCCCCACACACACAAACACACACACAGAGCAAGAAAGGCCCAGGCTCCATCCCCGGCCTGTGCCTACTGTGCTGGTCACAGTCTGCGGGCTAAACTGGCTTCCGTGCGGCTATATTGGGAAGGCCGTGGGATTGGGGAAAATAAAATCTGCCGGGATTCTTAGTCCAGATTGCTGCAAAACACTTCACGAACTGGCAGAGAAATGAGGTGTGTACAGAGAATGAGGAAACACTGGGCTTCAGATACAGAGTGAAGTCGGTCAATTGGAATTCAACCGCGGGTCCAACTCTAAGTCCTTTGTTTTGATACCATTCAGGATCCAGTCCTGGTGGTTACTACTTAATAACCAGAGCAGGCTGTCCAGACTCGACTATTGCAACGTTCCCTTGGCTGGCCTCCCAGCTCCCACCATGAGCTCATCCAAAGCTCCGCTGCCCGTGTCCTTACTCGCACCGAGTCCCGTTCACACCACCCGCCCTGCCCCCCTGTGCTCGCTGACCTACACTGGCTTCCGGTCCAGCAACGCCTCGATTTTAAAATTCTCCATCCTCGTGTTCAAATCCCTCCACGGGCTCCTCGCCCCCTCCCTCCCTATCTCTGTAACCTCCCCCAGCCCCTACAACCCTCCCTATCTCTGTAACCTCCTCCAGCCCCTACAACCCTCCCTATCTCTGTAACCTCCTCCAGCCGCTACAACCCTCCCTATCTCTGTAACCACCTCCAGCCCCTACAACCCTCCCTATCTCTGTAACCTCCTCCAGCCCCCTACAACCCTCCCTATCTCTGTAACCTCCTCCAGCCCCCACAACACTCCCTATCTCTGTAACCTCCGCCAGCCCCTACAACCCTCCCTATCTCTGTAACCTCCTCCAGCCCCCTACACCCCTCCCTATCTCTGTAACCTCCTCCAGCCCCTACAACCTTCGCTATCTCTGTAACCTCCTCCAGCCTCTACAACCCTACCTATCTCTGTAACCTCCTCCAGCCCCTACAACCCTCCCTATCTCTGTAACCTCCTCCAGCCCCTACAACCCTCCCTATCTCTGTAACCTCCTCCCCCCTACAACCCTCCCTATCTCTGTAACCTCCTCCAGCCCCCTACAACCCTCCCTATCTCTGTAACCTCCTCCAGCCCCTACAACCCTCCCTATCTCTGTAACCTCCTCCAGCCCCTACAACCCTCCCTATCTCTGTAACCTCCTCCAGCCCCCTACAACCCTCCCTATCTCTGTAACCTCCTCCAGCCCCCTACAACCCTCCCTATCTCTGTAACCTCCTCCAGCCCCCTACAACCCTCCCTATCTCTGTAACCTCCTCCAGCCCCTACAACCCTCCCTATCTCTGTAACCTCCTCCAGCCCCCTACAACCCTCCCTATCTCTGTAACCTCCTCCAGCCCCCTACAACCCTCCCTATCTCTGTAACCTCCTCCAGCCCCCTACAACCCTCCCTATCTCTGTAACCTCCTCCAGCCCCCTACAACCCTCCCTATCTCTGTAACCTCCTCCAGCCCCCTACAACCCTCCCTATCTCTGTAACCTCCTCCAGCCCCCTACAACCCTCCCTATCTCTGTAACCTCCTCCAGCCCCCTACAACCCTCCCTATCTCTGTAACCTCCTCCAGCCCCCTACAACCCTCCCTATCTCTGTAACCTCCTCCAGCCCCCTACAACCCTCCCTATCTCTGTAACCTCCTCCAGCCCCCTACAACCCTCCCTATCTCTGTAACCTCCTCCAGCCCCCTACAACCCTCCCTATCTCTGTAACCTCCTCCAGCCCCTACAACCCTCCCTATCTCTGTAACCTCCTCCAGCCCCTACAACCCTCCCAGATCTCCGGATTCTGGCCTCTCGCGCATCCCCCAATTTCCATCGCTTCGACATTGGCGACCGCGCCAGGCCCCCCGAGCTCTGGAATTCCCTCCCTAAACCTCTCCACCTCTCTCTCTCCTCCTTTAAGACGCTCCTTAAAACCGACCTCTGTGACCCAGCTTTTGATCACCTGTCCCTAATATCTCCTTATGGGGCTCGGGGTCAGATTCTGTCCGATTTACGCTCCTGTGAAGCACCGCGGGACGTTTTACTACATTAAAGGCGCTGGATAAATACAAGTTGTTGTTGTGAAGGTTTGGAAATAAGTGCTCTGCACGAGTCCATTTCTGGGATTCATTCCCGCTCCTGTTACAAATCCTGTCCTTAAATGTTAATTCAGACTGACACCCCCAATGCTGTACTGGGGCCTTAACCCATTCGGTCTCAAGCACCTCTTGCAGTCAGATAGTCGCGGATTCGAGCCCCCACACCAGAGACACAAGCCCTGTAATCCAGGCCCGACACTCCCCCGGTGCCAGTACTGAAGGAACGCCGCACTGTCGGAGGGGCGGTACTGAGGGAGCGCCGCACTGTCGGAGGGGCGGTACTGAGGGAGCGCCGCACTGTCGGAGGGGCAGTACTGAGGGAGTGCCGCACTGTCGGAGGGGCGGTACTGAGGGAGCGCCGCACTGTCGGAGGGGCGGTACTGAGGGAGCGCCACACTGTCGGAGGGGCGGTACTGAGGGAGCGCTGCACTGTCGGAGGGGCAGTACTGAGGGAGCGCCGCAATGTCGGAGGGGCGGTACTGAGGGAGTGCCGCACTGTCGGAGGGGCGGTACTGAGGGAGCGCCGCAATGTCGGAGGGGCGGTACTGAGGGAGTGCCGCACTGTCGGAGGGGCTCCACTGAGGGAGCGCCGCACTGTCGGAGGGGCAGTACTGAGGGAGTGCCGCACTGTCGGAGGGGCTCTACTGAGGTAGCGCCGCACTGTCAGAGGGGCGGTACTGAGGGAGCACCACACTGTTGGAGGGGCGGTACTCAGGGAGCACCGCACTGTTGGAGGGGCAGGACTGAGGGTGTGCCGCACTGTCGGAGGGGCTCTACTGAGGGAGCGCCGCACTGTCGAAGGGGCGGTACTGAGGGAGCGCGCACTGTCGGAGGGGCAGTACTGAGGTAGCGCCGCACTGTCGGAGGGGCGGTACTGAGGGAGCGCCGCACTGTCGGAGGGGCGGTACTGAGGGAGCGCCGCACTGTCGGAGGGGCGGTACTGAGGGAGCGCTGCACTGTCGGAGGGGCGGTACTGAGGGAGCGCCGCACTGTCGGAGGGGCGGTACTGAGGGAGCGCCGCACTGTCGGAGGGGCAGTACTGAGGTAGCGCCGCACTGTCGGAGGGGTGGTACTGAGGGAGCGCCGCACTGTCGGAGGGGCGGTACTGAGGGAGCGCCACACTGTCGGAGGGGCGGTACTGAGGGAGCACTGTACTGTCGGAGGGGCAGTACTGAGGGAGCGCCGCAATGTCGGAGGGGCGGTACTGAGGGAGTGCCGCACTGTCGGAGGGGCGGTACTGAGGGAGCGCCGCAATGTCGGAGGGGCGGTACTGAGGGAGTGCCGCACTGTCGGAGGGGCGGTACTGAGGGAGCGCCGCACTGTCGGAGGGGCGGTACTGAGGGAGCGCTGCACTGTTGGAGGGGCAGCACTGAGGGAGCGTCGCACTGTCGGAGGGGCTCCACTGAGGGAGCGCCGCACTGTCGGAGGGGCAGTACTGAGGGAGCGCCGCACTGTCGGAGGGGCAGTACTGAGGGAGCGCCGCACTGTCGGAGGGGCAGTACTGAGGGAGCGCCGCACTGTCAGAGGGGCAGTACTGGGGGAGTGCCGCACTGTCGGAGGGGCTGTACTGAGGGAGCGCCGCACTGTCGGAGGGGCAGTACTGAGGGAGCGCCGCACTGTCGGAAGTGCCGTCTTTCTGATGAGATGTTAAACCCGAGTCCCCGTCTGCCCTCTCAGGTGGACATAAATGATTTCACGGCCACGAATGGAAGAAGAGCAGGGCGGAGATATGGAGGCGGGAATGAGGAAACGTCTTGCATTTTTCCAGCGCCTTTCACCACCTCGGGACGTCCAAAAGCGCTTCACAGCCAATGAAGGACTTTTTTTGAAGTGTGGTCACTGTTGTAATGTAGGAAATGCGGCAGCCAATTTGTGCACAGCAAGCTCCCACAAACAGCAATGTGATAAATGACCGGATCATCGGTTTTAGTGATGTTGGTTGAGGGATAAATATTGGGCCCAGGACATCGGGGAGAACTCCCCCCTGCTCTTCTTCCAAAAGTGGCCGTGGGATCTTTTACATCCACCTGAGAGAGCAGACGGGGCCTCAGTTTAACACCTCATCTCGAAAGATGGCACCTCCGACAGTGCGGCGCTCCCTCAGTACTGCCCCTCCAACATTGCGGTGCTCCCTCAGTACTGCCCCTCCGACAGTGCGGCGCTCCCTCAGTACTGCCCCTCCAACATTGCGGCGCTCCCTCAGTACTGCCCCTCCGACAGTGCGGCGCTCCCTCAGTACTGCCCCACCAACATTGCGGTGCTCCCTCAGTACTGCCCCACCAACATTGCGGTGCTCCCTCAGTACTGCCCCTCCGACAGTGCGGTGCTCCCTCAGTACTGTCCCTCCGACAGTGCGGCGCTCCCTCAGTACTGGCCCTCCGACAGTGCGGCGCTCCCTCAGTACTGCCCCTCCAACATTGCGGTGCTCCCTCAGTACTGCCCCTCCGACAGTGCGGCGCTCCCTCAGTACTGCCCCTCCGACATTGCGGTGCTCCCTCAGTACTGCCCCTCCGACAGTGCGGCGCTCCCTCAGTACTGCCCCTCCAACATTGCGGTGCTCCCTCAGTACTGTCCCTCCGACAGTGCGGCGCTCCCTCAGTACTGGCCCTCCGACAGTGCGGCGCTCCCTCAGTACCGCCCCTTCGACAGTGCGGCGCTCCCTCAGTACCACCCCTCCGACAGTGCGGCGCTCCCTCAGTACCGCCCCTCCGACAGTGCGGCGCTCCCTCAGTACCGCCCCTCCGACAGTGCGGCGCTCCCTCAGTACTGCCCCTCCGACAGTGCGGCGCTCCCTCAGTACCGCCCCTCCGACAGTGCGGCGCTCCCTCAGTACTGCCCCTCCGACAGTGCGGCGTTCCCTCAGTACCGCCCCTTCGACAGTGCGGCGCTCCCTCAGTACTGCCCCTCCGACAGTGCGGCGCTCCCTCAGTACCGCCCCTTCGACAGTGCGGCGCTCCCTCACTACTGCCCCTCCGACACTGCGGCGCTCCCTCAGTACCGCCCCTCCGACAGTGTGGCGCTCCCTCAGTACTGGCACCGATGGATTGTCGGGCCTGGATTACACGGCTCGAGCCTCTGGAGTCGGGGCTCGGTTGCACCAGGAAGAGGGATTCAGTTTGCCCTAACTTAACCTGAGCTTCTCCATTAATTCTAGTGCTTCACGTTGAGAGGCACTCTCTGTGTGACTCAGTGTTAAATGGAAATCAAGCTGGACAATAACAACTCTGACTCCGTCGAGCTATTTCACAAACAAAGATCAGTGGAGTCGTACTCCACACACACACACAGCCTCCTGTTCATTGTCCCTGGCCAATGAGAGGCTGCACGGGATTAGATACAGCGTAAAGCTCCCTCTACACTGTCCCATCAAACACTCCCAGGGCCGGTACAGCAAGGGTTAGATACAGAGTAAAGCTCCCTCTACACTGTCCCATCAAACACTCCCAGGGCAGGTACAGCACGGGTTAGATACAGAGTAAAGCTCCCTCTACACGGTCCCATCAAACACTCCCAGGGCAGGTACAGCACGGGTTAGATACAGAGTAAAGCTCCCTCTACACTGTCCCATCAAACACTCCCAGGGCAGGTACAGCACGGGTTAGATACAGAGTAAAGCTCCCTCTACACTGTCCCATCAATAGCTTCCAGGGCAGGTACAGCACGGGTTAGATACAGAGTAAAGCTCCCTCTACACGGTCCCATCAAACACTCCCAGGGCAGGTACAGCACGGATTAGATACAGAGTAAAGCTCCCTCTACACTGCCCCATCAAACACTCCCAGGGCAGGTAGAGCAAGGGTTAGATAGAGAGTAAAGCTCCCTCTACACTGTCCCATCAAACACTCCCAGGGCAGATACAGCACGGGTTAGATACCGAGTAAAGCTCCCTCTACACGTCCCATCAAACACTCCCAGGGCAGGTACAGCACGGGTTAGATACAGAGTAAAGCTCCCTCTACACCGTCCCATCAAACACTCCCAGGGCAGGTACAGCGTGCGTTAGATACAGAGTAAAGCTCGCTCTACACTGTCCCATCAAACACGCCCAGGGCAGGTACAGCACGGGTTAGATACAGAGTAAAGCTCCCTCTACACTGTCCCATCAAACACTCTCAGGGCAGGTACAGCACAGGGTTAGATACAGAGTAAAGCTCCCTCTACAAATTTGCTTGAGTTTTTTTGGAAGTAACATACAGGGTGGATAAAGGGGAACCAGTGGACGTAGTGTATTTAGACTTCCAAAAGGCATTTGACAAGGTGCCACACAAAAGATTATTGCTCAAGGTAAAAAATCACGGGATTGGGGTTAATATTCTGGCGTGGGTGGAGGATTGGCTCTCTAACAGAAAGCAGAGAGTTGGGATAAATGGTTCGTTCTCAGATTGGCAACCAGTAACTAGTGGTGTTCCGCAGGGGTCAGTGCTGGGTCCCCAACTCTTTACAATCTATATTAACGATTTGGAGGAGGGGACCGAGTGTAACATATCAAAGTTTGCAGATGATACAAAGATGGGACGGAAAGTAGTGAGTGAGGAGGACATAAAAAACCTGCAAAGGGACATAGACAGGCTAAGTAAGTGGGCAGAGATTTGGCAGATGGAATACAATACTGGAAAGTGTGAGGTTATGCACTTTGGCAGGAAAAATCATAGAGCAAGTTATTATCTTAATGGCAAGAAACTGGAAAGTACTGTAGTACAATGGGATCTGGGGGTCCTGGTGCACGAAACTCAAAAAGTTAGTATGCAGGTGCAGCAAGTGATTAAGAAGGCCAATGGAATGTTGGCTTTTATTGCTAGGGGGATGGAATATAAAAACAGGGAGGTATTGCTGCAGTTGTACAAGGTATTGGTGAGACCGCACCTGGAATACTGCGTGCAGTTTTGGTGTCCATACTTAAGAAAAGACATACTTGCTCTCGAGTCAGTACAAAGAAGGTTCACTCGGTTAATCCCGGGGATGAGGGGGTGGTCATATGAGGAGAGGTTGAGTAGATTGGGACTCTACTCATTGGAGTTCAGAAGAATGAGAGGTGATCTTATCTTCTATATATATAAAGCGGCTCTTCTGTCTGTCTGTCCCGATGTCTGTCTGTCTGTCCGTGTTCTATACGTTTGAAAGTTACAGAGCGTACCGACGCGCGCGTTGCCTCAAAAGAAAGCTTGCGATTCCGGACCGGTCATAGGCATATTTACGTTTCGGCCGGACAAAAATCCGCCCGCGGTATCCGAAAAACGTTCAGCGTTCCGCTCATTAGCATCTCATTAGCGACCGTGGTGTGACGTCGAGCTCGACCAATCGGACGGCGGGTTCCTGGCGCGTGCCATCCTACAGTTGAGTGTCGAGTGACTCGACGATTGACCAATCCTACGCTTCGGTGACCTGACCGGTCGACCAATCGGTGCGTGTGTGGGCGGGCCTTATCCTTCTGAACCGAGGTGAGTGGCCGCCATCTTGATTTTTCACGAGTTTTTCCCCCACACTTTCTGTGTGTTAGGGAACTAAGGTAAATATTTTAATGATGTGTTAGGGAATTAAATAACAATTTATTTGTGTTTTAAATTGTGTTTAGCAAATGCGCACGCGGTGGGCGGGGCAGTTGGCTCCTCGTTCGAGACCAGGCCTGCGTCCGACCCGAGGGGCCACTTAGTTAACCGGCAGCCGAGCCCTGCCTCCTGTTCACATCTACCGTCCTTCTTGCATGGGCCTACCGAGCGACTCCTACTCCCTCCTCCTCTTTTGCTGCTCTCTATTTGTTTAATCGGCGAAAGATGAGTTTAAAAAAAAGAGGCCGCCAGTTGCGCAGCCGCCTTGACGCCGGCACGCATGCGCACGGCCCCCGTGACGCCAGCACACAGCCTCGGGAGATCGCGGGGGGGGGCGAGCCTCGGGAAATCGCGGGGGGGTGGAGAGCCTCGGGAAATCGCGGGGGGGGGGGAAGAGCCTCGGGAAATCGCGGGGGGGGGGGAGAGCCTCGGGAAAATCGCGGGGCGGGGAGAGCCTTGGGAAATCGCGGGGGGGGGGGAGAGCCTCGGGAAATCGCGGGGCGGGGGGGAGGAGCCTCGGGAAATCGCGGGGGGGGGGGGAGAGCCTCGGGAAATCGCGGGGGTTGGGGAGAGCCTCGGGAAATCACGGGGGGGGGGGGAGAGCCTCGGGAAATCGCGGGGTGGGGGAGAGCCTCGGGAAATCGCTGGGGGGGGGAGAGCCTCGGGAAATCGCGGGGGGGGGGTGGGGGAGAGCCTCGGGAAATCGCGGGGGTGGGGGAGAGCCTCGGGAAATCGCGGTGGGGGGGGGGAGAGCCTCGGGAAATCGCGGGGGGGGTGGGGGAGAGCCTCGGGAAATCGCGGGGGGGGGTGGGGAGAGCCTCGGGAAATCGCGGGGGGGGGTGGAGAGCCTCGGGAAATCGCGGGGTGGGGGAGAGCCTCGGGAAATCGCGGGGGGTGGGGGGAAAGCCTCGGGAAATCGCGGGGGGGGGGTGGAGAGCTTCTCTGTTCCCCCCCCCAGTCTCTCTCTGTTCCCCCCCCCCCCAGGCTCTCTCTGTTCCCCCCCCCCCCCCAGTCTCTCTCTGCCGCCCCCCCCAGTCGCTCTCTCTCTCTCTTCCAACAACAACATGCCCTCGAAAAAGCCTCGGCAACGCCGGGCTCACCCCAGCTAGTTGAAACATATAAGATTGTGAAGGGGTTGGATCGGGTGGATGCGGTGAGGATGTTCCCAATGATGGGTGAAACTAGAACTAGGGGGCATAATCTTAAAATAAGGGGCTGCTCATTCAAAACTGAGATGAGGAGAAACTTCTTCACTCAGAGGGTGGTAGGTTTGTGGAATTTGCTGCCCCAGAAAGCTGTGGAAGCTACATCATTAAATAAATTTTAAACAGAAATAGATAGTTTCCTAGAAGTAAAGGGAATTAAGGGTT
>NW_028225185.1:39355716-39478216 GCF_052327205.1 Somniosus microcephalus
GAGCTTTACTCTGTATCTAACCCGTGCTGTATCTGCCCTGGGAGTGTTTGATGGGACAGTGTAGAGGGAGCTTTACTCTCTATCTAACCCTTGCTCTACCTGCCCTGGGAGTGTTTGATGGGACAGTGTAGAGGGAGCTTTACTCTGTATCTAATCCGTGTTGTACCTGCCCTGGGAGTGTTTGATGGGACCGTGTAGAGGGAGCTTTACTCTGTATCTAACCCGTGCTGTACCTGCCCTGGAAGCTATTGATGGGACAGTGTAGAGGGAGCTTTACTCTGTACCTAACCCGTGCTGTATCTGCCCTGGGAGTGTTTGATGGGACAGTGTAGAGGGAGCTTTACTCTCTATCTAACCCTTGCTCTACCTGCCCTGGGAGTGTTTGATGGGACAGTGTAGAGGGAGCTTTACTCTGTATCTAATCCGTGATGTACCTGCCCTGGGAGTGTTTGATGGGACCGTGTAGAGGGAGCTTTACTCTGTATCTAACCCGTGCTGTACCTGCCCTGGAAGCTATTGATGGGACAGTGTAGAGGGAGCTTTACTCTGTATCTAACCCATGCTGTACCTGCCCTGGGAGTGTTTGATGGGACAGTGTAGAGGGAGCTTTACTCTGTATCTAACCCGTGCTGTACCTGCCCTGGGAGTGTTTGATGGGACCGTGTAGAGGGAGCTTTACTCTGTATCTAACCCGTGCTGTACCTGCCCTGGGAGTGTTTGATGGGACAGTGTAGAGGGAGCTTTACTCTGTATCTAACCCGTGCTGTACCGGCCCTGGGAGTGTTTGATGGGACAGTGTAGAGGGAGCTTTACGCTGTATCTAACCCCGTGCAGCCTCTCATTGGCCAGGGACAATGAACAGGAGGCTGTGTGTGTGTGTGGAGTACGACTCCACTGATCTTTGTTTGTGAAATAGCTCGACGGAGTCAGAGTTGTTATTGTCCAGCTTGATTTCCATTTAACACTGAGTCACACAGAGAGTGCCTCTCAACGTGAAGCACTAGAATTAATGGAGAAGCTCAGGTTAAGTTAGGGCAAACTGAATCCCCCTTCCTGGTGCAACCGAGCCCCCACTCCAGAGGCTCGAGCCGTGTAATCCAGGCCCGACAATCCATCGGTGCCAGTACTGAGGGAGCGCCGCACTGTCGGAGGGGCGGTACTGAGGGAGCGCCGCAGTGTCGGAGGGGCAGTACTGAGGGAGCGCCGCACTGTCGGAGGGGCAGTACTGAGGGAGCGCCGCACTGTCGGAGGGACAGTACTGAGGGAGCGCCGCACTGTCGAAGGGGCGGTACTGAGGGAGCGCCGCACTGTCGGAGGGGCAGTACTGAGGGAGCACCGCACTGTCGAAGGGGCGGTACTGAGGGAACGCAGCACTGTCGGAGGGGCGGTACTGAGGGAGCGCCGCACTGTCGGAGGGGCGGTACTGAGGGAGCACCGCACTGTCGGAGGGGCGGTACTGAGGGAGCGCCGCACTGTCGGAGCGGCGGTACTGAGGGAGCGCCGCACTGTCGGAGGGGCAGTACTGAGGGAGCGCCGCACTGTCGGAGGGGCGGTACTGAGGGAGCGCCGCACTGTCGGAGGGGCGGTACTGAGGGAGCGCCGCAGTGTCGGAGGGGCAGTACTGAGGGAGCGCCGCACTGTCGGAGGGGCAGTTCTGAGGGAGCGCCGCACTGTCGGAGGGACAGTACTGAGGGAGCGCCGCACTGTCGGAGGGGCAGTGCTGAGGGAGCCCCGCACTGTCGAAGGAGCGGTACTGAGGGAACGCAGCACTGTCGGAGGGGCGGTACTGAGGGAGCGCTGCACTGTCGGAGGGGCGGTACTGAGGGAGCACCGCACTGTCGGAGGAGCGGTACTGAGGGAGCGCCGCACTGTCGGAGGGGCGGCACTGAGGGAGCGCCGCACTGTCGGAGGGGCAGTACTGAGGGAGCGCCGCACTGTCGGAGGGGCGGTACTGAGGGAGCGCCGCACTGTCGGAGGGGCGGGACTGAGGGAGCGCCGCACTGTCGGAGGGGCGGTACTGATGGAGCGCCGCACTGTCGAAGGGGCGGTACTGAGGGAGCGCCGCACTGTCGGAGGGGCAGTGCTGAGGGAGCGCCGCACTGTCGGAGGGGCAGTACTGAGGGAGCGCCGCACTGTCGGAGGGGCAGTACTGAGGCAGCGCCGCACTGTCGGAGGGGCAGTACTGAGGGAGCACCGCAATGTCGGAGGTGCCATCTTTCGAGATGAGATGTTAAACTGAGGCCCCGTCTGCTCTCTCAGGTGGATGTAAAAGATCCCACGGCCACTTTTGGAAGAAGAGCAGGGGGGAGTTCTCCCCGGTGTCCTGGGCCCAATATTTATCCCTCAACCAAACATCAATAAAAACCAGATGATCTGGTCATTTATCACATTGCTGTTTGTGGGAGCTTGCTGTGCACAAATTGGCTGCCGCATTTCCTACATTACAACAGTGACCACACTTCAAAAAAAGTCCTTCATTGGCTGTGAAGCACTTTTGGACGTCCTGAGGTGGTGAAAGGCGCTGGAAAAATGCAAGACGTTTCCTCATTCCCGCCTCCATATCTCCGCCCTGCTCTTCTTCCATTCGTGGCCATGAAATCATTTATGTCCACCTGAGAGGGCAGACGGGGACTCAGGTTTAACATCTCATCAGAAAGACGGCACTTCCGACAGTGCGGCGCTCCTTCAGTCCCGCCCCTCCAACAGTGCGGCGCTCCCTCAGTACCGCCCCTCCGACAGTGCGGCGCTCCCTCAGTACTGCCCCTCCGACAGTGCGGCGCTCCCTCAGTACTGTCCCTCCGACAGTGCTGCGCTCCCTCAGCACTGCCCCTCCGACAGTGCGGCGCTCCCTCAGTACCGCCCCTCCGACAGTGCGGCGCTCCCTCAGTACTGCCCCTCCGACAGTGCGGCGCTCCCTCAGTACCGCCCCTCCGACAGTGCGGCGCTCCCTCAGTGCCGCCCCTCCGACAGTGCGGCGCTCCCTCAGTACCGCCCCTCCAACAGTACGGCGCTCCCTCAGTACCGCCCCTCCGACAGTGTGGCGCTCCCTCAGTACCGCCCCTCCGACAGTGCGGCGCTCCCTCAGTACTGCCCCTCCGACAGTGCGGCACTCCCTCAGTACTGCCCCTCCGACAGTGCGGCGCTCCCTCAGTACCGCCCCTCCGACTGTGCGGCACTCGCTCAGTACCGCCCCTCCGACAGTGCGGCGCTCCCTCAGTACTGCCCCACCGACAGTGCGGCGCTCCCTCAGTAGAGCCCCTCCGACAGTGCGGCACACCCTCAGTCCTGCCCCTCCAACAGTGCGGTGCTCCCTGAGTAGCGCCCCTCTGACAGTGCGGCGCTACCTCAGTAGAGCCCCTCCGACAGTGCGGTGCTCCCTCAGTACCGCCCCTCTGACAGTGCGGCGCTACCTCAGTAGAGCCCCTCCGACAGTGCGGCACTCCCTCAGTACTGCCCCTCCGACAGTGCGGCGCTCCCTCAGTGGTGCCCCTCCGACAGTGCGGCGCTCCCTCAGTGCTGCCCCTCCAACAGTGCGGCACTCCATCAGTACTGCCCCTCCGACAGTGCGGCGCTCCCTCAGTACCGCCCCTCCGACAGTGCGGCGCTCCCTCAGTACTGCCCCTCCGACAGTGCGGCGCTCCCTCAGTACCACCCCTCCGACAGTGCGGCACTCCCTCAGTACCGCCCCTCCGACAGTGCAGCGCTCCCTCAGTACCGCCCCTCCGACAGTGCGGCGCTCCCTCAGTACTGCCCCTCCCACAGTGCGGCGCTCCCTCAGTACCGCCCCTCCCACAGTGCGGCGCTCCCTCAGTACCGCCCCTCCGACAGTGTGGCGCTCCCTCAGTACCGCCCCTCCGACAGTGCGGCGCTCCCTCAGTACTGGCACCGGGGGAGTGTCGGGCCTGGATTACAGGGCTTGAGTCTCTGGCGTGGGGGCTCGAATCCGCGACTATCTGACTGCAAGAGGTGCTTGAGACCGAATGGGTTAAGGCCCCAGTACAGCATTGGGGGTGTCAGTCTGAATTAACATTTAAGGACAGGATTTGTAACAGGAGCGGGAATGAATCCCAGAAATGGACTCGTGCAGAGCACTTATTTCCAAACCTTCACAACAACAACTTGTATTTATCCAGCGCCTTTAATGTAGTAAAACGTCCCAAGGTGCTTCACAGGAGCGTAAATCGGACAGAATTTGACCCCGAGCCACATAAGGAGATATTAGGGACCGGCGACCAAAAGCTTGGTCACAGAGGTCGGTTTTAAGGAGCGTCTTAAAGGAGGAGAGAGAGAGGTGGAGAGGTTTAGGGAGGGAATTCCAGAGCTCGGGGGGCCTGGCGCGGTCGCCAATGTCGAAGCGATGGAAATTGGGGGATGCGCGAGAGGCCAGAATCCGGAGATCTGGGAGGGTTGTAGGGGCTGGAGGAGGTTACAGAGATAGGGAGGGTTGTAGGGGCTGGAGGAGGTTACAGAGATAGGGAGGGTTGTAGGGGGCTGGAGGAGGTTACAGAGATAGGGAGGGTTGTAGGGGGCTGGAGGAGGTTACAGAGATAGGGAGGGTTGTAGGGGGCTGGAGGAGGTTACAGAGATAGGGAGGGTTGTAGGGGCAGGAGGAGGTTACAGAGATAGGGAGGTTTGTAGGGGCTGGAGGAGGTTACAGAGATAGGGAGGGTTGTAGGGGGCTGGAGGAGGTTACAGAGATAGGGAGGGTTGTAGGGGCTGGAGGAGGTTACAGAGATAGGGAGGTTTGTAGGGGCTGGAGGAGGTTACAGAGATAGGGAGGGTTGTAGGGGCTGGAGGAGGTTACAGAGATAGGGAGGGTTTAGGGGCTGGAGGAGGTTACAGAGATAGGGAGGGTTGTAGGGGCTGGAGGAGGTTACAGAGATAGGGAGGGTTGTAGGGGCTGGAGGAGGTTACAGAGATAGGGAGGGTTGTAGGGGCTGGAGGAGGTTACAGAGATAGGGAGGGTTGTAGGGGCTGGAGGAGGTTACAGAGATAGGGAGGGTTGTAGGGGCTGGAGGAGGTTACAGAGATAGGGAGGGTTGTAGGGGGCTGGATGAGGTTACAGAGATAGGGAGGGTTGTAGGGGCTGGAGGAGGTTACAGAGATAGGGAGGGTTGTAGGGGCTGGAGGAGGTTACAGAGATAGGGAGGTTTGTAGGGGCTGGAGGAGGTTACAGAGATAGGGAGGGTTGTAGGGGCTGGAGGAGGTTACAGAGATAGGGAGGGTTTAGGGGCTGGAGGAGGTTACAGAGATAGGGAGGGTTGTAGGGGCTGGAGGAGGTTACAGAGATAGGGAGGGTTGTAGGGGCTGGAGGAGGTTACAGAGATAGGGAGGGTTGTAGGGGCTGGAGGAGGTTACAGAGATAGGGAGGATTGTAGGGGCTGGAAGAGGTTACAGAGATCGGGAGGGTTGTAGGGGCTGGAGGAGGTTACAGAGATAGGGAGGGTTGTAGGGGCTGGAGGAGGTTACAGAGATAAGGAGGGTTGTAGGGGCTGGAGGAGGTTACAGAGATAGGGAGGGTTGTAGGGGCTGGAGCAGGTTACAGAGATAGGGAGGGTTGTAGGGGCTGGAGGAGGTTACAGAGATAGGGAGGGTTGTAGGGGGCTGGAGGAGGTTACAGAGATAGGGAGGGTTGTAGGGGCTGAAGGAGGTTACAGAGATAGGGAGGGTTGTAGGGGCTGGAGGAGGTTACAGAGATAGGGAGGGTTGTAAGGACTGGAGGAGGTTACAGAGATAGGGAGGGTTGTAGGGGGCTGGAGGGGGTTACAAAGATAGGGAGGGTTGTAGGGGCTGGAGGAGGTTACAGAGATAGGGAGGGTTGTAGGGGCTGGAGGAGGTTACAGAGATCTGTGAGGGTTGTAGAGGCTGGAGGAGGTTACAGAGATAGGGAGGGTTGTAGGGGCTGGAGGAGGTTACAGAGATAGGGTGAGTTGTAGGGGCTGGAGGAGGTTACAGAGATAGGGAGGGTTGTGGGGGCTGGAGGAGGTTACAGAGATAGGGAGGGTTATAAGGGCTGGAGGAGATTACAGAGATAGGGAGGGTTGTAGGGGCTGGAAGGGGTTACAGAGATAGGGAGGGTTGTAGGGGCTGGGGGAGGTTACAGAGATAGGGAGGGTTGTAGGGGCTGAAGGAGGTTACAGAGATAGGGAGGGTTGTAAGGGCTGGAGGAGGTTACAGAGATAGGGAGGGTTGTAGGGGCTGGGGGAGGTTACAGAGATAGGGAGGGTTGTAGGGGCTGGGGGAGGTTACAGAGATAGGGAGGGAGGGGGCGAGGAGCCCGTGGAGGGATTTGAAAACAAGGATGGAGAATTTTAAAATCGAGGCGTTGCCGGACCGGGAGCCAGTGTAGGTCAGCGAGCACAGGGGGCAGGGCGAGTGGTGTGAACGGGACTCGGTGCAAGTAAGGACACGGGCAGCGGAGCTTTGGATTAGCTCATGGTGGGAGCTGGGAGGTCAGCCAAGGGAACGTTGCAATAGTCGAGTCTGGACAGCCTGCTCTGGTTATTAAGTAGTAACCACCAGGACTGGATCCTGAATGGTATCAAAACAAAGGACTTAGAGTTGGACCCGCGGTTGAATTCCAATTGACCGACTTCACTCTGTATCTGAAGCCCAGTGTTTCCTCATTCTCTGTACACACCTCATTTCTCTGCCAGTTCGTGAAGTGTTTTGCAACAATCTGGACTAAGAATCCCGTCAGATTTTATTTTCCCCAATCCCACGGCCTTCCCAATATAGCCGCACGGAAGCCAGTTTAGCCCACAGACTGTGACCAGCACAGTAGGCACAGGCCGGGGACGGAGCCTGGGCCTTTCTTGCTCTGTGTGTGTGTTTGTGTGTGTGGGGGGGGTTCAGTCCCACACCGGGCAGGGCATTCACCCAAGGAGCCATTGGGGGCGGAGGAGGAGGGGGCCAACATCTCCTGGCCTCTGTGCTGGAGTGCAGAGGGAGTGGGTTCCCCGCTGGCGATGGATGCTGTGCGAGAGGGGCAGTGTCAGCTGTGGCTCAGTGGGTAGCGCGCTCGCCTCTGAGTCAGAAGGTTGTGGGTTCAAGTCCCACTCCAGGGACTTGCGCACATAAAGCTAGGCTGACACTTCAGTGCAGTGCTGAGGGAGCGCTGCACTGTCGGTGGGGCAGTACTGAGGGAGCGCCGCACTGTCGGAGGGGCGGTACTGAGGGAGCGCCGCACTGTCGGAGGGGCGGTACTGAGGGAGCGCCGCACTGTCGGAGGGGCGGTACTGAGGGAGCGCTGCACTGTCGGAGGGGCGGTACTGAGGGAGCGCCGCACTGTCGGAGGGGCGGTACTGAGGGAGCGCCGCACTGTCGGAGGGGCGGTACTGAGGGAGCGTCGCACTGTCGGAGGAGCAGTACTGAGGGAGCGCCGCACTGTCGGAGGGGCGGTACTGAGGGAGTGCCGCACTGTCGGAGGTGACGTCTTTCGGGATAAGATGTTAAACCCGAGGCCCCGTCTGCCCTCTCAGGTGGATGTAAAAGATCCCACGGCCACTATTGGAAGAAGAGCAGGGGGGTGTTCTCCCCGGTGTCCTGGGGCCAATATTAATCCCTCAACCAACCTTCACTAAAAACAGATGATCTGGTCATTTAACACAGTGCTGTTTGTGGGATCTTACTGTGCGCAAATTGGCTGCCGCGTTTCCTACATTACAACAGTGACCACACTTCAAAAAAGTATTCATTGGCTGTGAAGCGCTTTGGGACGTCCTGAGGTGGGGAAAGGGGCTGGAGAAATGGGAATGTGCCCAGCTAGTTAGACTTTTAGCCTCATCCTTCAGCAGGAATATAATTTGGGCCGTCACCCGCTGGAACTGCGAGCTGATAACGGCGCGGAAAGGGCAGTGGGACATCTGGGAACACAGTGAACGACAGGACCAACGGTCTACCTCCTTAAACCAGCGAGATCGACAGTTTTGGACAGAACGGAGGAACCCCGGGGGAGAAGGGTGAATTAGTGTCAAATCAGGTTAAGAAGGAGAAATAAAGAGAGGGAAGGAAAGATTGGGATTAGAAAGAGAGAGAAAAAGAGACAGAAAGGAAAAATGTTCAACTTTCCACTTTGAAAATCTCTAACAACAATTGATTACCTGCAGGAATGAGATTTAAATTGTTCCCTTTCTGGGCCGCAGAGGCTGAGTGGCATTGCGCGTTAAAAGTGTCCTTACGCCCTTAATTACCAGCCCTAACTTTCCGCGGCGAGTTTAATGGGCAATTAATGTGCAAAAGCAGCAAGTTCTTAAAAATAAAGGGGAGGCTGAGGTCGAGATGCCGTTAACAGGTCGTTATTTTTCCAGCAAGATTTGCCCCGATATATGTTAAAGTAAGAAACGCCTTGATTTCCAATCACGCAAAACTTCCTTCCCCTTCCAGCTGGTGATCACCGACCTCTTCGTTAGCTCCAGCATCGTCTCGCGGTACGCTCTGACCACGGTGCGGAGTGCGGTCCACAATCCCGGCTTGGAATCGCAAGAGGCGGTCTTCGACGTGGATCTGCCCGGAACCGCCTTCATCTCCAACTTCACGTTGTAAGTGTGATGAAATATGTCATTCATCAGACTCTGTATTTAACTACATATATTGTATTGCCTGCTCCTGTGTTTTTATCTTGTATTGTATATAGTGCACCGCCCCCTTTCTCCCCATTGGGTGTGTCGGCTCCGCCCATACCTGGCCCTACTTAAGACAAGCCCAGGCTTGTCTTGCAGCAGAACAGCAGAATGCTAGGTGAAGACACAGGCATCTTTCTTTGCTAATAAAAGCCTTGCTTTATCCAGTTAACTTTGAGCCTTGAAGTTATTGAGGCGCATCAGTAAGTGATGCGGTCGCCTGGCTGGCTCGCCAACGCCGAGGAGGGGCATCGTCAGGGAACTGGCTGGGAGGGGCTACCGAGGGGGGGAGCTGGATTAACATCAGTAGAGATACAGTCAGTAACACAGGGCACTGGGGGAGAGAGGTTACTGAGTGACGGTGTGAGGGAGCTGGATTAACATCAGTAGAGATACAGTCAGTAACACAGGGCGCTGGGGGAGAGGGGTTACTGAGTGACAGTGTGAGGGAGCTGGATTAACATCAGTAGAGATACAGTCAGTAACACAGGGTGCTGGGGGAGAGGGGTTACTGAGTGACAGTGTGAGGGAGCTGGATTAACATCAGTAGAGATACAGTCAGTAACACAGGGCGCTGGGGGAGAGGGGTTACTGAGTGACAGTGTGAGGGAGCTGGATTAACATCAGTAGAGATACAGTCAGTAACACAGGGCGCTGGGGGAGAGGGGTTACTGAGTGACAGTGTGAGGGAGCTGGATTAACATCAGTAGAGATACAGTCAGTAACACAGGGCGCTGGGGGAGAGGGGTTACTGAGTGACAGTGTGAGGGACCCACCACCTTTGACCCGCGGTTGTTCGCTCGCCAAAAGCGGTTGAAACGTCCCCCCTGCCCCCCGCAATTCAATTTGTCTTTCTCTCTCCCTCCCCCCACTCTCTCCCCCCCGACCCGTCCTGCGACAGAACGGTGAACGATAAGGTTTATACGGCGGAGGTGAAGGAGAAGGAGAAGGCTCAGCGAGTGTACGACACAGCGCGGAGGAGGGGCCAGACTGCCGCACACGTGGCCACTAGGTAACGGGGTGCTGGGGGAGGGGCAGCGGGAGTGCGTACCGGGGTGGGGGGGGGGAGCGGTTTGCGGGCCGTGCGCTCTCCCAAAGGGGCTGGAGGGAGGGTTAAATAGGAACGAATGAAAGGGAAGAGAGAGAGAAGGAAAGAAAGACAGAGAGAAAGAAAGGGAGTAAGAGAGAAAGGACTCCCATTTCTCCAGCGCCTTCCCCACCTCAGGACGTCCCAAAGCGCTTCACAGCCAATGAAGGACTTTTTCTGAAGTGTGGTCACTGTTGTAATGTAGGAAACGCGGCAGCCAATCTGCGCACAGCAAGCTCCCACAAACAGCAATGTGATAAATGACCAGATCATCTGTTTTAGTGATGTTTGGTTGAGGGATAAATATTGGCCCCAGGACACCGGGGAGAACTCCCCCCTGCTCTTCTTCCAATAGTGGCCGTGGGATCTTTTACATCCACCTGAGAGGGCAGACGGGGGCCTCGGGTTTAACGTCTTATCCCGAAAGACGGTACCTCAGACAGTGCGGCGCTCCCTCAGTACCGCCCCTCCGACAGTGCGGCGCTCCCTCAGTACCGCCCCTCCGACAGTGCGGCGCTCCCTCAGTACTGCCCCTTCGATAGTGCGGCGCTCTTTCAGTACTGCCCCTCCGACAGTGCGGCGCTCCCTCAGTACTGCCCCTCCAACAGTGCGGAGCTCCCTCAGTACTGCCCCTCCGACAGTGCGGCGCTCCCTCAGTACTGCCACTCTGACAGTGCGGTGCTATCTCAGTACTTCCCCTCCAACAGTGCGGCGCTCCCTCAGTACCGCCCCTCCGACAGTGCGGCGCTCCCTCAGCACCGCCCCTCCGACAGTGCGGCGCTCCCTCAGCACCGCCCCTCCGACAGTGCGGCGCTCCCTCAGTACCGCCTCTCTGACAGTGCGGCGCTCCCTCAGCACCGCCCCTCCGACAGTGCAGCGCTCCCTCAGCACCGCCCCTCCGACAGTGCGGCGCTCCCTCAGTACCGCCCCTCCGACAGTGCGGCGCTCCCTCAGCACCGCACCTCCGACAGTGCGGCGCTCCCTCAGCACCGCCCCTCCGACAGTGCGGCGCTCCCTCAGTACCGCCCCTCCGACAGTGCGGCGCTCCCTCAGTACCGCCCCTCCGACAGTGCGGCGCTCCCTCAGCACCGCCCCTCCGACAGTGCGGCGCTCCCTCAGCACCGCCCCTCCGACAGTGCGGCGCTCCCTCAGTACCGCCCCTCCGACAGTGCGGCGCTCCCTCAGTACCGCCCCTCTGACAGTGCGGCGCTCCCTCAGTACTGACACCGGGGGAGTGTCGGGCCTGGATTATGGGGCTCGAGTCTCTGGAGTAACTGTGACTATTCGTTGAATGATGGACAGGAGAAGGCCCTCTGGCCCATTGAGCCCCATCCCACACAACCGCCATGCCCTTGTGCATCGCGTTAAATCATATGGAAGGTAATTGTCTTTATCGATAACACACAGCCCAGCCCGCGTGATCTCCTGGACCAGGAGGGGGCCGGAGATGAATTTTCCAGAGTTTATACCGTGTGTTATCTGTCAATCCACTTACTTTCTACATGATGCCATCTCTGCCCCAGTCAGGAACCTGCCCAGCTCCCTCTTGAAGGGATACATGGGGCTGGAATTTGTCAATGGGGGCGGGACTGCTTCTTGCCGGCTTTCAATCCCGCCTCCATCAGCTTCTGGCCAACCAGGGGGTTATTTCCCTGACTGACCTTGTTAAGCCCGCCCAGCGGGCTCAGCAGGCCAATTAGGGGGAAGTCAGTGACAGAGCGCGTCAACGTCTGACATGCCATCTGTCAAGATTTTTTGAAAGAAGTAATGTCAGCGTTTGACGGCTCTGTGAAGCTGTCAAACACTGACATTCTGTGCAGTTTGATGAGCCTTTGTGTTCAGGACTCATCAAACCTTTCAACTTTGCAGCAATCACCTGGCTGCTGGGTCGGAGGATCCAACAGCCAGTCTGTGAAATCTACAATGAAGATGTCGGGACTCCGGATCCACAGCAGCTGAAGGCTGTAGGCAGAAACAAAGGTAAGTGAACATTTTTTAACACTTTACACTCACCTTACATAGTTACGACCCCATCACTCACCTCTACATTGCACTTTCAGACCCCTCCGACCCCCGCAGACCTCCTACTCGCCTCCTCCACCCTGGCGGGGTTCCCCGAGGTCGGGAAGCCTGCACTTGGGAAGGTAAAATGGGAATAATCCTATTTTCTGCCTGTTAATTACCTTTTAACAGGCAGTTAATAGGCTTTAATCACTTTCCCGCCTCAAGGAGACGGGACCCGGGGCAGGACGGCTTCCCGCCTCCTGGCAAGAGGGCACGGAGGCGGGATGGGGGCGGGTTTGCCACCCGCCCCCAAATTCTGCAACTTTCCCGGCAGCCCCGCCTCCATACCCGCCTCCTCGGGGCTGAGAAAATCCAGCCCAGAGAGCCAGCACCCACCGCACCAGTTGCAACACATTCCACAGTCTCCCTACTCACTGGGGAATGCAAAACCGCCCATGGTCCAGTCTATTCCCACCCTTACACCGTTTAAACTCTTGTCCCCCTGGTCCTCCCCAACCTGTCAAACTGAAACAATCGATCAATAGGGACTCACCCCTTCCCCTCCCTCCCGGAACCACGATAGGGTTCCCCTTGTCCTCACCTTTCACCCCACCAGCCTCCGCATTCAACGGATCATCCTCCGCCATTTCCGCCACCTCCAACATGATCCCACCACCAAATGCATCTTCCCCTCACCTCCCCTTTCAGCATTCCAAAGGGACCGCTCCCTCCGAGACACCCTGGTCCACTCCTCTATCACCCCCAACACCCCTTCCCTTCGCCCGGCACCTTCCCGTGCAAGCGCAGGAGATGTAACACCTGCCCTTTCACCTCCTCCCTTCCCACTGTCCAGGGCCCGAAACACTCCTTCCAGGTGAAACAGCGATTTATGTGTACTTCTTGCAATCTAGTATACTGTATTCGCTGCTCACGATGGGGTCTCCTCTACATTGGGGAGACCAAACGCAGATTGGGCGAGCGCTTTACGGAACACCTCCGTTCAGTCCGTAAGGGGGACCCCGAGCTTCCGGTCGCCTGTCACTTTAATTCTCCACTCCACTCCCGCTCTGACCTCTCCGCCCTCGGCCTCTTGCATTGTTCCAACAAAGCTCAACGTAAGCTCGAGGAACAGCACCTCATCTTTCGATTAGGCACTCTACAGCCTGCTGGACTCAACATCAAGTTCAACAATTTCAGATCGAAACCACTGCTTCTATCTTTTTTTGTCATTTTTTCTCTCTCTCTCACATGGCAGCTGTCGATCTTTCTGCCATCACCATTTACACTTCATCGAGAGCCATCTTTTGTTTCTTAACTTGTCCCATTACCATCTCCTTTGGCCTCGCACCATCTCTTAATCTCTCCTGCCTTCCATCCTATCACAGGCCTTCCCTTTTGTTCTTTCCTCCCCTCCCCCCTTTCCCCGCCCCTACACTCGCTTAAAAACCTGTTCCGTCTCCAACTTTTTCCGGTTCTGACGAAGGGTCATCGACCTGAAACGTTAACTCTGTTTCTCTCTCCACAGACGCTGCCCGACCTACTGAGTATTTCCAGCATTTTCAGTTTTTATTATCAATAGGGATGCTAGAATAGAAGAATGAGAGGGGATCTTATTGAAACATGTAAGATTCTGGTGTGGAGATGCCGGAGTTGGACTGGGGTGGACAAATGTAAGAAGTCACACAACACCAGGTTATAGTCCAACAGCTTTATTTGAAATCACAAGCTTTCGGAGCGCTGCTCCTTCGTCAGGTGAAGTGGAGAGATGCATATAGACACAGCATATATAATCAGAGAATAATGTCAGATGATTACAGGTAATCTTTCTAACTGCCATTTATCACACCTCGGCAGAGAGATAGTCACAGCAATCAAAGGTGTGAATGGTGTCCAAACAGGTCAGTCAGGAAAACACTACATCAAAGAACAATGAGGTGGGGTCACAAGGGGTCAAATGTTGCAGATGCTGGGGTCTGTATGAAAAACAAAAAACAAGACAAAAAACATTTTTTTTGCTGGAAACCATTCACACCTTTGAGTGCTGTGATTATCTCTCTGCTGAGGTGTGATAAATGGCAGTTAGAAAGATTACCTGTAATCATCTGACATTATTCTCTGACGATATAAGCTGTGTCTATATGCATCTCTCCACTTCACCTGACGAAGGAGCAGCGCTCCGAAAGCTTGTGATTGCAAATAAAGCTGTTGGACTATAACCTGGTGTTGTGTGACTTCTTACATTATGTAAGATTCTGAAGGGGCTCGACAGGGTAGATGCAGAGAGGATGTTTCCCCTCATGGGGGAATCTAGAACTAGGGGGCATAATTTCAGAATAAATTGGAAATGAGGAAGAATTTCTTCTCTCAGAGGGCTGTGAATCTTTGGAATTCTCTTCCCCCGAGTGCTGTGCAGGCTGGGTCATTGAATATATTTAAGGTGGAGATAGACAGATTTTTGAACGAGAAGGGAGTCAAGGGTTATGGGGAAACATAGAAACATAGAAGATAGGAGCAGGAGTAGGCCATTCGGCCCCTCGAGCCTGCTCCGCCATTTAATGCGATCATGGCTGATCATCCAAATTCAGTCCCCTGTCCCTGCTTTCTCCCCATATCCCTTGATCCCTTTAGCCTTAAGAAATATATCTAACTCCTTCTTGAATATATTTAATGAATTGGCCTCCACTGCCTTCTGTGGTAGAGAATTCCACCGGTTCACCACTCTCTGGGCGAAGAAATTCCTCCTCATCTCAGTCCTAAATGGCTTACCCCTTATCCTTAGACTGTGACCCCTGGTTCTGGACTCCCCGACCATCGGGAACATCCTTCCTGCATCTAGTCTGTCTAGTCCTGTTAGAATTTTATAAGTTTCAATGAGATCCCCTCTCATTCTTCTAAACTCCAGCGAGTATAAGCCCAATCGACCCAATCTCTCCTCGTACGTCATTCCTGCCATCCCAGGTATCAGTCTGGTGAATCTTCGCTGAACTCCTTCCATGGCAAGAACATCCTTCCTCAGATAAGGCGACCAAAACTGCACACAATACTCAATCTAGAACTAGGGGGCATAATTCCAGAATAAAACAGATTAGAGGAAGAATTTCTTCTCTCAGAAGGTTGTGAATCTGTGGAATTCTCTTCCCCCGGGAGCTGTGGAGGCTGGGTCACTGAAGGTGGAGATAGACAGATTGTTGAACGGTAAGGGAGTCAAGGGTTATGGGGAGCGGGCAGGGAAGTGGAGCTGAGTCCAAGATCAGATCAGCCATGATCTTAGTGAATGGCGGAGCAGGCTCGAGGGGCCGAATGGCCGACTCCTGCTCCTACGTCTTATGTTCTCCTGTTCTACCCAGCCCTAGCATTATTTTACAGACCTCTTTCAGGTCGCCTTTCGGTCTAGGCTTCTGAGAAGTCAATAGGCCAAGGTCCTTGGGCCTATCTGAGGTTCTTTAAGCTGGCAATGAGTTTCATATCTCACCTCCTCATATCTTTTCCAAGGCCACTATGGCACCCGCCATATGAGGGGGGACCAAAACTGGGCTCAGCACTCCAGATGCACAACCCTAGTTGGACCACACCTGGAGCACTGTGAGCAGTTCTGGGCCCCACACCTTAGGAAGGATATATTGGCCTTGGAGGGAGTGCAGCGTAGGTTTACCAGAATGATACCCGGACCCCAAGGGTTAAGTTACGAGGAGAGACTACACAAACTAGGGTTGTATTCCCTGGAATTTAGAAGGTTAAGGGTCGATCTGATTGAAGTTTTCAGGATATTAAGGGGAACTGATAGGTTAGAGAGAGAGAAACTATTTCCGCTGGTTGGGGAGTCTCGGACTAGGGGGCAGAGTCTAAAAATTAGAGCCAGACCTTTCAGGAGTGAAGTTAGGAAACACTTCGACACACAAAGGGTGGTAGAAGTTTGGAACTCTCTTCCGCAATCGGCAATTGATGCCGGGGGTCAATTGTTAATTTTAAATCTGAGATTGATAGATTTCTGTTAACCAAAAGTATTAAGGGATACGGGGCAAAGGCGGGTAGATGGAGTTAGGTCACAGATCAGCCATGATCTCATTGAATGGCGGAACAGGCTCGAGGGGCTGAATGGCCTCCTCCTGTTCCTAATGTAACAGGCTCGAGGGGGCTGAATGGCCTCCTCCTGTTCCTAATGTAACAGGCTCGAGGGGCTGAATGGCCTCCTCCTGTTCCTAATGTAACAGGCTCGAGGGGCTGAATGGCCTCCTCCTGTTCCTAATGTAACAGGCTCGAGGGGGCTGAATGGCCTACTCCTGTTCCTAATGTAACAGGCTCGAGGGGCTGAATGGCCTCCTCCTGTTCCTAATGTAACAGGCTCGAGGGGGCTGAACGGCCTACTCCTGTTCCTAATGTAACAGGCTCGAGGGGGCTGAATGGTCTCCTCCTGTTCCTAATGTAACAGGCTCGAGGGGGCTGAACGGCCTCCTCCTGTTCCTAATGTAACAGGCTCGAGGGGGCTGAACGGCCTCCTCCTGTTCCTAATGTAACAGGCTCGAGGGGGCTGAACGGCCTCCTCCTGTTCCTAATGTAACAGGCTCGAGGGGGCTGAATGGCCTCCTCCTGTTCCTAATGTTACAGGCTCGAGGGGCTGAATGGCCTCCTCCTGTTCCTAATGTAACAGGCTCGAGGGGGCTGAATGGCCTCCTCCTGTTCCTAATGTAACAGGCTCGAGGGGGCTGAACGGCCTCCTCCTGTTCCTAATGTAACAGGCTCGAGGGGCTGAACGGCCTCCTCCTGTTCCTAATGTAACAGGCTCGAGGGGGCTGAACGGCCTCCTCCTGTTTTTATGTTGCTGTGCAGTCTGACCAATGACCTGTGTTTGGACAACTCGCATCTATCCAGTGCCTTTAATGTAGTAAAACGTCCCAATGCGCTTCAGAGGAGCGATTATCAAACACAATTTGACCCCGAGCCACTTAAGGAGATATTAGGGAACAGGTGACCAAAAGCTTGGGTCAAAGAGGTCGGTTTTAAGGAGCGTCTTAAAGGAGGAGAGAGAGGCGGAGAGGTTTACGGAGGGAATTACCAGGGATACCTGGGATGGCAGGAATGACGTATGAGGAGAGATTGGGTCGATTGGGCTTGTACTCACTGGACTTTAGAAGAATGGGAGGGGATCTCATTGAAACTTATAAAATTCTAACAGGACTAGACAGACTAGATGCAGGAAGGATGTTCCCGATGGTCGGGGAGTCCAGATGTGCGGGTTAGGTTGATTTGGCTATGATAAATTGACCCTTAGTGTTAGGGGATTAAATACGTGGGGTTACGGGGATAGGGTGGGATATGTGTCGGTGCAGGCTCGATGGGCCGAAATGGCCTCTATCTGCACTGTGGGGATTCTGTGGATTCTGTGGATTCTGTGGAAACCAGGGGTCACAGTCTAAGGATAAGGGGTAAGCCATTTAGGACAGAGATGAGGAGGAATTTCTTCACCCAGAGAGTGGTGAACCTGTGGAATTCTCTACCACAGAAGGCAGTTGAGGCCAATTCATTAAATATATTCAAGAAGGAGTTGGATACATTTCTTGAGGCTAAAGGGATCAAGGGATATGGGGAGAAGGCAGGGACAGGGTACTGAATTTGGATGATCAGCCATGATCACATTGAGTGGCGGAGCAGGCTCGAGGGGCCGAATGGCCTCCTCCTGCTCCTATTGCTTATGTTCTTATGAAGGGGACAGCGAGGATTCGGGCAATAAAGCCGGCAAGGTCGGGTCTTCTCTTTGAGTGGGCGCGCGACCAAGGGCCGGGACTGAACGCTTGCATCCGCCGCAGGGGCCGCGAGACGGAGAGGTTCCGCGTGGCGGTGAACGTGGAGGCCCGGGGCCGCGTGGACTTCGCGCTGACCTACGAGGAGCTGCTGCAGCGGCGGCTGGGCCGGTACGAGCTGGCGGTCAGCCTCGGGCCCGGGCAGGTGGTGGGCAACCTGACCGTCGAGGTGGCGATCTCGGAGCGCGCCGGCATCGAGTACGTCCGGGTGCTGCCCATCAGGACCAGCAAACTCCTCACCAACAGACTGAAAGGTAAGGAGAAAGGTTTTGGGGGTCGGGGGTCGTGGGGGGAGCAGGAGAGAGAGGGTTTTGACTTTTGACCCCCACCCACTCGCCATTTTGAGGCTCCGGCCTCCTGCACCATCACCCGACTGAAGCCTGGGTTGTAGGCCGCAGCTCCCGCCAGGAAGGTAGATCAGCGGGGGAGGGAGAGAAGAGCCCGCGATGGCGGATGGCGGGTGCGTGCTGGGGGGCCCGGGTACGCCCGCGGCCCTGGATTATTTCCCGTCGGCCGCTCCTGCTCTTCCTCCGAACCCCACGGAGGTCGTTCGGGACTTGCCTTCGGAGGCCCTCTTGGGTTCCATCGCCCGGGGAAGCGGTCGGAGCCTGTCGAGCGCAGGTTAAGACCGGCTTAGGTCAAATTTTTTGTCTTGTGACACTCCTCAGGACCTTAAAGGCGCTAAATAAATACAGCTTGTTGTTGTTGTTGTTGCCGGTTTTCCGACCTAAAATGGCTGCCAGGGGTCCCTGTTGGCGATGTCAGATGCCCGCTTTGCGTATTTGAAGGAGGCCGCTCGTCTGAAGCAGGCCCCGGTAAGGGAGGCCCCTTTTCAAAATGGCCACCTACCCCCTCGCTTACAGGTAGCGGCACTGGGTGCAACAGCAGTCAGGAGGGGGGGGGCGCGCGGGAGGGAGTGGTGGAACCTGCTCTGTGGGGAATGCGGTGAGGAGCCCTGAATGAATGTCTTATGCCCGCCCTCCTCTCTCCGCAGGAAGCCAGGACAGCCCGGAATCCACCACCATCGAGCGAGCTCCGACCTGCGCCCGGATCAGGTTCGCCCCGACCCCGGAGCAGCAGGCCCACTACTCCAGCCAAGGCATTCTGGGAGACTTTGTGGTCCAGTATGACGTCAGACCGACTGATCTAATCGGGGACATACAGGTCAGTGGGGAAGGGGAGGGGATCGGTGTAGTGAATGGCCTTGAACATAGGAACAGGAGGAGGCCATTCAGCCCCCTCGAGCCTGTTACATTAGGAACAGGAGGAGGCCGTTCAGCCCCCTCGGGCCTGTTACATTAGGAACAGGAGGAGGCCGTTCAGCCCCCTCGAGCCTGTTACATTAGGAACAGGAGGAGGCCGTTCAGCCCCCTCGGGCCTGTTACATTAGGAACAGGAGGAGGCCATTCAGCCCTTCGAGCCTGTTACATTAGGAACAGGAGGAGGCCATTCAGCCCCCTTGAGCCTGTTACATTAGGAACAGGAGGAGGCCATTCAGCTCCTCGAGCCTGTTACATTAGGAACAGGAGGAGGCCATTCAGCCCCTCGAGCCTGTTACATTAGGAACAGGAGGAGGCTGTTCAGCCCCCTCGAGCCTGTTACATTAGGAACAGGAGGAGGCCATTCAGCCCCCTCGAGCCTGTTACATTAGGAACAGGAGGAGGCCATTCAGCCTCCTCGAGCCTGTTACATTAGGAACAGGAGGAGGCCATTCAGCCCCCTCGAGCCAGTTACATTAGGAACAGGAGGAGGCCATACAGCCCCTCGAGCCTGTTACATTAGGAACAGGAGGAGGCCGTGCAGCCCCCTCGAGCCTGTTACATTAGGAACAGGAGGAGGCCATTCAGCCCCCTCGAGCCTGTTACATTAGGAACAGGAGGAGGCCATTCAGCCCCTCGAGCCTGTTACATTAGGAACAGGAGGAGGCCATTCAGCCCCCTCGAGCCTGTTACATTAGGAACAGGAGGAGGCCATTCAGCCCCTCGAGCCTGTTACATTAGGAACAGGAGGAGGCCGTTCAGCCCCCTCGAGCCTGTTACATTAGGAACAGGAGGAGGCCGTTCAGCCCCTCGAGCCTGTTACATTAGGAACAGGAGGAGGCCGTTCAGCCCCCCTTGAGCCTGTTACATTAGGAACAGGAGGAGGCCGTTCAGCCCTTCGAGCCTGTTACATTAGGAACAGGAGGAGGCCATTCAGCCCCCTCGAGCCTGTTACATTAGGAACAGGAGGAGGCCGTTCAGCCTCCTCGAGCCTGTTACATTAGGAACAGGAGGAGGCCGTTCAGCCCCCCTCGAGCCTGTTACATTAGGAACAGGAGGAGGCCATTCAGCTTCCTCGAGCCTGTTACATTAGGAACAGGAGGAGGCCGTTCAGCCCTTCGAGCCTGTTACATTAGGAACAGGAGGAGGCCATTCAGCCCCCCTCGAGCCTGTTACATTAGGAACAGGAGGAGGCCGTTCAGCCCCCTCGAGCCTGTTACATTAGGAACAGGAGGAGGCCATTCAGCCTCCTCGAGCCTGTTACATTAGGAACAGCAGGAGGCCGTTCAGCCCCTCGAGCCTGTTACATAGAAACAGGAGGCCATTCAGCCTCTTGAGTCTGCTGCATCATTCAATTAGATCACAGCTGATCTGTATTTTAACTCCATCTACCCGCCTTGGTTCCATATCCCTCAATCCCCTCACCCAACAAAAATCTATCAATCTCAGTCTTGAAAGCTCCAATTGACCCCCAGCCTCGACAGCTCTTTGGGGGAGAGAGTCCCAGATTCCCACCAGCCTTTGTGTGAAGAAGTGCTTCCTGACATCACCCCTGAACGGCCTGGCTCTAATTTGAAGGTTCTGCCCCCTTGTTCTGGACTCCCCCCACCAGAGGAAACAGTTTCTCTCTCGATTGACCCGATCGGATCCTTTAATCACCTCAAACACCTCGATCAGATCACCCCTTAATCTTCTACACTCGAGGGAACACAAGCCCAGTCTGTGCAACCTGTCCTCGGAATTTAACCCTTGTAGCCCCCGGTATCGTTCTGCTCAATCTGTGCTGCTCCCACTCCGAGCCGAGATATCCTTCCTGATTGTCTCTGTTTGTTTCTTTTCATTCATTCACGGGTCGTATACGGCACTGGCAAGGCCCAGCATTTATTGCCCATCTCGAATCGCCCTTGAGAAGGTGGTGGTGAGCCGCCTTCTTGAACCGCTGCAGTCCGTGTGGTGAAGGTGCTCCCACAGCGCTGTTAGGGAGGGAGTTCCAGGATTTTGACCCAGCGACGATGAAGGAACGGCCGATATATTTCCCAGTCAGGATGGTGTGTGTGACTTGGAGGGGAACTTGGAGGTGGTGGTGTTCCCGTGCACCTGCTGCCCTTGTCCTTCTAGGTGGAAGAGGTCGCGGGTTTGGGAGGTGCTGCCGAAGAAGCCTTGGCGAGTTGCTGCAGTGCATCTTGTAGATGGTACACACTGCAGCCACGGTGCGCCGGTGGTGGAGGTAGTGAATGTTTAAGGTGGTGGACGGGGTGCCGATCAAGCGGGCTGCTTTGTCCTGGATGGTGTCGAGCTTCTCGAGTGTTGTTGGAGCTGCAACTCATCCAGGCAAGTGGGGAGTATTCCATCACACTCCTGACTTGTGCCTTGTAGATGGTGGAAAGGCTTTGGGGAGTCTTTGTGTGTGTCAATGAGTGTGTGTGTGAGTGTGAGTATGTGTCTGTGAGTGTGTGAGAGTGAGTGTGTGAGTGTGTGTGAGTGTGCGAGTGAGTGTAAGTGTGTGTGAGTGAGTGTGTTTCTTTTTAGGTTTTTTTATTCATTGATGGGATGTGAGCATCGCTGGCTAGGCCTGCATTTAGTGCCCATCCCTAATTGCCCTTGAGAAGATGGTGGTGAGCCGCCTTCTTGAACCGCTGCAGTCCATATGGTGTAGGTACACCCACAATGCTGTTAGGAAGGGAGTTCCAGGATTTTGGCCCAGCGACAGTGAAGGAACGGCGATACAGGTCCAAGTCAGGGTGGTGTGTGGCTTGGAGGGGAACTTGTAGGTGGTGATGTTCCCATGCGTCTGCTGCCCTTGTCCTTCTAAGTGGTAGAGGTCGCGGGTTTGGAAGGTGCTGTTGAAGGAGCTTTGGCGAGTTGCTGCAGTGCATCTTGTAGATGGTACACACTGCAGCCACGGTGCGCCGGTGGTGGAGGGAGTGAATGTTTAAGGTGGTGGATGGGGTGCCAATCAAGTGGGCTGCTTTATCCTGAATGGTGTCGAGCTTCTTGAGCGTTGTTGGAGCTGCACTCATCCAGGCAAGTGGAGAGTATTCCATCACACTCCTGACTTGTGCCTTGTAGATGGTGGAAAGGCTTTGAGGAGTCAGGAGGTGAGACACTCGCCACAGAATACCCAGCCTCTGACCTGCTCTTGTAGCCACAGTATTTATATGGCTGGTCCAGTTCAGTTTCTGATCAATGGTAACCCCCAGGATGTTGATAGTGGGGGATTCAGCGATGGTAATGCCTTTGAATGTCACGGGGAGATCGTTAGAGTCTCGCTTGTTGGAGATGGTCATTGCCTGGCACTTGTGTGGTGCGAATGTTACTTGCCACTTGTCAGCCCAAGTCTGAATGTTGTCCAGGTCTTGCTGCATATGGACACGGACTGCGTCAGTATCTGATGAGTCTCGAATGGTGAACAGTGTGCAATCATCAGCGAACATCCCCACTTCTGACCTTATGATGGAGGGAAGGTCATTGATGAAACAGCTGAAGATGGTTGGGCCTAGGACACTGCCCTGAGGAACTCCTGCAGTGATGTCATGTGATTGAGATGAATGACCTCCAACAACCACAGCCAACTTCCTTTGTGCTAGGTATGATTCCAACCAACGAAGAGTTTTCCCCTTGATTCCCATTGACTTCAGTTTTGCTAGGGCTCCTTGATGCCACACTTGATCAAATGCTGCCTTGATGTCAAGGGCCCTGGCGGAACCCAAACTGGGCGTCAGTTAGCAGGTTATTGCTGAGTAAGTGCTGCTTGATAGCACTGTCGACGACACCTTCCATCACTTTGCTGATGATTGAGAGTAGACTGATGGGACGGTAATTGGCCGGGTCGGATTTGTCCTGCTTTTTGTAGACAGGACATACTTGGGCAATTTTCCACATTGCCAGGTAGATGCCAGTGTTGTGGCTGTACTGGAACAGCTTGGCTAGCGGCGCAGCTAGTTCTGGAGCACAAGTCTTCAGTACTATTGCCGGAATGTTGTCAGGGCCCATAGCCTTTGCAGTATCCAGTGTCTTCAGCCGTTTCTTGACATCACGTGGAGTGAATTGAATGGGCTGAAGACTGGCATCTGTGATGCTGGGGACCTCAGGAGGAGGCCGAGATGGATCATCCACTCGGCACTTCTGGCTGAAGATAGTTGCAAATGCTTCAGCCTTGTCTTTTGCACTCATGTGCTGGGCTCCACCATCATTGAGGATGGGGATATTTTTGGAGCCTCCTCCTCCTGTTAACTGTTTAATTGTCCACCACCACTCACGACTGGATGTGGCAGGACTGCAGAGCTTAGATTTGATCCGATGGTTGCAAGATCGCTTAGCTCTGTCTATCGCATGTTGCTTCCGTTGTTTGGCATGCAAGTAGTCCTGTGTTGTAGCCTCACCAGGTTGACACCTCATTTTTCGTATGCCTGGTGCTGTTCCCAGCATGCTCTCCTGCACTCTTCGTTAAACCAGGGTTGATCTCCCGGCTTGATGGTAATGATAGAGTGAGGGATATGCCGGGCCATGAGGTTACAGATTGTGGTTGAATACAATTCTGCTGCTGCTGATGGCCCACAGCGCCACATGGATGCCCAGTTTTGAGTTGCCAGATCTGTGTGTGTGTGAGTGTTTGTGTGTGTGTTTGTGTGAGTGTGTGTGTGTGAGTGTGTGAGTGAGTGTGTGAGTGAGTGTGTGTGTGAGTGAGAGTGTGTGAGTGAGAGTGTGTGAGTGAGTGAGTGTGTGTGTGAGAGTGAGTGTGTGTGTGTGAGAGTGAGTGTGTGTGTGTGTGTGTGAGTGTGTGTGTGAGTGTGTGTGTGAGTGTGTGTGTGACTGTGTGAGTGTGACTGTGTGTGAGTGAGTGTGTGTGTGAGTGTGTGTGTGAGAGAGTGTGTGAGTGTGACTGCGTGAGTGTGACTGTGTGTGAGTGTGTGTGTGAGTGTGTGTGAGTGTGACTGTGTGTGAGTGTGTGTGTCAGTGAGTGTGTGTGTGTGTGAGTGTGTCAGTGCGTGTGAGTGTGTGTGTGCGTGTGTGTGTGTGTGTGTGCGTGTGTGTGTGTGCGTGAGTGAGTGTGTGTGTGTGTGCGAGTGTGTGTGTGTGTGTGTGTGTGAGTGTGTGTGTGTGTGCGAGTGTGTGTGAGTGTGTGTGTGTGTGTGAGTGTGTGTGTGCGTGAGTGAGTGTGTGTGTGTGTGCGAGTGTGTGTGTGTGTGTGTGTGTGAGTGTGTGTGTGCGCGTGTGTGTGTGTGTGTGTGTGAGTGAGTGTGAGTGAGTGTGTGTGTGCGTGTGTCAGTGCGTGTGAGTGTGTGTGTGTGCGTGTGTGTGAGTGTGTGTGTGTGTGCGTGTGTGTGTGTGTGCGTGAGTGAGTGTGTGTGTGTGTGTGCGTGTGTGTGCGTGAGTGAGTGTGTGTGTGTGTGCGAGTGTGTGTGAGTGTGTGTGTGTGTGTGAGTGTGTGTGTGTGCGCGTGTGTGTGTGTGAGTGTGTGTGTGAGTGAGTGTGACTGTGTGTGAGTGTGTGTGTGAGTGAGTGTGTGTGTGAGTGAGTGTGTGTGTGAGTGAGTGTGTCAGTGAGTGTGTGTGCGTGTGACTGAGTGTGTGTGTCAGTGTGTGTGAGTGTGTGAGTGAGTGAGTGTGTGTGTGCGTGTGTCAGTGAGTGTGTGTTTGTGTGCCTCACCCCATGTCCGAGCAGCCCGGCCCACACCCTCGCCATCCAGGCTCGCCCATGAACCGCGAGCAGCTGTGCAAGAGGGACCCGAGCGAGAAGGACACAGCTGAAGCGGAGGGCGGTAGAGGAGAGATATCCTGGTACACCTCTCCCCTCACAGACAGCTGCGATGAAAGAGCATATTGTGGCTGCGGGAGTTAATCCCAGGAAATGCGGCTGGAAGTTTTTGGCAAGGCGTCGAGGCTTTGATGCTCATGCGAAATAGACCTGGCCCTGTCCCCTACCTCCGGGATAGGCTCCACTCCCAGCTTTGGCAGCCCGCGGACTTCCTGTTTCCCGACAGACTCCGTCCCCGCTGCACAATCGTCTGTTATTACTCGGCCTTTTCGTCGCCCCCTCACAAACATTCCCTCTCCTCCCACGTGCAACGGCGGAGTGTCAGATGTCTCCTCAATGCCCTCTGGGTTTCAAACGGACGGCCCTTGGAAAATAAAGCACTTCAAAGGGAAATAAACAGAGCCTTGGTCAGTTCCCCATCTGGAGTAGCTGCCTTCAGTTCTGGGCACCGCACATCAGGAAGGATATCTCGGCCTTGGAGGGGGAGTATCGCAGATTCACCAGATGATAGCCGGGCTAAAAGGGTTAAATTATGAGGACAGGTTGTGCAAAAACCTATCATCAAAGCACAAAATAAATGCGAGTCATTTTTTCTCTCTCTCCATCTCTCACCCTGGTACCATTCTGGTCAATCTCCTCTTAACCTTCGCTGCTCTAAGGAGAACAATCCCAGCTTCTCCAGTCTCTCCACATCACTGAAGTCCCTCATCCCTGGTACCATTCTGGTCAATCTCCCCTTAACCTTCTCTGCTCTAAGGAGAACAATCCCAGCTTCTCCAGTCTCTCCACATCACTGAAGTCCCTCATCCCCGGTACCATTCTGGACAATCTCCCCTTAACCTTCACTGCTCCAAGGAGAACAATCCCAGCTTCTCCAGTCTCTCCACATCACTGAAGTCCCTCATCCCTGGTACCATTCTGGTCAATCTCCCCTTAACCTTCTCTGCTCTAAGGAGAACAACCCCAGCTTCTCCAGTCTCTCCATATCACTGAAGTCCCTCATCCCTGGTACCATTCTGGTCAATCTCCCCTTAACCTTCTCTGCTCCAAGGAGAACAATCCCAGCTTCTCCAGTCTCTCCACATCACGGAAGTCCCTCATCCCTGGTACCATTCTGGTCAATCTGGCAAGTGGCAAGTAACATTCGCACCACACAAGTGCCAGGCAATGACCATCTCCAACAAGCGAGATGCTAACCATCTCCCCTTGACATTCAATGGCATTACCATCGCTGAATCCCCCACTATCAATATCCTGGGGGTTACCATTGATCAGAAACTGAACTGGACCAGCCATATAAATACTGTGGCTGCAAGAGCAGGTCAGAGGCTGGGTATTCTGCGGCGAGTGTCTCACCTCCTGACTCCCCAAAGCCTTTCCACCATCTACAAGGCACAAGTCAGGAGTGTGATGGAATACTCTCCACTTGCCTGGATGAGTGCAGCTCCAACAACACTCGAGAAGCTCGACACCATTCAGGATAAAGCAGCCCGCTTGATTGGCACCCCATCCACCACCTTAAACATTCACTCCCTCCACCACCGGCGCACTGTGGCTGCAGTGTGTACCATCTACAAGATGCACTGCAGCAACTCGCCAAAGCTCCTTCAACAGCACCTTCCAAACCCGCGACCTCTACCACTTAGAAGGGCAAGGGCAGCAGACGCATGGGAACATCACCACCTACAAGTTCCCCTCCAAGTCACACACCATCCTGACTTGGACCTGTATTGCCGTTCCTTCACTGTCGCTGGGCCAAAATCCTGGAACTCCCTTCCTAACAGCATTGTGGGTGTACCTACACCATATGGACTGCAGCGGTTCAAGAAGGCGGCTCACCACCATCTTCTCAAGGGCAATTCGGGATGGGCACTAAATGCAGGCCTAGCCAGCGACGCCCACATCCCATCAATGAATAAAAAAAAAAAAATCTCCCCTTAACCTTCTCTGCTCCAAGGAGAACAATCCCAGCTTCTCCAGTCTCTCCACATCACTGAAGTCGCTCATCCCTGGTACCATTCTGGTCAATCTCCCCTTAACCTTCTCTGCTCTAAGGAGAACAATCCCAGCTTCTCCAGTCTCTCCACATCACTGAAGTCCCTCATCCCTGGTACCATTCTGGTCAATCTCCCCTTAACCTTCTCTGCTCTAAGGAGAACAATCCCAGCTTCTCCAGTCTCTCCACATCACTGAAGTCCCTCATCCCTGGTACCATTCTGGTCAATCTCCCCTTAACCTTCTCTGCTCTAAGGAGAACAACCCCAGCTTCTCCAGTCTCTCCTCATCACTGAAGTCCCTCATCCCTGGTACCATTCTGGTCAATCTCCTCCGCACCCTCTCCAAGTTATATGGCAGGTGCAGGGATGGTGGTGGGCTGGGTGAGAAAGGAAAGTAAAAAGTAAAAGAAAGAACTCCCATTTCTCCAGCCCCTTTCCCCACCTCAGGACGTCCCAAAGCGCTTCACAGCCAATGAAGGACTTTTTTTGAAGTGTGGTCACTGTTGTAATGTAGGAAACGCGGCAGGCAATTTGCGCACAGCAAGCTCCCATAAACAGCAATGTGATAAATGACCAGATCATCTGTTTTAGTGATGTTGGTTGAGGGATAAATATTGGCCCCAGGACACCGGGGAGAACTACCCCCTGCTCTTCTTCCAATAGTGGCCATGGGATCTTTTACATCCACCTGACAGGGCAGACGGGGGCCTCGGGTTTAACATCTCTCCCACAGAATCACCCCTCCGACAGTGCGGCGCTGCCTCAGTACTGCCCCTCCGACAGTGCGGCGCTCCCTCAGTACTGCCCCTCCGACAGTGCGGCGCTCCCTCAGTACTGCCCCTCCGGCAGTGCAGCACTCCCTCAGTACTGCCCCTCCGACAGTGCGGCGCTCCCTCAGGAGCGCCCCTCCGACAGTGCGGCACTCCCTCAGTACCGCCCCTCCGACAGTGCGGCACTCCCTCAGTACCGCCCCTCCGACAGTGCGGCGCTCCCTCAGTACTGCCCCTCCGATAGTGCGGCGCTCCCTCAGTACTGGCACCGGGGGAGTATCGGGCCTGGATTATGGGACTCGAGTTTCTGGAGTGGGGGCTCGAACCCACAACCGTCTGACCAGAGGACGAGAGTGAGAGCGACCGATCCACAGATGACTCACCCTGTAGAAAATGACCAAGTAGAGAAACAATTTTTAACCGGTCAATATATAAAATGACTAAGTATTGCGTCTCTCGTCCTTTTCTCTCCAGACTTACAACGGATATTTTGTTCATTACTTCGCTCCGAGAAGTTTGCCTGTTGTCACCAAGAATGTCATCTTTGTCATTGACGTCAGCTCCTCCATGATCGGAACGAAAATCAGACAGGTACGCCTCAAGACACCTTCCGGCTGAAATATCTAAACACCAACAACTCGGGTTTATCCAACGCTTTTAACATAAGGAGATATTCGGGCAAGTGACCATAAGAACATAAGAAATAGGAGCAGGAGTCGGCCATTCGGCCTCTCGAGCCTGCTCCGCCATTCAATGAGATCATGGCTGATCTTGGGCTCAAAGCCACTTCCCCGCCCGCTCCCCATAACCCTTCACTCCCTTATCTTGCCAAAATCAGTCTATCTCCACCCTAATGACCCAACCTCCACGGCTCTCTGGGGCAGAGAATTCCACAGATTTACGACCCTCTGAGAGAAGAAATTCCTCCTCATCTCAGTTCTAAAATGGCGACCCTTTATTCTGAGACTATGCCCCCGAGTTCTAGATTTCCCCACGAGGGGAAACATCCTCTCTGCATCTACCTTGTCGAGCCCCCTCAGTATCTTATGTGTTTCAATAAGATCCCCTCTCATTCTTCTAAACTCCAATGAGTATAGGCCCAACCTGCTCAACCTTTCCTCATAAGTCAAACCCCCTCATCTCAGGAATCAACCTAATGAATCGTCTCTGAACTGCCGCCAATGCAAGTACTGTATATCTTTCCTTAAATAAGGAGACCAAAACTGTACGCAGTACTCAAGGTGTGGTCTCACCAATGCCCTGTACAGTTGTAACAGGACTGTAGTGTATGTACCTTTAAGAGAGAACTACTTTTACAGTTCTGGCAGCTATCTCTTGCCCTGCCAGTACACTTTACACCTAATCTCAGCCTATTACCATCTCGTCTAGCTTCTAATCTCTTTTACTTCTTTTGTTTCTTTTATTCTTTTGTCCGATCGCAGCCCTGCCTTCGATCTAGTTTCTTTTCTTTCCAGTTTTGAACCCGAAACGTCAACTCAAATTTCTCTCCACGGATGTTGCCTGACCTGCTGAGTTTTTCCAGCATTTTCTGTTGTTATTTCGGATTTCCAACATCTGCAGTATTTTGCTATCGTACTACTTTTACAGCTCCTGTCTACTGTAGTACCGGCAGTGACCACACCTGTATATAAGCCTTGAGCATGCCTCTGTACCCAAGTCTTGAGACTACCCTACTCTTTTGTCCGATCGCAGCCCTGCCTTCGATCTAGTTCCTTTTCTCTCCAGTTTTGAAGAAGGGTCAAACCCGAAACGTCAACTCAAATTTCTCTCCACGGATGTTGCCTGACTTGCTGAGTTTTTCCAGCATTTTCTGTTGTTATTCCAGTAAATACCTGTTGATTGTTAAGTTGCAGCCTTCGTGTGGTTCTTGGGGAAACATCCTATTTAAAGAATCACGGATCTAACAAGGACTTCCCTGCTTTTATGCTCCAGCCCCCTTTGCAATAAAGGCCAACATTCCATTTGCCTTTTTGATTACTTGCTGGACCTGCACGCTAACTTTTTGTGTTTCGTGCACAAGGACCCCCAGGGTCCCTCTGAACTGTAAGTTGCAAAAACGTCCCAAGGCACTTCGCAGGAGAGTAGGTCAGACCCCGAGGCACATAAGGAGATATTAGGACCGGCGACCAAAAGCTTGGTCAAAGAGGTCGGTTTTAAGGAGCGTCTTACAGGAGGAGAGAGAGAGGCGGAGAGGTTTGTGGGAGCTTGCTGTGCGCAAATTGGCTGCCGCGTTTCCTACATTACAACAGTGAACACACTTCGAAAAAAGTCCTTCATTGGCTGTGAAGAGCTGCGAAACGTCCTGAGGTGGTGAAAGGCGCTGGAGAAATGGGAGTCTGTCTCTCTTTTCCGTCCTCGTTCCCCCCAATCTCTATTATTGAAAGACTCCCATTTCTCCAGCGCCTTTCACCACCTCAGGACGTCCCGAAGCTCTTCACAGCCAATGAAGGACTTTTTTTGAAGTGTGGTCACTGTTGTAATGTAGGAAACGTGGCAGCCAATTTGCGCACAGCAAGCTCCCACAAACAGCAATGTGATAAATGACCAGATCATCTGTTTTTTAGTGATGATGGTTGAGGGATAAATATTGGCCCCAGGACACCGGGTAGAACTCCCCCCTGCTCTTCTTCCAATAGTGGCTGTGGGATCTTTTACATCCACCTGAGAGAGCAGACGGGGGCCTCGGGTTTAACGTCTCATCCTAAAAGACGGCACCTCCGACAGTGCGGCGCTCCCTCAGAACCGCCCCTCCGACAGTGCGGCGCTCCCTCAGTACTGTCCCTCCGACAGTGCGGGGCTCCCTCAGTACCGCCCCTCCGACAGTGCGGCGCTCCCTCAGTACTGCCCCTCCGACAGTGCGGCGCTCCCTCAGTACTGCCACTCCGACAGTGCGACGCTCCCTCAGTACTGCCCCTCCGACAGTGCGGCGCTCCCTCAGTACTGCCACTCCGACAGTGTGACGCTCCCTCAGTACCGCCCCTCCGACAGTGCGCCGCTCCCTCAGTACCGCCCCTCCGACAGTGCGCCGCTCCCTCAGTACTGCCCCTCCGACAGTGCGGCACTCCCTCAGTACTGCCCCTCCGACAGTGCGGCACTCCCTCAGTACTGCCCTTCCGACAGTGCGGCGCTCCCTCAGTACTGCCCCTCCGACAGTGCGGCGCGCCCTCAGTACTGCCCCTCCGGCAGTGCGGCGCTCCCTCAGTACTGCCCCTCCGACAGTGCGGCGCTCCCTCAGTACTGCCCCTCCGACAGTGCGGCACTCCCTCAGTACCGCCCCTCCGACAGTGCGGCGCTCCCTCAGTACCGCCCCTCCGACAGTGCAGCGCTCCCTCAGTACTGCCCCTCCGACAGTGCGGCGCTCCCTCAGTATGCCCCTCCGACAGTGCGGCGCTCCCTCAATACTGCCCCTCTGACAGTGCAGCGCTCCCTCAGTACTGCCCCTCCAACAGTGCAGCGCCCCCTCAGTACTGCCCCTCCGACAGTGCGGCGCTCCCTCAGTATGCCCCTCCGACAGTGCGGCGCTCCCTCAATACTGCCCCTCTGACAGTGCGCCGCTCCCTCAGTACCGCCCCTCCGACAGTGCGGCGCTCCCTCAGTACCGCCCCTCCGACAGTGCGGCACTCCCTCAGTACTGCCCCTCCGACAGTGCGGCGCTCCCTCAGTACCGCCCCTCCATCAGTGCGGCGCTCCCTCAGTACCGCCCCTCCATCAGTGCGGCGCTCCCTCAGTACCGCCCCTCCGACAGCGCGGCGCTCCCTCAGTACTGCCCCTCCGACAGTGCGCCGCTCCCTCAGTACCGCCCCTCCGACAGTGCGGCGCTCCCTCAGTACTGCCCCTCCGACAGTGCGGCGCTCCCTCAGTATGCCCCTCCGACAGTGCGGCGCTCCCTCAATACTGCCCCTCTGACAGTGCACCGCTCCCTCAGTACCGCCCCTCCGACAGTGCGGCGCTCCCTCAGTACCGCCCCACCGACAGTGCGGCGCTCCCTCAGTACCGCCCCTCCGACAGTGCGGCGCTCCCTCAGTACCGCCCCTCCAACAGTGCAGCGCTCCCTCAGTACCGCCCCTCCGACAGTGTGGCGCTCCCTCAGTACCACCCCTCCGACAGTGCGGCGCTTTCTCAGTACCACCCCTCCGACAGTGCGGCGCTTGCTCAGTACCGCCCCTCCGACAGTGCGGCGCTCCCTCAGTACCGCCCCTCCGACAGTGCGGTGCTCCCTCAGTACTGCCCCTCCGACAGTGCGGCGCTCCCTTAGTACCGCCCCTTCGACAGTGCGGCGCTCCCTCAGTACCGCCGCTCCGACAGTGCGGCGCTCCCTCAGTACCGCCCCTCTGACAGTGCGGCGCTCCCTTAGTACCGCCCCTCCGACAGTGCGGCGCTCCCTCAGTACTGCCCCTCCGACAGTGCGGCGCTCCCTCAGTACTGCCCCTCCGACAGTGCGGCGTTCCCTCAGTACAGCCCCTCCGACAGTGCGGCGCTCCCTCAGTACTGCCCCTCCGACAGTGCGGCGCTCCCTCAGTACTGCCCCTCCGACAGTGCGGCGTTCCCTCAGTACAGCCCCTCCGACAGTGCGGCGCTCCCTCAGTACCGCCCCTCCGACAGTGCGGCGCTCCCTCAGTACTGCCCCTCCGACAGTGCGGCACTCCCTCAGTACCGCCCCTCCGACAGTGCGGCGCTCCCTCAGTACCGCCCCTCCGACAGTGCGGCGCTCCCTCAGTACTGCCCCTCCGACAGTGCGGCGCTCCCTCAGTACTGCCCCTCCGACAGTGCGGCGCTCCCTCAGTATGCCCCTCCGACAGTGCGGCGCTCCCTCAATACTGCCCCTCTGACAGTGCGCCGCTCCCTCAGTATGCCCCTCCGACAGTGCGGCGCTCCCTCAGTACTGCCCCTCCGACAGTGCGGCGCTCCCTCAGTACTGCCCCTCCGACAGTGCGGCGTTCCCTCAATACCGCCCCTCCGACAGTGCGGCGCTCCCTCAGTACTGCCCCTCCGACAGTGCGGCATTCCCTCAATACCGCCCCTCCGACAGTGCGGCGCTCTCTCAGTACCGCCCCTCCGACAGTGCAGCGCTCCCTCAGTACCGCCCCTCCGACAGTGCGGCGCTCCCTCAGTACTGCCCCTCCGACAGTGCGGCACTCCCTCAGTACCGCCCCTCCGACAGTGCGGCGCTCCCTCAGTACCGCCCCTCCGACAGTGCGGCGCTCCCTCAGTACTGCCCCTCCGACAGTGCGGCGCTCCCTCTGTACTGCCCATCCGACAGTGCGGCGCTCCCTCAGTATGCCCCTCCGACAGTGCGGCGCTCCCTCAGTACTGCCCCTCCGACAGTGCGGCACTCCCTCAGTACCGCCCCTCCGACAGTGCGGCGCTCCCTCAGTACCGCCCCTCCGACAGTGCGGCGCTCCCTCAGTACTGCCCCTCCGACAGTGCGGCGCTCCCTCAGTACTGCCCATCCGACAGTGCGGCGCTCCCTCAATACTGCCCCTCTGACAGTGCGGCGCTCCCTCAGTACCGCCCCTCCGACAGTGCGGCGCTCCCTCAGTACTGCACCCCGACAGTGCAGCGCTCCCTCAGTACTGCCCCTCTGACAGTGTGACGCTCCCTCAGTACTGCCCCCCCGACAGTGCGGCGCTCCCTCAGTACTGCCCCTCTGACAGTGCGGCGCTCCCTCAGTACCGCCCCTCCAACAGTGCGGCGCTCCCTCAGTACCGCCCCTCCGACAGTGCGGCGCTCCCTCAGTACCGCCCCTCTGACAGTGCGGCGCTCCCTCAGTACCAGCACTGGGAGAGTGTCGAGCCTGGATTATGGGGCTCGAGTCTCTGGTGTGGGAGCTCGAACCCACGCCCTTCTGGACTCAGAGGGCGAGAGCGAGACCCAACGAGCCACGGGCTGACACCACAGAGGTGAAGGCTTGGGAACGATGTACTTTGCCTTCTGGGTACTGTGTCATGTTGATTGTTGGTTTCTGACTCCTGAGCCATTTTCCTGTTCTTGTGGGCCTGGAGGAAGGAGTGGAACGGCTTTTTCTCTCATCTAACCTCCACATAAACTTTACTTGCAGACTAAGGAAGCCATGAACACCATCCTGAGCGACCTCCGCCCCAACGACGCCTTCAATATTATCACTTTCTCCGACGCCGTTGAAGTGTGGAAGCCGGGCGAATCGCTACAAGCCACCAAACAGAATGTGCAGAGTGCCAGGAAATATGTCAGCAACATGGTCGCTGAGGGATGTAAGTGAATTCACTCTGCCTCGCCTCTTAAGGTTCAGGCCCATGAGTGCTGACTCCTACTAGGCTACAGGCCCATGGGCGCTGGCTACTACTAGGGTTCAGGTCCATGAGTGCTGACTCCTACTAGGGTACAGGCCCATGGGCGCTGACTACTACTAGGGTTCAGGTCCATGAGTGTTGACTCCTACTAGGGTTCAGGTCCATGGGCGCTGACTCCTACTAGGGTACAGGCCCATGGGCGCTGACTACTACTAGGGTTCAGGTCCATGAGTGTTGACTCCTACTAGGGTGCAGGTCCATGAGTGCTGACTGCTACTAGGGTTCAGGTCCATGGGTGCTGACTCCTACTAGGGTACAGGCCCATGGGCGCTGACTCCTACTAGGGTACAGGCCCATGGGCGCTGACTCCTACTAGGGTTCAGGTCCATGAGTGCTGACTCCTACTAGGGTACAGGCCCATGGGTGCTGACTCCTACTAGGGTTCAGGTCCATGAGTGCTGACTCCTACTAGGGTGCAGACCCATGGGTGCTGACTCCTACTAGGGTGCAGGTCCATGGGTGCTGACTCCTACTAGGGTACAGACCCATGGGCGCTGACTACTACGAGGGTACAAGCCCATGGGTGCTGACTCCTACTAGGGTACAGGCCCATGGGCGCTGACTCCTACTAGGGTGCAGACCCATGGGCGCTGACTCCTACTAGGGTACAGGCCCATGGGTGCTGACTCCTACTAGGGTGCAGACCCATGGGTGCTGACTCCTACTAGGGTACAGGTCCATGAGTGCTGACTCCTACTAGGGTGCAGGCCCATGGGTGCTGACTCCTACTAGGGTACAGGTCCATGAGTGCTGACTCCTACTAGGGTGCAGACCCATGGGTGCTGACTCCTACTAGGGTGCAGACCCATGGGCGCTGACTCCTACTAGGGTACAGGTCCATGAGTGCTGACTCCTACTAGGGTGCAGACCCATGGGTGCTGACTCCTACTAGGGTGCAGACCCATGGGCGCTGACTCCTACTAGGGTGCAGGCCCATGGGCGCTGACTCCTACTAGGGTACAGGTCCATGAGTGCTGACTCCTACTAGGGTACAGGCCCATGGGTGCTGACTCCTACTAGGGTACAGGCCCATGGGCGCTGACTCCTACTAGGGTACAGGTCCATGAGTGCTGACTCCTACTAGGGTACAGGCCCATGGGCGCTGACTCCTACTAGGGTACAGGCCCATGGGCGCTGACTCCTACTAGGGTACAGGCCCATGGGCGCTGACTACTACTAGGGTGCAGACCCATGGGTGCTGACTCCTACTAGGGTACAGGTCCATGAGGGCTGACTACTACTAGGGTACAGGCCCATGGGCGCTGACTACTACTAGGGTACAGGCCCATGGGCGCTGACTCCTACTAGGGTACAGGCCCATGGGCGCTGACTACTACTAGGGTACAGACCCATGGGCGCTGACTACTACTAGGGTACAGGCCCATGGGCGCTGACTCCTACTAGGGTACAGGCCCATGGGCGCTGACTACTACTAGGGTACAGACCCATGGGCGCTGACTACTACTAGGGTACAGGCCCATGGGCGCTGACTCCTACTAGGGTACAGGCCCATGGGCGCTGACTCCTACTAGGGTACAGACCCATGGGCGCTGACTCCTACTAGGGTACAGACCCATGGGCACTGACTACTACTAGGGTACAGGCCCATGGGCGCTGACTCCTACTAGGGTGCAGGCCCATGGGCGCTGACTCCTACTAGGGTACAGGCCCATGGGCACTGACTCCTACTAGGGTACAGGCCCATGGGCGCTGACTCCTACTAGGGTACAGGCCCATGGGCGCTGACTCCTACTAGGGTACAGGCCCATGGGCACTGACTCCTACTAGGGTACAGGCCCATGGGCGCTGACTACTACTAGGGTACAGACCCATGGGCGCTGACTACTACTAGGGTACAGACCCATGGGCGCTGACTCCTACTAGGGTACAGACCCATGGGCGCTGACTCCTACTAGGGTACAGGCCCATGGGCGCTGACTACTACTAGGGTACAGACCCATGGGCGCTGACTCCTACTAGGGTACAGACCCATGGGCGCTGACTACTACTAGGGTACAGACCCATGGGCGCTGACTCCTACTAGGGTACAGGCCCATGGGTGCTGACTCCTACTAGGGTGCAGGCCCATGGGCGCTGACTCCTACTAGGGTTCAGGTCCATGGGCGCTGACTCCTACTAGGGTACAGGCCCATGGGCGCTGACTCCTGCTAGGGTACAGGTCCATGGGCGCTGACTCCTACTAGGGTTCAGGTCCATGGGCGCTGACTCCTACTAGGGTGCAGGCCCATGGGCGCTGACTACTACTAGGGTACAGGCCCATGGGAGCTGACTCCTACTAGGGTACAGGTCCATGGGCGCTGGCTACTACTAGGGTTCAGGCCCATGGGTGCTGACTCCTACTAGGGTACAGGTCCATGGGCGCTGACTCCTACTAGGGTGCAGGCCCATGGGCGCTGACTACTACTAGGGTACAGGTCCATGGGCGCTGACTCCTACTAGGGTTCAGGTCCATGAGTGCTGACTCCTACTAGGGTGCAGGCCCATGGGCGCTGACTACTACTAGGGTACAGGTCCATGGGCGCTGACTCCTACTAGGGTGCAGGCCCATGGGCGCTGACTACTACTAGGGTACAGGTCCATGGGCGCTGACTCCTACTAGGGTTCAGGTCCATGAGTGCTGACTCCTACTAGGGTGCAGGCCCATGGGCGCTGACTACTACTAGGGTACAGGTCCATGGGCGCTGACTACTACTAGGGTGCAGGCCCATGGGCGCTGACTCCTACTAGGGTTCAGGTCCATGAGTGCTGACTCCTACTAGGGTGCAGGCCCATGGGCGCTGACTCCTACTAGGGTACAGGCCCATGGGCGCTGACTCCTACTATGGTGCAGACCCATGGGCGCTGACTCCTACTAGGTACAGGCCCATGGGCGCTGAATCCTACTAGGGTACAGGCCCATGGGCGCTGACTCCTACTAGGGTACAGGCCCATGGGCGCTGACTACTACTAGGGTACAGGCCCATGGGCGCTGACTCCTACTAGGGTGCAGGCCCATGGGCGCTGACTACTACTAGGGTACAGGTCCATGGGCGCTGACTCCTACTAGGGTTCAGGTCCATGAGTGCTGACTCCTACTAGGGTGCAGGCCCATGGGCGCTGACTCCTACTAGGGTACAGGCCCATGGGCGCTGACTACTACTAGGGTACAGGCCCATGGGAGCTGACTCCTACTAGGGTACAGGTCCATGGGCGCTGACTCCTACTAGGGTACAGGTCCATGAGTGCTGACTCCTACTAGGGTACAGGTCCATGGGAGCTGACTCCTACTAGGGTACAGGTCCATGGGCGCTGACTCCTACTAGGGTACAGGTCCATGGGCGCTGACTCCTACTAGGGTACAGGCCCATGGGCGCTGACTCCTACTAGGGTGCAGGCCCATGGGTGCTGACTCCTACTAGGGTGCAGGCCCATGGGCACTGACTACTACTAGGGTACAGGCCCATGGGCGCTGACTCCTACTAGGGTACAGGCCCATGGGTGCTGACTCCTACTAGGGTACAGGCCCATGGGCGCTGACTACTACTAGGGTGCATGCCCATGGGCACTGACTCCTACTAGGGTACAGGCCCATGGGTGCTGACTCCTACTAGGGTACAGGCCCATGGGCGCTGACTCCTACTATGGTGCAGGCCCATGGGTGCTGACTCCTACTAGGGTGCAGACCCATGGGCACTGACTCCTACTAGGGTACAGGCCCATGGGTGCTGACTCCTACTAGGGTACAGACCCATGGGTGCTGACTCCTACTAGGGTGCAGACCCATGGGCACTGACTCCTACTATGGTGCAGGCCCATGGGTGCTGACTCCTACTAGGGTACAGGCCCATGGGCGCTGACTCCTACTATGGTGCAGGCCCATGGGTGCTGACTCCTACTAGGGTGCAGACCCATGGGCACTGACTCCTACTAGGGTACAGGCCCATGGGTGCTGACTCCTACTAGGGTACAGGCCCATGGGTGCTGACTCCTACTAGGGTACAGGCCCATGGGCGCTGACTCCTACTATGGTACAGGCCCATGGGTGCTGACTCCTACTAGGGTGCAGACCCATGGGCACTGACTCCTACTAGGGTACAGGCCCATGGGCGCTGACTCCTACTATGGTGCAGACCCATGGGCACTGACTCCTACTAGGGTACAGGCCCATGGGCACTGACTACTACTAGGGTTCAGGCCCATGGGCGCTGACTCCTACTAGGGTACAGGCCCATGGGCGCTGACTCCTACTAGGGTACAGGCCCATGGGCGCTGACTCCTACTAGGGTTCAGGCCCATGGGCGCTGACTCCTACTAGGGTGCAGGCCCATGGGTGCTGACTCCTACTAGGGTACAGACCCATGGGTGCTGACTACTACTAGGGTACAGACCCATGGGCACTGACTCCTACTAGGGTACAGGTCCATGGGCGCTGACTACTACTAGGGTACAGGCCCATGGGCGCTGACTCCTACTAGGGTACAGGCCCATGGGCGCTGACTCCTACTAGGGTACAGGTCCATGGGTGCTGACTCCTACTAGGGTACAGGTCCATGGGCGCTGACTCCTACTAGGGTACAGGTCCATGGGCGCTGACTCCTACTAGGGTACAGGTCCATGGGCGCTGACTCCTACTAGGGTACAGGCCCATGGGCGCTGACTCCTACTAGGGTACAGGCCCATGGGCACTGACTCCTACTAGGGTACAGGCCCATGGGCGCTGACTACTACTAGGGTACAGGTCCATGGGCGCTGACTACTACTAGGGTACAGGCCCATGGGCGCTGACTCCTACTAGGGTACAGGCCCATGGGCGCTGACTACTACTAGGGTACAGGTCCATGGGCGCTGACTACTACTAGGGTACAGGCCCATGGGCGCTGACTACTACTAGGGTACAGGCCCATGGGCGCTGACTCCTACTAGGGTACAGGCCCATGGGCGCTGACTACTACTAGGGTACAGGTCCATGGGCGCTGACTACTACTAGGGTACAGGCCCATGGGCACTGACTCCTACTAGGGTACAGGCCCATGGGCACTGACTCCTACTAGGGTACAGGCCCATGGGCGCTGACTACTACTAGGGTACAGGTCCATGGGCGCTGACTACTACTAGGGTACAGGCCCATGGGCGCTGACTCCTACTAGGGTACAGGCCCATGGGTGCTGACTCCTACTAGGGTACAGGCCCATGGGCGCTGACTCCTACTAGGGTACAGGCCCATGGGCGCTGACTCCTACTAGGGTGCAGGCCCATGGGCGCTGACTCCTACTAGGGTACAGGCCCATGGGCACTGATTCCTACTCGGGTACAGGCCCATGGGCGCTGACTCCTACTAGGGTACAGGCCCATGGGTGCTGACTCCTACTAGGGTGCAGGCCCATGGGCGCTGACTCCTACTAGGGTACAGGCCCATGGGTGCTGACTACTACTAGGGTACAGGCCCATGGGCACTGACTCCTACTAGGGTGCAGACCCATGGGTGCTGACTCCTACTAGGGTACAGGCCCATGGGCGCTGACTCCTACTAGGGTGCAGGCCCATGGGCGCTGACTCCTACTAGGGTTCAGGCCCATGGGCGCTGACTCCTACTAGGGTGCAGGCCCATGGGCACTGACTCCTACTAGGGTACAGGCCCATGGGCGCTGACTCCTACTAGGGTGCAGGCCCATGGGCGCTGACTCCTACTAGGGTACAGGTCCATGGGTGCTGACTCCTACTAGGGTACAGGTCCATGAGTGCTGACTCCTACTAGGGTGCAGGCCCATGGGCACTGACTACTACTAGGGTACAGGTCCATGGGCGCTGACTCCTACTAGGGTTCAGGCCCATGGGCGCTGACTCCTACTAGGGTGCAGGTCCATGGGCACTGACTACTACTAGGGTGCAGGCCCATGGGCACTGACTCCTACTAGGGTACAAGTCCATGGGCGCTGACTCCTACTAGGGTACATGCCCATGGGCGCTGACTCCTATTGGGTGCAGGCCCATGGGCGCTGACTCCTACTAGGGTACAGGTCCATGGGCGCTGACTCCTACTAGGGTACAGGTCCATGGGCGCTGACTCCTACTAGGGTACATGCCCATGGGCGCTGACTCCTACTAGGGTACATGCCCATGGGCGCTGACTCCTACTAGGGTACATGCCCATGGGTGCTGACTCCTACTAGGGTACAGGTCCATGGGCGCTGACTCCTACTAGGGTACATGCCCATGGGCGCTGACTCCTACTAGGGTACATGCCCATGGGCGCTGACTCCTACTAGGGTACATGCCCATGGGTGCTGACTCCTACTAGGGTACAGGCCCATGGGCGCTGACTCCTACTAGGGTACATGCCCATGAGTGCTGACTCCTACTAGGGTACAGGCCCATGGGCGCTGACTCCTACTAGGGTACATGCCCATGGGTGCTGACTCCTACTAGGGTACATGCCCATGGGCGCTGACTCCTACTAGGGTACATGCCCATGGGCGCTGACTCCTACTAGGGTACAGGCCCATGGGCGCTGACTACTACTAGGGTACAGGCCCATGGGCGCTGACTCCTACTAGGGTGCAGGCCCATGGGTGCTGACTCCTACTAGGGTACAGGCCCATGGGTGCTGACTCCTACTAGGGTACAGGTCCATGAGCGCTGACTCCTACTAGGGTGCAGGCCCATGGGCGCTGACTCCTACTAGGGTACAGGCCCATGGGCGCTGACTACTACTAGGGTACAGGCCCATGGGTGCTGACTCCTACTAGGGTACAGGCCCATGGGCGCTGACTCCTACAAGGGTACAGGCCCATGGGCGCTGACTCCTACTAGGGTACAGGCCCATGGGCGCTGACTCCTACAAGGGTACAGGCCCATGGGTGCTGACTCCTACTAGGGTACAGGCCCATGGGCGCTGACTACTACTAGGGTACAGGCCCATGGGCGCTGACTACTACTAGGGTACAGACCCATGGGTGCTGACTCCTACTAGGGTGCAGGCCCATGGGCGCTGACTCCTACAAGGGTACAGGCCCATGGGCGCTGACTCCTACTAGGGTGCAGGCCCATGGGTGCTGACTCCTACTAGGGTACAGGCCCATGGGCGCTGACTCCTACTAGGGTACAGGCCCATGGGCGCTGGCTACTACTAGGGTGCAGACCCATGGGCGCTGACTCCTACTAGGGTGCAGGCCCATGGGCGCTGGCTACTACTAGGGTGCATGCCCATGGGCGCTGACTCCTACTAGGGTACAGGCCCATGGGCGCTGACTCCTACAAGGGTACAGGCCCATGGGTGCTGACTCCTACTAGGGTGCAGGCCCATGGGCGCTGGCTACTACTAGGGTGCAGGCCCATGGGCGCTGACTCCTACTAGGGTACAAGCCCATGGGCGCTGACTCCTACTAGGGTACAGGCCCATGGGCGCTGACTCCTACTAGGGTGCAGGCCCATGGGCGCTGACTCCTACTAGGGTACAAGCCCATGGGCGCTGACTCCTACTAGGGTGCAGGCCCATGGGCGCTGACTCCTACAAGGGTACAGGCCCATGGGTGCTGACTCCTACTAGGGTACAGGCCCATGGGCGCTGGCTACTACTAGGGTGCAGACCCATGGGCGCTGACTCCTACTAGGGTGCAGGCCCATGGGCGCTGGCTACTACTAGGGTGCATGCCCATGGGCGCTGACTCCTACTAGGGTACAAGCCCATGGGCGCTGACTCCTACTAGGGTACAGGCCCATGGGTGCTGACTCCTACTAGGGTACAAGCCCATGGGCGCTGACTCATTCTAGGGTGCAGGCCCATGGGCGCTGACTCCTACTAGGGTACAGGCCCATGGGTGCTGACTCCGACAGTGCGGCGCTCCCTCAGTATTGCCCCTCCAACAGTGCGACGCTCCCTCAGTACTGCCCCTCCGACAGTGTGGAGCTCCCTCAGTACTGCCCCTCCGACATTGCGGCGCTCCCTCAGTACTGCCCCTCCGACAGTGCGGCGCTCCCTCAGTACCGCCCCTCCGACAGTGCGGCACTCCCTCAGTACCGCCCCTCCGACAGTGCGGCACTCCCTCAGTACTGCCCCTCCGACAGTGCGGCACTCCCTCAGTACCGCCCCTCCGACAGTGCGGCACTCCCTCAGTACTGCCCCTCTGACAGTGCGGTGTTCCCTCAGTACCACCCCTGCGACAGTGCAGTATTCCCTCAGTACCGCCCCTCCGACAGTGCGGCGCTCCCTCAGTACTGCCCCTCCGACAGTGCGGCGCTCCCTCAGTACCGCCCCTCCGACGGTGCGGCGCTCCCTCAGTACCGCCCCTCCGACAGTGCGGCGCTCCCTCAGTACCGCCCCTCCGACAGTGCGGCGCTCCCTCAGTACTGCCCCTCCGACAGTGCGCCGCTCCCTCAGTACCGCCCCTCCGACAGTGCGGCGCTCCCTCAGTACCGCCCCTCCGACAGCGCGCCGCTCCCTCAGTACCGCCCCTCCGACAGTGCGGCGCTCCCTCAGTACTGCCCCTCCGACAGTGCGGCGCTCCCTCAGTACCGCCCCTCCGACAGTGCGGCGCTCCCTCAGCACTATCACCGGGGGAGTGTCGAGTGTGAAAGGCAGCACAGAAATACAAGTTCCTTCTTTCTGTCTGTCTCTCTTCCCTTCCTCCTCCACTCCCTCCTTTCCCTCCCTTCCTTACCCTTTCCTCCCGTGCCGGATTGTCGCTGATCGGGCTGATTCTTTCCGCAGGGACCGACATCAACGCCGCCCTGCTGGCGGCCGCCAAGTTTTTCCATCGCGAGGCCCCCTCGACGCCCGGGAACGGGGCGGGGCGAGAGGCGAGCAAGGTGCCGCTGGTTATATTCCTGACCGACGGGGAGCCCACCTCTGGCGTCACCTCCGCCGGCGCCATCATCAGCAACGCCCGGGAGGCCATGCGGGGCTCGCTGTCCCTCTTCTGCCTGGGCTTCGGGGACGACGTGGACTTCCCGCTGCTGCAGCGCCTGGCGCTCGACAACCGCGGCGCGGCCCGCCGCATCTACGAGGACGCCGACGCCAACCTGCAGCTCAAGGGCTTCTACGACGAGGTGGCCAGCCCGCTGCTCTTCGACATCCAGCTGGACTACCTGGACAACCGGGTGGAGAGCGTCACCGGGACCCTGTTCCCCACCTTCTTCAACGGCTCCGAGCTGGTGGTGGCCGGGAAACTGAGGGCCGGGACGGGCGGCCCCCTCCGGGTGCGCCTGCAGGCCACGGGGTCGGCCGAGGCCGTGGAACTGGAGAACGAGATCCTCCTCAACCAGACGGAGCCCGCCCCCGGGTGCCCCCGCGCGGCCGGCGGGGCGCAGGACTTTGTCCAGAGGCTCTGGGCCTACTACACCGTCAAGGAGCTGCTGCAGGCCCGGCTGAAGACGGACGAGGAGGAAGGGCGCAGGCTGCTGACGGAGAAGGCCACCGCCCTGTCGCTCAAGTACAACTTTGTGACCCCCTTGACCTCCATGGTCGTTGTCAAGCCCGGTGAAGACGGCGCGACGACTCCGGCCACCGCCCGTCCCACCGCCAGCTCCGTCGGCTCGAGCGCCCGTTCTCCTTCGACCCCCGGCGTCCTCTCGCCCTCGACCAAGAGCCCCCCCGCTGCCGCCGTCCCGGGGATGCCTGGCCGCTCCACGGCGGGGCTCAAGGGCGGCAAGGGGAGCGCCGCACCACCGGTTCAGACGGCGCCCGGGACGAGCCGCACTGCCGCACCGCAGACCGCCGTGACGGTTCCCGAGACACCCGTGCCGTTTGCGCGAGGGATCTCCGCCACAGATGTGCCCGAGGGGGTGGCTTATGCAACCATGCTGCGATCTGGTGGTGAGTCACGCGTGCTAGCAATGTCGTGCCTTCAGAGTGTGAGCAACCACAGTGATCTCCAAAACTAAAACCCTTCCACGCAATGCCCAAACCCTTGGCCATGGTAGGCGCCATGCCCCAAGTGTTCTATCCTGTTGTCAACACCATGGCCAATCTCTTGGTGGCCATAATGGCCACCATGCCCAATGATGTAAGATAACTACTAGGCACTCGGTTTAAGCCTTAAACAAAGCTTTAATTAACTGTTTTACAAAATGGAGGTCTAGTTGTGTCCTTCACTAGTTCCTGTTAAGAATGTCCTGCGCAAGCTGGGCCCGTGTCATGGCAGATGCAGTATAATGTGTATAAATGTGAGGTTATCCACTTTGGTGTCAAAAACAGGAAGGCAGATTATTATCTGAATGGCAATAGATTGGGAGAAGGAGAAGTGCAACTGTTAAATCCTTGAATCTTGCTGTATGGTGTCCTTCAATTTATAGACAGAGACTGCAGAGGAACAATCAACAGGTGTTTACTGGATGAGGGTTACTCTAAAACTAAAGTACAGATCCCTACTCAGGGTTTATATACAGGTGTGGTCACTGCCGGTACTACAGTATACAGGAGCTGTAAAAAGTAGTTCTCCCCTTAAAGGTACATACACTACAGCAACGAGACCTGGGTCTCCTTGTGCACCAGTCGCTGAAGGTAAGCATGCAGGTCCAGCAGGCGGTTAAGAAGGCAAATGGTATGTTGGCCTTCGTAGCGAGAGGGTTTGAGTACAGGAACAAAGATGTCTTGCTGCAGTTGTACAGGGCCTTGGTGAGACCACACCTTGAGTACTGTGTGCAGTTTTGGTCACCTTATCTGAGGAAGGATGTTCTTGCCATGGAAGGAGTTCAGCGAAGATTCACCAGACTGATACCTGGGATGGCAGGAATGACGTATGAGGAGAGATTGGGTAGATTAGGCTTATACTCGCTGGAGTTTAGAAGAATGAGAGGGGATCTCATTGAAACTTATAAAATTCTAACAGGACTAGACAGACTAGATGCAGGAAGGATGTTCCCGATGGCGGGGGAGTCCAGAACCAGGGGTCACAGTCTAAGGATAAGGGGTAAGCCATTTAGGACAGAGATGAGGAGGAATTTCTTCACCCAGAGAGTGGTGAACCTGTGGAATTCTCTACCACAGAAGGCAGTTGAGGCCAATTCATTAAATATATTCAAGAAGGAGTTAGATATGTTTCTTAAGGCTAAAGGGATCAAGGGATATGGGGAGAAGGCAGGGACAGGGTACTGAATTTGGATGATCAGCCACGATCTCATTGAATGGCGGAGCAGGCTCGAGGGGCCGAATGGCCTACTGCTGTTCCTGTTTCTAAACATGGGGAAAAGCTGAGGCCCCAGTACAGATCGCTGGTTTTGCCATGTCTAGTTTTGATAGAGTAAATAAGGAGAAACTGTTTCCAGTGGCAGGAGGGTCAGTAACCAGAGGACACAGATTGAAGATAATCGGTAAAAGAACCAGAGGGGAGATGAGGAGAATGTTTTTTCCGCAGTGAGTTGTTGTGATCTGGAACGCGCTGCCTGAAAGGGCGGTGGGAGCAGATTCAATAGTAACTTTCAAAAGGGGAATTGGAGAAATACTTACCTAAGGTCGAGGATTTGAGTACAGGAGTAAAGAAGTCTTACTCCAATTATACAGGGCCTTGGTGAGACCACACCTGGAGTACTGTGTACAATTTTGGTCTCCTTACCTAAGGAAGGATATACTTGCCATAGAGGGAGTGCAACGAAGGTTCACAAGATTGATTCCTGGGATGACGGGACTGTCGTATGAGAAGAGATTGAGTAAACTAGGCCTGTATTCTTTTGAATTCAGAAGAATGAGAGAGGATCTCATTGAAGCTTACAAAATTATTACAGGGCTTGATAAGGTGGATGCTGGGAGAATGTTTCCCGTGGCTGGGGAGTCTAGAACCAGGGGCCACAGCCTCAGGATAAAGGGTCGGCCATTCAGGACTGATGAGAAGAAATTTCTTCACACAGAGGGTGGTGAATCTTTGGAATTCTCTACCCTAGAGGGCTGTGGAGGCTCAGTCATTAGGTTTATTCAAAACAGAAGTCGACAGATTTCTGACTAGTAAGGGCCTCAAGGGATAGGGCGATAGGGCCGGTGAATGGAGGCTTGAAGGGCCGAATGGCCGACTCCTGCTCCTATTTCTTACGTTCTTAAATACTTGAAGGGAAAAAATGTGCAGGTCTGTGGGGAAAGATCAGGGGAGAGTGGGACTAATTGCAGAGCTCATTCAAAGAGCTGGCACAGGCATAGAAACATAGAAGATAGGAGCAGGAGTAGGTCATTCGGCCCCTCGAGCCTGCTCCGCCATTCAATGCGATCATGGCTGATCATCCAAATTCAGTACCCGGTCCCTGCTTTCTCCCCATACCCCTTGATCCCTTTAGAAATACATCCAACTCCTTCTTGAATATATTTAATGAATTGGCCTCTACTGCCTTCTGTGGTAGAGAATTCCACAGGTTCACCACTCTCTGGGTGAAGAAATTCCTCCTCATCTCTGTCCTAAATGGCTTACCACTTATCCTTAGACTGTGACCCCTGGTTCTGGACTCCCCGACCACCGGGAACATCCTTCCTGCATCTAGTCTGTCCAGTCCTGTTAGAATTTTATAAGTTTCAATGAGATCCCCTCTCATTCATCTAAACTCCAGCGAGTACAAGCCCAATCGACCCAATCTCTCCTCATACGTCATTCCTGCCATCCCAGGTATCAGCCTGGTGAATCTTCGCTGCACTCCTTCCATGGCAAGAACATCCTTCCTCAGATAAGGCGACCAAAACTGCACACAATACTCAAGATGTGGTCTCACCAAGGCCCTGTACAACTGCAGCAAGACATCCTTGTTCCTGTACTCAAACCCTCTCGCTACGAAGGCCAACATACCATTTGCTTTCTTAACCGCCTGCTGCACCTGTATGCTTACCTTCAGCGACTGGTGCACAAGGACGCCCAGGTCTCGTTGCACTTCCCCTTCTCCCAATCTATTGCCATTCAGATAATAATCTGCCTTCTTGTTTTTGACACCAAAGTGGATAACCTCACATTTATCCACGTTATATTGCATCTGCCATGCTTCTGTCCAATCACCCAACCTGTCCAAATCATCCTGGAGTTTCTCAGCATCCTCCTCACAGCACACACGCCCACCCAGCTTTGTGTCGACTGCAAACTTGGAGATATTACATCTAGTTCCCTCGTCCAGGTCATTAATATATATTGTGAATAGCTGGGTCCAGTGACCGATCCCTGCGGTACCCCACTAGTCACTGCCTGCCACTCGGAAAAAGAGCCGTTTATTCCAATTCTTTGCTTTCTGTCTGCCAACCAGTTCTCTATCCAAGTCAATACCTTGCCCCCAATCCCATGTGCCTTAACTTTACACGCTAATCTCTTATGTGGGACCTTATCAAAAGCCTTTTGAAAGTCCAAATACACCACATCCACTGGTTCTCCCTTATCTATTTTACCAGTTACATCCTCAAAAAATTCCAGTAGATTAGTCAAGCACGATTTACCTTTTGTAAATCCATGTTGACTTTGTCCGATCCAGTCACTGTTTTCCAAGTGCTCTGCTATTACATCTTTTATAATGGACTCTAGCATTTTCCCCACTACCGATGTCAGGCTTACCGGTCTGTAATTCCCCGTTTTCTCTCTACCACCTTTTTTGAATAGTGGGGTAACATTAGCTACCCGCCAATCCATGGGAGCTGTTCCAGAGTCTATGGAATTTTGGAAGATGACCAGCAATGCATCGACTATTTCTAGGGCCACTTCCTTAAGTACCCTAGGATGTAGATTATCAGGCCCTGGGGATTTATCGGCCTTCAATCCCGTCAATTTCTCTAACACCATTTCCCTACAAATACTGATTTCTATCAGTTCCTCCCTTTCATTAGACCATATGTTCCCTGACATCTCTGGGAGGTTATTTCTGTCCTCCTTTGTGAAGACAGAACCAAAGTATGTATTTAATTGGTCCGCCATTTCTTTGTTCCCCATTATAAATTCCCCTGATTCTGACTGCAAGGGACCTATGCTTGACTTCACCAATCTTTTTCTCTTCACATATCTATAAAAGCTTTTACAGTCAGTTTTTATGTTCCCTGAAAGCTTACTCTCATACTCTATTTTCCCCCTCTTAATTAATCCCTTTGTCCTCTTTTGTTGAATCCTAAACTGCTCCCAATCCTCAGGTTTACTGCTTTTTCTGGCCAATTTATATGTCCTCTCCTTGGATCTTATGCTATCCCTAATTTCCCTTGTTAGCCACGGTTGAGTCACCTTTTTTGTTTTATTTTTATGCCAAACTGGGATGAACAAATTCTGTAGTTCATCCATGCGATCTTTGAATGTTTGCCATTGCCTATCCACCGTCAACCCTTTGAGTGACATTCCCCAATCAATCCTACCCAACTCGCGCCTCATACCATCGTAGTTTCCTTTATTTAAATTCAGGACCCTAGTCTCTGAGTCAACTACTTCACTCTCCATCTTAATGAAGAATTCTATCATATTATGATCGCTCCGACCCAAGGGGCCTCGTACAACAAGATTGCTAATTATTCCTTTCTCATTACATAATACCCAGTCTAAGATGGCCTGATCTCTAGTTGGTTCCTCGACATATTGGTCCAGGAAACCATCCTGTATACACTCCAGGAATTCCTCCTCCACAGTATTGTTATTAATTTGGTTAGCCCAATCTATATGTAGAATAAAGTCACCCATGATAACTGCTGTGCCCTTATTGCACGCTTCTCTAATTTCCCTTTTAATGCCATCCCCGACCTCCGCGTTACTGTTTGGAGGTCTATATACCACTCCCACTAACGTTTTCTGCCCCTTGGTATTTCTCAGTTCTACCCATACAGATTCCACATCATCAGAGCTAATATCCTTCCTTACAATTGTGTTAATCCCTTCTTTAACCAGCAATGCTACCCCACCTCCTTTTCATTTTTGCCTATCTTTCCTGAATATTGAATACCCCTGGATGTTGAGTTCCCAGCCTTGGTCACCCTGGAGCCATGTTTCCGTAATCCCAATCATATCATATTTGCTTACCTCTATTTGCGCAGCTAATTCATCCACCTTATTCTGAATGCTCCTCGCAGACGTCAGGCTTGTTTTTTTAACGCTCTTAGATCTTTTAGAATTATTATTTGCTGTGACCACGTTTGATTTAAACCCTTGATTTCTCTGTGTGCCACTTTTGTTTTTCTCCTTCCTGTCTTTTGCTTTTATCCTTGTTTCCCTTTCCTCTGTCTCTCCGCTCAGGTTCCCAACCCCCTGCCATTTTAGTTTAAACCCTCCCCCAGAGCACTAGCAAACACTCCCCCTAGGACATCGGTCCCGGCCCTGCCCAGGTACAAACTGTCCGGTTTGAACTGGTCCCACCTCCCCCAGAACCAGTTCCAATGTCCCAGAAATTTGAATCCCTCCCTCTTGCACCATTCCTCTAGCCAGGTATTCATCTGAAATATCATTCTATTTCTACTGTGACAAGCACGTGGCACTGGTAGCAATCCTGAGATTACCACGTTTGAGGTCCTATTTTTTAATTTACCTTTACAGGCACGATGGGCCGAATGGCCTCCTCCTATGAATAGGTGGCCTCCAATTCCTGCCAATCTCATTTTTGTCAGGGCGCTTCTGTGGAACCTTGTCGAATGCCTTCTGGACGTCCAAATAAATAACATCCATAGACACTCCCTTACCCACCACTAGGCTCATTAGACGTGACTTAGCCTATCCACTTTCTCTGTTGAATTTTATCTGTCTAACATCTTCCTCATCTGAGCCTGAGCTGATTAATTTTTTTTTCCTCCGCAACAGATGTGTATGTGCAAACAAAATTGGATTCTGATCATTTCGGTAAGCAAGTGTGAGTAGACTGTGGCGTTGGTGAGTCGGCACTACCCTGCAGTATCTGCTTCAGATGTGGCCACGTGGAGAAGCACCAAACACAAGGGAAATGCTTCCCTCAAGGCAAAAGGCAAAGCCGGAGAATGTGCAATCACTTGACGTTGTTTGGGTGTCCTGTATCTAACCCGTACTCTGGGAGTGTTTGATGGGACAGTGTAGAGGGAGCTTTACTGTGTATCTAACCCGTGCTGTACCTGCCCTGGGAGTGTTTGATGGGACAGTGTAGAGGAAGCTTTACTCTGTATCTAACCCGTGCTGTACCTGCTGTGGGAGTGTTTGATGGGGACAGTGTAGAGGGAGCTTTACTCTGTATCTAACCCCATGCTGTACCTGCCCTGGGAGTGTTTGATGGGACAGTGTAGAGGGAGCTTTACTCTGTATCTAACCCGTGCTGTACCTGCCCTGGGAGTGTTTGATGGGGACAGTGTAGAGGGAGCTTTACTCTGTATCTAACCCCATGCTGTACCTGCCCTGGGAGTGTTTGATGGGACACTGTAGAGGGAGCTTTACTCTGTATCTAACCCCGTGCTGTATCTGCCTGGGACTCTCCCTCAGCCCCGCCGACAGTGCGGTGCTCCCTCAGTACTGGCACCGGGGGAGTGTTGGGCCTGGATTATGGGGCTCGAGTCTCTGGAGTGTGGTCTCGATCACACGACCTTCTGACTCCGAGACGAGAGTTAGATCACCTGAGCCATGGTTGATTTACAATTAACATCTTAATTTCTTTCCTCTTTTTTTAGAGGCTGAAAGGGACGATGATTATTACTACGATGTTCATGATGCCGACATGGGTGAGAGCAGATTCATCGGATCATGTCTATGCGTGCGGGTGACACGGAAAGTTGGCCTGTTGACCTTTCCCCTCTGAGACCCGGACCTGAATCCAAGCCAGGCTGGCGGGATGTAAGGATCTGACCTCTCCTGGGTGCAAGGGACAAGGTGGAATTCTGGGCCGTTTCAACATGGTCCGAGTGGGCAGAGGTCTTCAGCAGAACATGGCCATTTTTGCATCAAATTATCACTATCCTGTCATGTTAGGCCATCAGGACAGAGTTTGGGTTGAGACTGAGGCGTTGAGATGGTCTCACATTGATGCATGTTGTTGGGACAGTGAAGAGGGAGCTTTACTCTGTATCTAACCCGTGCTGTACCTGCCCTGGGAGTGTTTGATGGGACAGTGTAGAGGGAGCTTTACTCTGTATCTAACTCGTGCTGTACCTGCCCTGGGAGTGTTTGATGGGGACAGTGTAGAGGGAGCTTTACTCTGTATCTAACCCATGCTGTACCTGCCCTGGGAGTGTTTGATGGGGACAGTGTAGAGGGAGCTTTACTCTGTATCTAACCCGTGCTGTACCTGCCCTGGGAGTGTTTGATGGGACAGTGTAGAGGGAGCTTTATTCTGTATCTAACCCCGTGCTGTACCTGCCTTGGGAGTGTTTGATGGGACAGTGTAGAGGGAGCTTTACTCTGTATCTAACCTGTGCTGTACCTGCCCTGGGAGTGTTTGATGGGACAGTGTAGAGGGAGCTTTACTCTGTATCTAACCCGTGCTGTACCTGCCCTGGGAGTGTTTGATGGGACAGTGTAGAGGGAGCTTTACTCTGTATCTAACCCGTGCTTTACCTGCCCTGGGAGTGTTTGATGGGGACAGTGTAGAGGGAGCTTTACTCTGTATCTAACCCGTGCTGTACCTGTTCTGGTAGTGTTTGATGGGACAGTGTAGAGGGAGCTTTACTCTGTATCTAACCCGTGCTGTACCTGCCCTGGGAGTGTTTGATGGGACAGTGTAGAGGGAGCTCTATTCTGTATCTAACCCGTGCTGTACCTGCCCTGGGAGTGTTTGATGGGGACAGTGTAGAGGGAGGTTTACTCTGTATCTAACCCGTGCTGTACCTGCCCTGGGAGGGTTTGATGGGGACAGTGTAGAGGAAGCTTTACTCTGTATCTAACCCGTGCTGTACCTGCCCTGGGAGTGTTTGATGGGACAGTGTAGAGGGAGCTTTACTCTGTATCTAACCCGTGCTGTTCCTGCCCTGGGAGTGTTTGATGGGGCAGTGTAGAGGGAGCTTTACTCTGTATCTAACCCATGCTGTACCTGCCCTGGGGGTGTTTGATGGGACAGTGTAGAGGGTGCTTTACTTTGTATCTAACCCATGCTGTACCTGTCCTGAGAGTGTTTGATGGGGACACTGTGGAGGGAGCTTTACTCTGTATCCAACCCATGTTGTACCTGCCCTAAGAGTGTTTGATGGGGACAGTGTAGAGGGAGCTTTACTCTGTATCTAACCTGTACTGTACCTGCCCTGGGAGTGTTTGATGGGACAGTGTAGAGGGAGCTTTACTCTGTATCTAACACCGTGCTGTACCTGCACCAGGAGTGTTTGATGGGACAGTGTAGAGGGAGCTTTAATCTGTATCTAACCCGTGCTGTACCTGCCCTGGGAGTGTTTGATGGGACAGTGTAGAGAGAGCTTTACTCTGTATCTAACCCGTGCTGTACCTGCCCTGGAAGTGTTTGATGGGACAGTGTAGAGGGAGCTTTACTCTGTACCTAACCCGTGCTGTACCTGCCCTGGGAGTGTTTGATGGGACAGTGTAGAGGGAGCTTTTCTCTGTATCTAACCCGTGCTGTACCTGCCCTGGGAGTGTTTGATGGGACAGTGTAGAGGGAGCTTTTCTCTGTATCTAACCCGTGCTGTACCTGCCCCGGGAGTGTTTGATGGGACAGTGTAGAGGGAGCTTTACTCTGTATCTAACCCGTGCTGTACCTGCCCTGGGAGTGTTTGATGGGGCAGTGTAGAGGGAGTTTTACTCTGTATCTAACCCGTGCTGTACCTGCCCTGGGAGTGTTTGGTGGGACAGTGTAGAGGAAGCTTTACTCTGTATCTAACCCGTCCTGTACCTGCCCCGGGAGTGTTTGATGGGACAGTGTAGAGGGAGCTTTACTCTGTATGTAACCCGTGCTGTACCTGCCCTGGGAGTGTTTGATGGGACAGTGTAGAGGGAGCTTTACTCTGTATCTAACCCGTGCTGTACCTGCTCTGGGAGTGTTTGACAGAATATTTAGTATTAATCTGAAGATGAACAGCTATATATAGGATTACGTAGAGTTACAGCCCAGAAACAGGCCATTCGGCCCCTCCGCTCCGTGCCGGTGTTCCTGCTCCACACCAGCCTCCTCCCGCCCCCTCTTCATCTCACCCCATCACCATCTCCTTCTATTCCTTTCTCCCTCGTGTGTTTATCCAGCTTCCCCCTTAAATACATCGACGCTATTCCCCTCGACCACTCCCTGTGGGAGCGAGTTCTACATTCTCACCACTCTCTGGGAAAGAAGTTTCTCCTGAATTTCCGATTGGATTTCTTGGTGACTATCTTATATTGATGGCCTCTAGTTATGCTCTTCCCCACAAGTGGAAACATTCTCTCTGTATCCACTCTATCAAAACCTTTCACCATTTTAAAGGCCTCTGTTAGGTCACCCCTCAGCCTTCTGTTTTCAAGAGAAAAGAGACCCAGCCTGTTCATCCTTTCCTGATAGGTATACCCTCGCATTTCTGGTATCATCCTTCTCTGCACCCTCTCCAGTGCCTCTATATCCTTTTTAATAACATGTACTTAACGAATTAATATCTTGTTTTATTTTGGGCATGTTATTGCAAGGAATTGCCCACGATTTTTCTGGTAATAATTTTTTATATTTGTTCCTGTGTTGTGGGCGTCGCTGGCAACACCAGCATTTATTGCACACCCATAATTGCCCTTGAGAAGGTGGTGGTGAGCTGCCTTCTTGAACCGCTGCAATCCGCTCCCTCAGTACCGCCCCTCCGACAGTGTGGCGCTCCCTCAGTACCGCCCCTCCGACAGTGTGGCGCTCCCTCAGTACCGCCCCTCCGACAGTGTGGCGCTCCCTCAGTACCGCCCCTCCGACAGTGTGGCGCTCCCTCAGTACCGCCCCTCCGACAGTGCGGCGCTCCCTCAGTACCGCCCCTCCGACAGTGTGGCGCTCCCTCAGTACCGCCCCTCCGACAGTGTGGCGCTCCCTCAGTACCGCCCCTCCGACAGTGCGGCGCTCCCTCAGTACCGCCCCTCCGACAGTGCAGCGCTCCCTCAGTACTGCCCCTCCGACAGTGCGGCGCTCCCTCAGTACCGCCCCTCCGACAGTGCGGCGCTCCCTCAGTACCGCCCCTCCGACAGTGCGGCGCTCCCTCAGTACCGCCCCTCCGACAGTGCGGCGCTCCCTCAGTACCGCCCCTCCGACAGTGCGGCGCTCCCTCAGTACCGCCCCTCCGCCAGTGCGGCGCTCCCTCAGTACTGCCCCTCCGACAGTGCGGCGCTCCCTCAGTATTGCCCCCCCGACAGTGCGGCGCTCCCTCAGTACCGCCCCTCCGACAGTGCGGCGCTCCCTCAGTATTGCCCCCCCGACAGTGCGGCGCTCCCTCAGTACCGCCCCTCCGCCACTGCGGCGCCCCCTCAGTACCGCCCCTCCGACAGTGTGGCGCTCCCTCAGTACTGCCCCTCCGACAGTGCGGCGCTCCCTGAGTACTGCCCCTCCGACAGTGCGGCGCTCCCTCAGTACTGCCTCTCTGACACTGCGGCGCCCCCTCAGTACTGTCACTCCGACAGTGCAGCGCTCCCTCAGTACTGCCCCTCCGACAGTGCGGCGCTCCCTGAGTACTACCCCTCCGACAGTGCGGCGCTCCATCAGTACTGCCCCTCCGACAGTGCGGCGCTCCCTCAGTACTGCGGCGCTCCCTCAGTACTGCCCCTCCGACAGTGCGGCGCTCCCTCAGTACTGCCTCTCCGACAGTGCGGCGCTCCCTCAGTACCGCCCCTCCGACAGTGCGGCGCTCCCTCAGTACCGCCCCTCCGAATGTGCGGCGCTCCCTCAGTACCGCCCCTCCGACAGTGTGGCGCTCCCTCAGTACCGCCCCTCCGACAGTGCGGCGCTCCCTCAGTTTTGCCCCCCCGACAGTGCGGCGCTCCCTCAGTACCGCCCCTCCGACAGTGCGGCGCTCCCTCAGTACTGCCTCTCCGCCACTGCGGCGCCCCCTCAGTACCGCCCCTCCGACAGTGTGGCGCTCCCTCAGTACTGCCCCTCCGACAGTGCGGCGCTCCCTGAGTACTGCCCCTCCGACAGTGCGGCGCTCCCTCAGTACTGCCTCTCTGACACTGCGGCGCCCCCTCAGTACTGTCACTCCGACAGTGCGGCGCTCCCTCAGTACTGCCCCTCCGACAGTGCGGCGCTCCCTGAGTACTACCCCTCCGACAGTGCGGCGCTCCATCAGTACTGCCCCTCCGACAGTGCGGCGCTCCCTCAGTACTGCGGCGCTCCCTCAGTACTGCCCCTCCGACAGTGCGGCGCTCCCTCAGTACTGCCTCTCCGACACTGCGGCGCCCCCTCAGTACTGCACCTCCGACAGTGCGGCGCTCCCTCAGTACTGCCCCTCCGACAATGCTGCGCTCCCTGAGTACTGCCCCTCCGACAGTGCGGCGCTCCCTCAGTTCCACCCCTCTGACAGTGCGGTGCTCCCTCAGTACTGCCCCTCCGACAGTGCGGCGCTCCCTCAGTACCGCCCCTCCGACAGTGCGGCGCTCCCTCAGTACTGCCCCCCCGACAGTGCGGCGCGCCCTCAGTACCGCCCCTCCGACAGTGCGCTGCTCCCTCAGTACCGCCCCTCCGACAGTGCGGCGCTCCCTCAGTATTGCCCCCCCGACAGTGCGGCGCTCCCTCAGTACCGCCCCTCCGACAGTGCGGCGCTCCCTCAGTACCGCCCCTCCGACAGTGCAGCGCTCCCTCAGTACTGCCTCTCCGCCACTGCGGCGCCCCCTCAGTACCGCCCCTCCGACAGTGCGGCGCTCCCTCAGTACTGCCCCTCCGACAGTGCGGCGCTCCCTGAGTACTGCCCCTCCGACAGTGCAGCGCTCCCTCAGTACTGCCTCTCTGACACTGCGGCGCCCCCTCAGTACTGTCACACCGACAGTGCGGCGCTCCCTCAGTACTGCCCCTCCGACAGTACGGCGCTCCCTGAGTACTGCCCCTCCGACAGTGCGGCGCTCCATCAGTACTGCCCCTCCGACAGTGCGGCGCTCCCTCAGTACTGCGGCGCTCCCTCAGTACTGCCCCTCCGACAGTGCGGCGCTCCCTCAGTACTGCCCCTCCGACAATGCGGCGCTCCCTGAGTACTGCCCCTCCGACAGTGCGGCGCTCCCTCAGTACCACCCCTCTGACAGTGCGGCGCTCCCTCAGTACTGCCCCTCCGACAGTGCGGCGCTCCCTCAGTAGTGCCTCTCCAACAGTGCGGCGCTCCCTCAGTACCACCCCTCTGACAGTGCGGCGCTCCCTCAGTACTGCCCCTCCGACAGTGCTGCGCTCCCTCAGTACTGCTCCGCCGACAGTGCGGCGCTCCCTCAGTACTGCACCTCCGACAGTGCGGCGCTCCCTCAGTACTGCCCCTCCGACAGTGCGGCGCTCCCTCAGTACCGCCCCTCTGACAGTGCGGCGCTCCCTCAGTACTGCCCTTCCGACATTGCGGCGCTCCCTCAGTACCGCCCCTCCGACAGTGCGGCGCTCGCTCAGTAACGCCCCTCCGACAGTGCGGCGCTCCCTCAGTACTGCCCCTCCGATAGTGCGGCGCTCCCTCAGTACTGCCCCTCCGACAGTGCGGCGCTGCCTCAGTACCGCCCCTCCGACAGTGCGGCGCTCCCTCAGTACAGCCCCTCCGACAGTGCAGCGCTCCCTCAGTACCGGCCCTCCGACAGTGCGGCGCTCCCTCAGTACCGTCGCTCCGACAGTGCGGCACTCCCTCAGTACTGCCTCTCCGACAGTGCGGTGCTCCCTGAATACTGCCCCTCCGACAGTGCGGCGCTCCCTCAGTACTGCCCCTCCGACAGTGCGGCGCTCCCTCAGTACCGCCCCTCCGACAGTGCGGCGCTCCCTCAGTACTGCCCCTCCGACAGTGCGGCGCTCCCTCATTACTGCCCCTCCGACAGTGCGACGTTCCTTCAGTACTGGCCCTCCGACATTGCGGCGCTCCCTCAGTACCGCCCCTCCGACAGTGCGGCGCTCCCTCAGTACCGCCCCTCCGACAGTGCGGCGCTCCCTCAGTACTGCCCCTCCGACAGTGCGGCGCTCCCTCATTACGGCGCCTCCGACAGTGCGACGTTCCTTCGGTACTGCCCCTCCGACATTGCGGCGCTCCCTCAGTACCGCCCCTCCGACAGTGCGGCGCTCGCTGAGTAACGCCCCTCCGACAGTGCGGCGCTCCCTCAGTACAGCCCCTCCGACAGTGCAGCGCTCCCTCAGTACCGCCCCTCCGACAGTGCAGCGCTCCCTCAGTACCGCCCCTCCGACAGTGCGGCGCTCCCTCAGTACTGCCCCTGGGCAGTGTTGGGCCTGGAATATGGGGCTCGAGTCTCTGGAGAGCTGTCTAGAACACACGACCTTCTGACTCCAAGGCGAGCGTGCTACGCACTGAGGCAATGCTGATTTACAATTAACATCTTAATTTGTTTCACCTTTTTTAGGGGCTGTAATGTACGATGAGTATTACTACGATGTTCAAGATGCCGACATGGGTGAGAGCAGATTCATCGGATCATGTCTATGCGTGCGGGTGACACGGAAAGTTGGCCTGTTGACCTTTCCCCTCTGAGACCCGGATCTGAATCCAAGCCAGGCTGGCGGGATGTAAGGATTTGACCTCTCCTGGGTGCAAGGGACGAGGTGGAATTCTGGGCCATTTCAACATGGCCCGAGTGAGCAGAGATCTCCAGCAGAACCTGGCCATTTTTGCATCAAATTATCACTACCCTGTCACGTTAGGCCATAGGGATAGAGTTTGGGTTCAGTCTGGGGCGTTGAGATGGTCTCACATTAAGGCATGTTGTTTGGACAGTGTAGAGGGAGCTTTACTCTGTATCTAACCCATGCTGTACCTGCCCTGGGAGTGTTTGATGGGGACAGTGTAGAGGGAGCTTTACTCTGTATCTAACCCGTGCTGTACCTGCCCTGGGAGTGTTTGACGGGGACAATGTACTGGGAGCTTTTCTCTGTATCTAACCCGTGCTGTACCTGCCCTGGGAGTGTTTGATGGGACAGTGGAGAGGGAGCTTTACTTTGCATCGAACCCATGCTGTACCTGCCCTGGGAGTATTTGATGCGACAGTGTAGTGGGAGGTTTCCTCCGTATCTAACCCGTGTTGTACCTGCCCAGGGAGTGTTTGACGGGGACAATGTACTGGGAGCTTTTCTCTGTATCTAACCCGTGCTGTACCTGCCCTGGGAGTGTTTGATGGGACAGTGGAGAGGGAGGTTTACGCTGTATCTAACGATGTGCTGTACCTGCCCTGGGTGTGTTTGATGTGGACAATGTACAGGGAACTTTACTCTGTATCTAACCCGTGCTGTACCTGCCCTTGGAGTGTTTGATGGGACAGTGTAGAGGGAGCTTTACTCTGTATCTAACCCGTGCTGTACCTGCCCTGGGAGTGTTTGATGGGGACAGTGTAGAGGGAGCTTTACTCTGTATCAAATCCGTGCTGTACCTGCCCTGGGAGTGTTTGATGGGGACAGTGTAGAGGAAGCTTTAATCTGTATCTAACCCGTGCTGTACCTGCCCTGGGAGTGTTTGATGGGACAGTGTAGAGTGAGCTTTACTCTGTATCTAATCCGTGCTGTACCTGCCCTGGGAGTGTTTGATGGGACAGGGTAGAGGGAGCTTTACTCTGTATCTAACCCGTGCTGTACCTGCCCTGGGAGTGTTTGATGGGACAGTGTAGAGTGAGCTTTACTCTGTATCTAATCCGTGCTGTACCTGCCCTGGGAGTGTTTGATGGGGACAGTGTAGAGGGAGCTTTACTCTGCATCTAACTCGTGCTGTACCTGCCCTGGGAGTGTTTGATGGGACAGTGTAGAGGGAGCTTTACTCTGTATCTAACCCGTGCTGTACCTGCCCTGGGAGGGTTTGATGGGACAGAGTAGAGGGAGCTTTACTCTGTATCTAGCCCGTGCTGTACCTGCCCTGGGAGTGTTTGATGGGACAGTGTAGAGGGAGCTTTACTCTGTATCTAACCCGTGCTGTACCAGCCCTGGGAGTGTTTGATGGGACAGTGTAGAGGGAGCTTTACTCTGTATCTAATCCATGCTGTACCTGCCCTGGGAGTGTTTGATGGGTACAGTGTAGAGGGAGCTTTACTCTGTATCTAACGCGTGCTGTACCTGCCCTGGGAGTGTTTGACGGGGACAGTGTAGAGGGAGCTTTACTCTGTATCTAACCCATGCTGTACCTGCCCTGGGAGTGTTTGATGGGACAGTGTAGAGGGAGCTTTACTCTGCATGTAACCCGTGCTGTACCTGCCCTGGGAGTGTTTGATGGGACAGTGTAGAGGGAGCTTTACTCTGTATCTAACCCGTGCTGTACCTGCCCTGGGAGTGTTTGATGGGACAGTGTAGAGGGAGATTTACTCTGTATCTAACCCGTGCTGTACCTGCCCTGGGAGTGTTTGATGGGGACAGTGTAGAGGGAGCTTTACTCTGTATCTAACCCGTGCTGTACCTGCCCTGGGAGTGTTTGATGGGACAGTGTAGAGGGAGCTTTACTCTGTATCTAACCCATGCTGTACCTGCCCTGGGAGTGTTTGATGGGACAGTGTAGAGGGAGCTTTACTCTGTATCTAACCCGTGCTGTACCTGCCCTGGGAGTGTTTGATGGCACAGTGTAGAGGCGGCTTTACTCTGTATCTAACCCGTGCTGTACCTGCCCTGGGAGTGTTTGATGGGGACAGTGTAGAGGGAGCTTTACTCTGTATCTAACCCCGTGCTGTACCTGCCCTGGGAGTGTTTGATGGGACAGTGTAGAGGGAGCTTTACTCTGTATCTAACCCGTGCTGTACCTGCCCTGGGAGTGTTTGATGGGGACAGTGTAGAGGGAGCTTTACTCTGTATCTAACCCCGTGCTGTACCTGCCCTGGGAGTGTTTGATGGGACAGTGTAGAGGGAGCTTTACTCTGTATCTAACCTATGCTGTACCTGCCCTGGGAGTGTTTGATGAGACAGTGTAGAGGGAGCTTTACTCTGTATCTAATCCGTGCTGTACCTGCCCTGGGAGTGTTTGATGGGACAGTGTAGAGGGAGCTTTACTCTGTATCTAACCCATGCTGTACCTGCCCTGGGAGTGTTTGATGGGGACAGTGTAGAGGGAGCTTTACTCTGTATCTAATCCGTGCTGTACCTGCCCTGAGAATGTTTGATGGGACAGTGTAGAGGGAGCTTTACTGTGTATCTAACCCGTGTTGTACTTGCCCTGGGAATGAAAGTAAGGCAGTGTGTGTGTTGCACAACAAGAAGCAAAATGAAACACTCTTTTCAATTTGACAGACGTCAGCGGTCACGGGCTGCTGAGATCAGACCTTGCCTTGCCATACTTCTACTCTGGTGAGTATCATCTGGGGACCTGGATTAAACTGAGAGAGGAGGGGGAGGCGAAAATGCGGGAGAGAGTGCAGAGCGCTCTGTCGAGTCCCTGCACCATTGGCGCGCGAGGTCCGACCTTAACTACGGGCGCGGAACGGGCCTGAAGCGGGCGGCGAGCGACTGGAGCCTCCCCCACCCGCTCAGTGTTGCCAACTCTGACGAGACACATTCCTGGAGGTTCCGTCACACGACCTCCTCCCTCCAACTGCCCGACCCGCTCGATCAGCCATTTTTATACACCCCATCCTCCAGCATCTGCGATATTTCTGAAACTACTAATGGAAAACGGTCAAAAAGAAAATGGAGGCGGGGGGGGGGAAAAACCCCCACCAGATTTTTTTTTCCTCCAGTTTTGCTCACATTCTGGAGACCCCAGGGCAACCCCGGAGCGCCGGCAGCTCGAGTCGTCGCTAAGGGGGAGGGGGCAGTGGCGAAGGCGGCAGCCATTTTGCAATCCCAGGCTTCAGTTATTCCTGATTGGGTGGGGCAGAACCGCCAACCCCCCCCGCCCCCCCACCCCACCCTGCCCCCAGCTTGCTGTATCCCGACCTGTTTCGGGGAGGGCGGGAGATGGGACCCAGTCCCGCTCTGAGCTGGGGTGGGTGGCCCGCAGTTTGCTTCCATCGTAGGCCCCCGCCACCTCGGGACGTCCCAAAGCGCTTCACAGCCACGGAAGAATTTTTTTTTAATGAAGTGCGGTCACTGTTGTAATGTAGGAAAACATGGCCGCCAATTTGCGCACAGCAAGCTCCCACAAACGGCACTGTGATAAATGACCAGATAACCTGATTTTTGTTTTTCTGCCTGATGTTGCTTGAGGGATACATATCGGCCCCTCGACACCCCTGCTCTTCTTCCAATCGTGGCCGTGGGAACTTTTACGTCACACCTGAGAGGGCGGGCGGGGGCCTCGGGTTTAATGTATCATCCCGAAAAACGGCACTTCCGACAGTGTGGCGCTCCCTCAGTACCGCCCCTCCGACAGTGCGGCGCTCCCTCAGTACCGCCCCTCTGACAGTGCGGCGCTCCCTCAGTACCGCCCCTCCGACAGTGCGGCGCTCCCTCAGTACCGCCCCTCCGACAGTGCGGCGCTTCCTCAGTACCGCCCCTCCGACAGTGCGGCGCTCCCTCAGTACCGCCCCTCTGACAGTGCGGCGCTCCCTCAGTACCGCCCCTCCGACAGTGCGGCGCTCCCTCAGTACCGCCCCTCCGACAGTGCGGCGCTCCCTCAGTACCGCCCCTCCGACAGTGCGGCGCTCCCTCAGTACCGTCCCTCCGACAGTGCGGCGCTCCCTCAGTACCGCCCCTCCGACAGTGCGGCGCTCCCTCAGTACTGCCCCTCCGACAGTGCGGCGCTCCCTCAGTACCGTCCCTCCGACAGTGCGGCGCTCCCTCAGTACCGTCCCTCCGATAGTGCGGCGCTCCCTCAGTGCCGCCCCTCCGACAGTGCGGCGCTCCCTCAGTACCGCCCCTCCGACAGTGCGGCGCTCCCTCAGTACCGCCCCTCCGACAGTGCGGCGCTCCCTCAGTACCGCCCCTCCGACAGTGCGGCGCTCCCTCAGTACCGTCCCTTCGACAGTGCGGCGCTCCCTCAGTACCGTCCCTCCGATAGTGCGGCGCTCCCTCAGTGCCGCCCCTCCGACAGTGCGGCGCTCCCTCAGTACCGTCCCTTCGACAGTGCTGCGCTCCCTCAGTACCGCCCCTCCGATAGTGCGGCGCTCCCTCAGTACCGCCCCTCCGACAGTGCGGCATTCCCTCAGTACTGCCCCTCCGACAGTGCGGCGCTCCCTCAGTACCGTCCCTCCGATAGTGCGGCGCTCCCTCAGTGCCGCCCCTCCGACAGTGCGGCGCTCCCTCAGTACCGCCCCTCCGACAGTGCGGCGCTCCCTCTGTACCGCCCCTCCGACAGTGCGGCGCTCCCTCAGTGCCGCCCCTCCGACAGTGCGGCGCTCCCTCAGTACCGCCCCTCTGACAGTGCGGCCCTCCCTCAGTACCGCCCCTCCGATAGTGCGGCGCTCTCTCAGTACTGCCCCTCCGACAGTGCGGCGCTCCCTCAGTACCGCCCCTCCGACAGTGCAGCGCTCCCTCAGTACTGCCCCTCCGACAGTGCGGCGCTCCCTCAGTACCGTCCCTCCGACAGTGCGGCGCTCCCTCAGTACTGCCCCTCCGACAGTGCGCATTCCCTCAGTACTGCCCCTCCGCCAGTGCGGCGCTGAGTTTTTCCAGCGTTTCCTGTTGTTGTATCAGTCTTTTCTTGTATGGACGTTCCCTTATTCCTAAATTGGCAGTGATCGTTCACCTTCAAGCGGCGACACCCCTCGCCGCAGCCGGACGGTGAGGGGGGTCTGTGGGCGGCGGAGTCTTCGCTTGTCCGGCTGGGACGTGCGGCTCCACGGGAGGAGTTCCCTCCGAGTTTCACGCCGTCTTTCTCTCCCTCCCCGCAGTGGACGGCGATCCTCACTTTGTGGTGAAGCTCCCGCACTCGAACGAGACCGTTTGCTTCACCATTGACGGGCGTGCGGATGACACCCTGCGGCTGGTCGAAGACCCTCTCTCAGGTACAGGGCTGAGTCGCCTGTCGGGGATTTACGAGTGGAGTGAGTGAGTGAGGGTGTGCGAGAGTGTGTATCTGAGGAAGGATGTCCTTGCCATGGAAGGAGTGCAGCGAAGATTCACCAGGCTGATACCTGGGATGGCAGGAATGACGTATGAGGAGAGATTGGGTCGATTGGGCTTATACTCGCTGGAGTTCAGAACAATGAGAGGGGATTGTAATGTATGTACCTTTAAGGGGGAGAACTACTTTTTACAGCTCCTGTATCCTGTAGTACCGGCAGTGACCACACCTGTATTTCAACCCTGAGTAGTGACCTGTACAGTCGGTTGCAGTTTGAACCCTCATTCAGTGAACACCTGTTGATCGTTCCCTGTGTTAGATCCGTGAGTCTGCGAGTATGATGTTCTTTAATAACCACACAGATGCTGTAACTTAACAATAAACAGGTCTTTACTGGAGGAGAGTAGTCTCAAGACTGGGGGTACAGAGGCATGCGCAAGGCTTATATACAGGTGTGGTCACTGCCAGTACTACAGTATACAGGAGCTGTAAAAGTAGTTCTGTCTTAAAGGTACATACACTACAATTCCTCCCCTTTTAGATTAGTAGTACCCCTAATATTCAAATAACAATTAATACTTTAACATGTACATTAAACAACAATAGTCCATTTATAGATTCAGTCTTTGGGGCGGCTTCCTGACCCTTTCGGGATAGCGCCTTTCCTGAGGTTCTTGTTCTTGGTGCAGAGGCGATTCTAGCCCCTTTTCATCGGGTAGTTCATCGGTTTCCACTGCTACTGGGTCTGAAGTAGATACTACCAGTATGTTGGGTTCATCCCCAGGTACTCGAGACATGGGGTTGACTTGTTCCTGTGACGCTAAGATCTGATCGACGTGGCGTCACACAATGTTCTCCCCGACATCCACTGTGTACATTAATGGCCCCTGCCTTGTGCATATCGTTCCGGGTTGCCATTTCTCTGTTCGATAGTCACGGGCCAAGACTGGTTGTCCTACATTGAAGCTCTTTGTCGGCTTCTCATCGATGTGCTGGAATTGTTTGTCCTCAACATTTCTTCGCACATTTGGTCTGAGCAAGTCCAGACGAGATCTCAACCTTCGGTTAAAGAACATCATGGCCGGGGTCTGGTTGGTAACTGCATGTGTCGCGTTTCGGTAGGCTAATAAGAAATTGTCTACCTTATGCTGTAGTGGAATTTCATCGTCGCACATGGCCTTTATCGCCTTCTTAAAGGTTTGTACGAACCTCTCAGCCAACCCATTTGTGGCTGGATGATACGGGGCGGATGTGTAATGCCTTACCCCATTCCTTCTCATAAATTTTCAGAACTCTTCGGACACAAACTGTGGTCCATTATCAGAGCAAATCTGCTCTGGCAAACCGTTTCTGGCAAATATGGTCCGTAGGACTGCAATCATTTTCTCTGTAGTGGTTGAGGACATTTTTATCACCTCAGGCCACTTCGAATGACCATCCACTGCTATTAAGAACATTGAGTCCATGAATGGACCAGTTAAATCAATATGCACCCGCTGCCATGGAGAGGAGGGTCACTCCCATGGGTGTAGAGGGGCATGTGGTGGTGCATTTTGGACCTTCTGGCATCCTGAGCAGCTCTTAGTTAGGTCTTCGATTTGTTGATCGATTCCCGGCCACCACACATAAGCCCTAGCACGGCTTTTCATTTTCACTCCCCGCAGATGACCTTCATGTAGCTCATTTAGCACTCTCTCCCTTAACTTGGGTGGAATCACCACTCTGGATCCACACATCACTGTCCCCTGGCATACTGACAGCTGTTCTCTTCTGGATGAGAATGCTGGTAACAGTGAGTCGCCATGTGTTGGCCATCCCCTCACCGTCAAATCATATACCCGAGACAGCGTCGGATCATTGCGGGTCTCCTTCTCTATATCCGCGTTCGTTACTGGCAATCGTTCAATTATTGACGAATAAAATATCTCGATAGGGTCCACTGCTGGTGCTTCCTCCACAGTAGGCAGTGGCAGGCACGATAGTCCATCAGCGTTCCCATGCTGTTTCGTGCCTTTATATTCTATTTCATATTGATTCGCCCCTAGAAACAGGGACCATCTTTGTAACCGTTGTGCAGTCATCACTGGCACGCCCTTCTTAGGATTAAAGATGGAGACAAGTGGTTGGTGGTCAGTCAGCAAGGTGAACTTCTGCCCATGCAGATAGTGGTTGAATTTTTTTACTCCCCATACTAGGCTGAGGGCCTCCCTGTCAATCTGGGTGTAGTTGCGCTCGGCTGAGGTTAGTGACCGAGACGCAAAGACTACTGGCCTCTCCAACCCGTCTGGGAATTTGTGCGACAGCACCGCTCCAATACCATAGGGTGATGCATCACATGCCAAACGAATTGCTAGTGCTGGGTTGAAATGGGCCAACACCTCTTTTGATGTGATCAATTCTTTACACTTCTGGAAAGCTCGTCTACGTTCGTCATTCCACTTCCATGGTACCCCTGTTTGCAGTAGGGTGTTCAGTGGGTGTAATACCATGGACAAATTTGGTAAGAACTTGTGGTAGTAGTTTACCAGCCCAAGGAACGACCTCAGTTGTGACACATTTTCCGGTGCTGGAGCCTTGACTACTGCCTCAATCTTTTCAGGGGACTTATGTAACCCCTATTCATCGATGACGTGGCCACAATACGAGATCTGTTTCTGGAAAAACTCGCACTTGTGGCAATTAGCTCGTAGCCCATACTCCTTTAATCTGGTGAGCACCTTCTCCAAGTTGGCGAGGTGATCACTGTCATTTTCGCCCGTGACCAGGATGTCGTCCAAATAACACTGGGTCCCTGGAATCCCTTGCAGGACCTGATCCATCGCCCTTTGCCAGATAGCCGGAGCCGAGGCTATTCCAAACACCAGCCGGTTGTATTGATAGAGACCTTTATGAGTGTTAATCGTAAGGTATTGTTTCGAAGCTTCTTCTACCTCCATTTGCAAGTACGCCTGGGCTAGATCAATTTTGGTGAAGCGTTTACCTCCAGATAGCGAGGCGAAAATATCCTCAATTCGTGGAAGCGGATATTGTACCGTGTGAAGGACTGGGTTCACTGTCACCTTAAAATCCCCACAGATGCGGACCTTCTTTGGTTCCCCAGGCGTATTACTCAACGACCTCTTCATTACAGGGGCGATGGGTATAGCCCACTCGCTCCAGTCCACTTTGGACTGTACTCCTGAACGTTCCAACCCTTCCAGCTCTGCTTCGACAGCTGGTCTGATCGCATAAGGCACTGGTCTGGCCTTAAGAAACTTTGGGCTTGCATTTTCCTCTATTTTAATCGTTGCTTTTATGCCTTTTAGTGTTCCGAGTCCCTCCTGGAACACTTCTTTTGCGTCAGTTAGCATTTTTGACAGTCGTCCAGGTGTGACGTCGTCATCCTTTTTGGCCTCAACCTTCAGTGCCTGTATGGAATGCCAATCTAATTGTATCTTCCGGATCCATTCACATCCTAGCAGCGGTGGTCCTCCATCTGGCAATACGTATATATCCATTTTAGGTATTTCCTGGCCTTTATATATCACTTTCACCCTTATTTTTCCTTTGGGGTAGACTTTTTGCCCCGTGTACGTCTTCAAGACAATCTCTGTAGCTTTCAAGGGTATATGTGAAAATAGCCGCTTGTAGTCCCTTTGGTTTATGACTGTTAGGGCTGATCCTGCGTCCAATTCCATTTTCACTTGGACTCCGTCTATCTTGAGTGTAACCCAGATAGTCTGGTGATCCTCCATTTTGATTACCTTATGTAGTTTCAGACAACCCAGCTCCTTGCTTCCGGAGTCTGTATCACTTCCCTGTTCGTCTGAACTACTGTCCATCACCTGGTGTACCTTTTTGTACTTCTCCTGTGAAGATTGCTTACTGTTGGTTTTCTTCCCAGACCTGCAGACTCTTGCTATGTGTCCTGCTTTCCCACACTGTCTGCACACTTGGTCCTTGAACCAACAACCCTTCTGGTCATGTGTTGTTCTGCCGCAGCGATAGCACTTCCCTGTTCCATAGGACATTTCATTGGTGCCATATTCTTGCGGTCTCCGTTGTATCTCTGCAGCGCCCCTTGCGGCTGCTTCGTGTGATACTGCCATACTGAAAGCCTTGTCCAACGTAAGATCCTTTTCTGATAGAAGCCGTTTCTGGGTTCCTTCACTTTGTAGCCCACACACAAACTTGTCCCTTAACGTATCTGCTAGTCCCGCTCCAAACTGGCAGTGTTTCGATAGCTTGCGCAGTTCCGTTAGGTACTCAGCATTGCTTTCGTCTTTATGTTGGTTCCTTTTATGGAACTTAAATCTTTCTGCTATCAGCAGCGGTGTGGGGTTTAAGTGGTCCTGTAGGATTTCTACTATGCTTTCGAAATTCTTGTTCACCGGCTTCTCTGGGGTTATTAGATTTCGCAGTAACCCATAAGTTTTTGCACCCATGGAATTTAACAAAACCAGTGCTTTACTAGCATCTGGCACTTCATTCGCCCTGCAGTACACCTCAATACATTCCACATATGTCGCCCAATCTTCGACTTCATTGTCAAACGTAGAGATACTGCCACTCTTCGGCATCCCTGGGTGTGATTTAACTGTTAAAAATGGCATCTCCCGCGCTTCCCCTTCTTCTCCGCTGGCACAAAATGGCGTCTCCCGTGCTTTCCTTCCTTCCCGCGCTCGCCCTTCTTCTCCGCTGCGGCTTCTAAAAATGGCGTCTCCCGCGCTCTTCCTTCTTCTCCGCGGCTCAATGGCATCTCCCGCGCTCTCCCTTCTTCTCCCCGCGGACACTGTTCAGCCCTTGAGCCCTGGCTGTGCTCTACCCTCTCTCTCTCCGGTTTGTTTTTTTTTTCTTCTGACGCCGCTCGGTTTTCAACGCCCGGCTGCGCCCTGTGCGCTTCACCCTCTGTCTTACCCCGTCAACGCTGCTCGGCTTTCTCTCCGCCGTCGGTCGGCTCCAGCCGCCGCTGTCCGGGAAGGGTCTGCGCTGGACCTGTCGTCAGTCTCTTGCTGATCGTCGTGGCTGGGGAACCAAGCCCGGCTCTCCGCAGCCTCCCCTGCGATGTTCACTCTCTGCCGGACAACTGGGCGGTTGCTCGTGGTCGACGCCCGTGTTCCTGGCCTTGACTTTCTTACACCGCCCTCCCGGAGCGAATCCTCGAAGGGAAATGCAGAGTTGCAGGTAGATTCGAATCGACACTCGTCGCCACTGTTAGATCCGTGAGTCTGCGAGTATGATGTTTTTCAATAACCACACGGATGCTGTAACTTAACAATAAACAGGTCTTTACTGGAGGAGGGTAGTCTCAAGACTGGGGGTACAGAGGCATGCGCAAGGCTTACATACAGGTGTGGTCACTGCCGGTACTACAGTATACAGGAGCTGTAAAAGTAGTTCTGTCTTAAAGGTACATACACTACAGTTCCCTGCAGTCTTTTGTCTGATTATTGAAGGACACAACATTAAGATACACGGATCCAACATTGGCGACAACGCAGATTCGAACCTACCTGCAACTCTGCATCACCTCCCAGGGATTCGCTCCTGGAGAACAGTGGAAGGAGGTCGAGTCCAGAAGCACGGGCGTCGACCACGGGCAACCGCCCAGTCATCCAGCGGAGATTTGAGCATCGCAGGGGAGGCTGTCGAGAGCCAGGCTTGGCTTTCCAGTCACGGTGGTCCAGCGAAACGGGCTGGCAACAGGTACTGCGCAGACCCTTCCCGGACAGCGGCGGCTAGAGCCGACCGAGCAGCGTCGACGGGGGAGAGAGAGAGGGCAGAGCGCACAGGGCGCAGCCGGTGTTCAGGACCGAGCAGCGTCAACGGGGGAGAGAGGCGAGAGAGAGCAGAGCGCAGCCGGTGTTCAAGGGCCGAGCAGCGTCAACGGGGGAGAGAGGCGCGCAGGAAAACGCGAGGCGCTGCCATTGCCACGAGGACCGCAGAGAGCGGCATTGGCAGCAGCGCAGGAGCAGCGCACGAAACCCACAGGGCGTCGCCATTTGCCACGAGGACTGCCGAGAGCGGCGTTGACAGCAGCGCAGGAGACGCCATTTTAAGCCGCAGCGGGGAAGAAAGGAAAGCGCGGGAGACGCCATTTTAAGCCGCAGCGGGGAAGAAAGGAAAGCGCGGGAGACACCATTTTAAGCCAGTCTAACCACACCCAAAAATGCCGAAGAGTGGCAGTATCACAGCGTTCGACAATGAAGTCGAAGATTGGACGACATATGTCGAACGCCTAGAAGTATACTGCAAGGCGAATGAAGTGCCAGATGACAAGAAAGCGCTGGTATTGTTGAATTCAATGGGTGCAAAAACGTATGGCTTACTATGAAACCTAGTAACCCCAGAGAAGCCAGTAGAAAAGGATTTTGAAAACATAGTGTCAATCCTACAGGACCACTTAAACCCCACACCGCTGCTGATAGCAGAAAGATTTAAGTTTCACAAAAGGAACCAGCATAAAGATGAAAGTAATGCTGAGTATTTAACGGAACTGCGCAAGCTATCGAAACACTGCCAGTTTGGAATGGGATTAGCAGATACTTTAAGGGACAAGTTTGTGTGTGGGCTTCAAAGTGAAGGAACCCAGAAACGGCTTCTATCAGAAAAGGATCTTACGCTGGACAAGGCTTTCAGCATTGCAGTATCACACGAAGCAGCCGCACGGGGCGCTGCAGAGATACAACGGAGACCGCAAGAATATGGCACAAATGAAATGTCATACGGAACAGTGAAGTGCTATCGCTGCGGCAGAACAACACACGACCATAATGATTGCTGGTTCAAGGACAAAGTGTGCAGACAGTGTGGAAAAGTAGGACACATAGCAAGAGTCTGCAGGTCGGGAAAGAAAACCAGCAGCAAGAAATCTCCACAGGAGAAGTACAAGAAGGTACATAAGGTGACGGAGAGTAGTTCAGATGAACAGAAGAGTGATACAGACTCCGGAAGCAAGGAGCTGGGTTGTCTGAAACTACATAATGTGATCAAAACGGAGGATCACCAAACTATCTGGGTCACGCTCAAGATAGCAGGAGTCCAAGTGTAAATGGAATTGGACACAGGATCAGCCCTAACAGTCATAAACCGAAGGGACTACAAGCGGCTATTCTCACATATACCCTTGAGAGATACAAAGATTGTCTTGAAGACGTACACGGGGCAAAAAGTCTACCCCAAAGGAAAAATAAGGGTGAACGTTATATATAACGGCAAGGAAATACCAAAAATGGATATATACGTATTGCCAGATGGAGGACCACCACTACTAGGACGTGAATGGATCCGGAGGATACAGCTAGATTGGCATTCCATACAAGCACTGACTGTAGATGCCAAAAAGGATGACGACGTCACACCTGGACGACTGTCAAAAATGCTAACTGACGCACAAGAAGTGTTCCAGCAGGGACTCGGAACACTAAAAGGCATAACAGCGACGATCAAAATAGAGGAAAATGCAAGCCCAAAGTTTTTTAAGGCCAGACCGGTACCTTATGCGATCCGCCCAGCCGTCGAAGCAGAGCTGGAAGATTTGCAACGTTCAGGAGTACTGTCCAAAGTGGACTGGAGCGAGTGGGCTACACCCATCGTTCCTGTAATGAAGAGGTCGTTGAGTAATACGCCTGGGGAACCAAATAAGGTTCGCATCTGTGGAGACTTTAAGGTGACAGTGAACCCAGTCCTTCACACTGTACAATATCCGCTTCCGCGGATTGAAGTTATTTTCGCCTCGCGTACCTGCAAATGGAGGTAGAAGAAGCCTCGAAACAGTACCTCACGATCAACACTCATAAAGGTCTCTACCAATACAACCGGCTGGTGTTCGGGGTAGCATCAGCTCCGGCTATTTGGCAAAGGGCAATGGAACAAGTCCTGCAAGGGATTCCAGGGACCCAGTGTTATTTGGACAACATCCTGGTCACGGGCGAAAATGACAGTGATCACCTCGCCAACCTGGAGCAGGTGCTCACTAGATTGAAGGAATATGGGCTCCGAGCTAATCGCCACAAATGCGAGTTTTTCCAGAAGCAGATCTCGTATTGTGGCCACGTTATTGATAAAGAGGGGTTACATAAGTCCCCTGAAAAGATTGAGGCAGTAGTCAAGGCTCCAGCACCGGAAAATGTGTCACAACTGAGGTCGTTCCTCGGGCTGGTGAACTACTACCATAAGTTCTTGCCGAATTTGTCTACCGTACTACACCCACTGAACACCCTACTGCAAACGGGGGTACCATAGAAGTGGAGTGACGAATGTAAACGAGTTTTCCAGAAGAGCAAAGCAATGATCACATCAAAAGAGGTGTTGGCTCATTTCAACCCAGCACTACCAATTCGGTTGGCGTGTGATGCATCACCCTATGGCATTGGAGCGGTGCTGTCGCACAAATTCCCGGACGGCTCAGAGAGGCCAGTAGCCTTTGCGTCTCGGTCACTAACCTCAGCCGAGCGTAACTACGCCCAGATTGACAGGGAGGCCCTCAGCCTAGTGTGGGGAGTGAAAAAGTTCAATCACTATCTGTACGGGCAGAAGTTCACCTTGCTGACTGACCACCAACCACTTGTCTCCATCTTTAATCCAAAGAAGGGCGTTCCGGTGATGACTGCACAACGGCTACAAAGATGGTCCCTTTTTCTAGGGGTGCACCAATATGAAATCAAGTATAAGGGCACGAAACAGCATGGAAACGCTGATGGGCTATCACGCCTGCCACTGCCTACTGCGGAGGAAGCACCAGCAGTGGATCCTGTCGAAATATTTCATTCGACTATAATTGAATGCTTGCCAGTAACTAACGCTGGTATAGAGAAGGAGACCCGAAATGACCCGACACTGTCTCGGGTATATGATTTGACGGTGAAGGGATGGCCAGCACATGGCGACTCACTGTTGCCAGCATTCTCATCCAGAAGAGAACAGCTGTCAGTATGCCAGGGGACCTTGATGTGTGGATCCCGAGTGGTAATTCCACCCAAGCTAAGGGAGAGAGTGCTCAATGAGCTTCACGAAGGTCATCTGGGAGGGATGAAAATGAAATCTAGGGCTTATGTGTGGTGGCCGGGGATCGATCAGCAAATCGAGGACCTGACAAAGAGCTGCTCAGGATGCCAGAAGGTCCAAAATGCACCACCACATGCCCCTCTACACCCATGGGAGTGGCCCTCATCTCCATGGCAATGGGTGCATATTGATTTTGCTGGTCCATTCATGGACTCAATGTTTTTAATAGCCGTGGATGCGCACTCGAAATGGCCTGAGGTGATCAAAATGTCCTCCACCACCACGGAGAAAACTATTGCTGTCCTACGGACCATTTTTGCCAGGAACGGCTTGCCAGAGCAGATTTGCTCTGATAACGGACCACAGTTTGTGTCCGAAGAGTTTCGAAGATTTATGAAAAGGAATGGGGTAAGGCATTACACATCCGCCCCATATCATCCAGCCACAAATGGATTGGCTGAGAGGTTCGTACAAACCTTTAAAAAAGCAGTAAAGGCCATGTGCGATGATGACATTCCACTGCAGCATAAGGTGGGCAATTTCCTGTTAGCCTACAGAAATGCGACACATGCAGTCACCAACCAGGCCCCGGCCATGATGTTCTTTAACCGAAGGTTGAGATCTCGTCTGGATTTGCTCAGACCAAATGTACGAAGAGATGTTGAAAATAAGCAATTCCACCACATCAATGAGAAGCCGACAAGCAGCTTCAATGTAGGGCAACCAGTCTTGGCCCGCGACTACCGAACAGAGAAATGGCAACCAGGAACGATATGCACACGGCAGGGGCCACTAATGTACACAGTGGATGTTGGGGAGAACATTGTGAGACGCCATGCTGACCAGATCCTAGAGTCACAGGAACGAGTCAACCCCATGTCTCGGCCATACGTACCTGGTGAGGAACCCGACGTACAGGTCGCATCTACCTCAGAAACAATAGCATTGGACGCTGATGAATCAACTGACGACAGGGTGTTAGAATCGCCTCCGCACCAAGAGCGAGACACTCGGGAAAAGCGTTATCCAGAAAGAATCAGGAAGCCTCCCCAAAGACTGAATTTGTAAATAGACTATTTTCAGTTAATGTTGCATGTTAAAAGTGTTAATTGTAATTAGTTTGATATTTAATTGTTAAATGAGTGTTATGGTACTGTTAATCTAAAAGGGGAGGAATTGTAATGTATGTACCTTTAAGGGGGAGAACTACTTTTTACAGCTCCTGTATCCTGTAGTACCGGCAGTGACCACACCTGTATATAAACCCCGGGTACTGATCTGTACAGTCAGTTGCAGTTTGAACCCTCATTCAGTAAACACCTGTTGATCGTTCCCTGCAGTCTGTTGTCTGATTATTGAAGGACAGAACATTAAGATAAACAGGGATCTCATTGAAACTTATAAAATTCTAACAGGACTAGACAGACAAGATGCAGGAAGGATGTTCCCGATGGCGGGGGAGTCCAGAACCAGGGGTCACAGTCTAAGGATAAGGGGTAAGCCATTTAGGACAGAGATGAGGAGGAATTTCTTCACCCAGAGGGTGGTGAACCTGTGGAATTCTCTACCACAGAAGGCTGTGGAGGCCAAGTCACTGAATCTATTTAAGAAGGAGATAGATAGATTTCTAGACACAAAAGGCATCAAGGGGTATGGGGAGAGAGCGGGAATATGGTATTGAGATAGAGGATCAGCCCTGATCACATTGAATGGTGGAGCAGGCTCGAAGGCCCGAATGGCCGACTCCTGCTCCTATTTTTCTACGCTTCTATGATTGGTACAATGGAGTGGCTCACTCGGCCCATTTCAGAGGGCAGTTAAGAGTCAGCCACATTGCTGTGGGTCTGGAGTCACATATCGGCCAGACCGGGTAAGGACGGCAGATTTCCTTCCCTAAAGGACATCGGTGAACCAGATGGGTTTTTACGACAATCCCATTGCCCTTACAAATACTATCTTTTTATTCCGGATTTATTTAATTGATTGCTTTAAATTTCCCCAGGAGGGATTGGAACTCATGTCTCTAAGGATTATTACCCCAGGCCTCTGGATTACTAGTCCAGTAACACAACCACTATATCCAGATTCTCACCTTATTTCCCGATTGGATTGGTGAACTTGGGATTAGGGGGGGAAAAACGCGGTTGCGTTGCGCCTGCTGTTGGCGCCCTCTAATGGGGCGCAAAGCAACTAGCGCCCGGGCGCGGCGATGTTTGCGCCGCTCGCGATGTTGATGACGTTTTGCGGCGGCGCTAAACACGACCGCCACGATCTCCTGCGCCCGCAGATCATGACGTCAGTCGAGCGTGCAATGCCCCGGACCGGATATTGAGTGGCGCCCCCTGCCTTACTGCCTGCCGCTAGCAACGACAGGTTGAGGGGAGCATTTTGCAGTCGGGAAGGGACTGGGGGGGCGCTATTTAAAGGCGGCCGCTTCCTGCCTTTATTTGTTGGTGACATTTTTGCACCACGCATTCTGAGAGAGAGAGAGAGAGAGAGCCTTCTGGAGAGATTCAACGCTGTGTGAAGGAGTTTTGGGGACTGAGCAGCACTTTGCAGGTTCATTTTGATTTGACCTTCCTTGCATCGACTTAGAAGAGACTGTGGGGGCTGCACTCTGAACTCTTTCCCTCGGACCTCTCCATTGTTCTTTCCAGCAGAATTGATGTACAGGTCTCTCCAGGCTGAGATTCAAGGCTGCAATGAGCAGGGTGTGGATGGAGAGCAAGATCGACCCTCCCCTTTAAGAACTGGCCGGCGCCAGTGTGTCTGTGTTCCATTGCTGACTGACATCACATGAGCTTCGCCCGCGCTCTGAGGTAGCGCCTCGCTCCTCGGCGTTAGCGCCTTAAGACAGGTGTGCAGCGCCTGATTTAGCGCTCCAATCACCTCCAGGGGCGATAGAAGCCAAGTTTGCAGTCGGAGGCGATAATTAGCGCCAGGCGCTGAACTTTGCGCCCGGCCGATAATCGCGCCCCAAGCGGGGCGACACCGAATTTCTCCCCCTTGGAGGCTTGTACGGAGGATAAAGACCAACCGACTGGGCGGGACAAATGGCCTGTTTCCATGTTGTAATTTCTATGTAACTGGTCCGTGCCGGTGTTTATGCTCCACGTGAGCCTCCTCCCACCCTGCTTCATCTCACCCTACTTCCATAGCAAGAACAACTTGGCCTAGAAATTGGGTTGGGGCGCCAAAGTGGCGCCAAGTTTGCCTGGGTGCTGATTTTTGCGCAGCGTTCGGAGCATTAACGAACGTCAGAAATTCAGTTTCAGCGCCCCTAGAGGGAGACGGGGCGAGGCTCTCGGCGCTCCGCGTCCCTCTTAGGGCGCTGAAACTGAATATCGCAGCGCAACGTGCCGCAGCGCCACACGCCGCGCTGCGGTATTGCAGGCCTTCCTCCCGTTGTTAAGGGGGAGGGGCCTGCAACAGCGCGATCCCGGATCGCGAGTGCCGGCAAAAGAGCCCGGCACCGAGGAGAAGTGCCGGGCTCTCGGGAAACAGCCGGCAATGCCGCGGGGGGGGGGGGGCGGGGGGGGGGGTTAGGAGGCCGGGGACGGAGGTGCTAGCAGGCGGCCACCGAAAAAGGCAGCCGCCCCGCACCTCCACCTTAACTTGCGCCACTGCTGGCACAGCAAGGCCCCGTGAACCGGGCGCGGGTAGCGAACGGCGCTGCAGCGGCGTTCGCTACCAAATATCGCGATCGAGGCGCTAATGGGGCGCTGCGCACACCAATGACGTCATCGGCGGCGGCGCAGCGCAACAGGCTAACGCCACCATTAGCGCCCCCGCTGAATATCACGGGAGGCGCGGCCAGTGGCGCTACAGCCACTGACTGCCCTCTTTAGGCACTAATAGGTGGCGCAACATACCCAATTTCTCCTCCCTTGTATTTATCCGGCGCCTTTAACGTAGTAAAATGTCCCAAGGAGCTTCACGGGAGCGAAAATCAGACACAATTTGACCCCGAGCCACGTAAGGAGATATTAAGGACCGGTGACCAAAAGCTGGGTCAAAGAGGTCGGTTTTAAGAACATAAGAGGTAGGAGCAGGAGACGGCCATTCGGCCCCTCCAGCCTGCTCCGCCATTCAATGAGATCATGGCTGATCTGATCTTGGCCTCAACTCCACTTCCCTGCCCGCTCCCCATAACCCCCGACTCCCTTATCGTTCAAAAATCTGTCTATCTCCACCTTCAGTGACCCAGCCTCCACAGCTCCCGGGGGAAGAGAATTCCAAAGATTCTCGACCCTCAGAGAAGAAATTCCTCCTCATTTCCCATTTAAAAGGGTGCCCCCTTATTCTGAAACTATGCCCCCTCGCTCTAGATTCCCCCACGAGGGGAAACATCCTCTCTGCATCTACCCTGTCGAGCCCCTTCAGAATCTTATATGTTTCAATAAGATCACCTCTCATTCTTCTAAACTCCAATGAGTATCGGCCCAACCTGCTCAACCTTTCTGCATAAGACAACCCCTTCATCTCCGGAATCAACCTAGTGAACCTTCTCTGAACTGCCTCCAATGCCAGTATATCCTTCCTTAAATAAGGAGACCAAAACTGTATGCAGTACTCCAGGTGTGGTCTCACCAACGCCCTGTACAGTTGTAGCAGGACTTCCCTACTTTTATACTCCATTCCCTTTGCAATAAAGGCCGACACTCCATTTGCCTTTTTGATTACTTGCTGTACCTGCATGCTAACTTTTTGTGTTTCATGCACAAGGACCCTTGTCTTAAAGGAGGACAGAGGGGCGGAGAGATTTAGGGAGGGAATTCCAGAGAATAAGGTTACATGGGATATACGGCACAGAAACAGGCCATTCGGCCCAACCAGTTCATGCCGGCGTTTATGCTCCACTCGAGCCTCCTCCCGCCTTTCCTCATCTAACTCTAATCAGCGTAACCCTCGATTCCCTTCTCCCTCATAATGCTTGTCCAGCCTCCCCTTAAATACTATTCGCCTCGACCACTCCCTGTGGTAGCGAGTTCCACATTCTCACCACTCTCTGGGGAAAGAAGTTTCTCCTGAATTCCCAATTGGATTTCTTGGTGACGATCTTATATTGATGGCCTCTAGTTATGCTCTTCCCCACAAGTGGAAACATTCTCTCTGTAATCCACTCTATCAAAACCTTTCATCATTTTAAAGACCTCTATTAGGTCACCCCTCAGCCTTCTGTTTTCAAGAGAAAAGAGACCCAGCCTGTTCATCCTTTCCTGATAGGTATACCCTCGCATTTCTGGTATCATCCTTGTAAATCTTCTCTGCACCCTCTCCAGTGCCTCTATATCCTTTTTACAATATGGCGACCAGAAGTCCAAAGATGTGCGGGTTAGGTTGATTGGCTATGATAAAAATTGACCCTTGGGGTTACGGGGATAGGGTGGGATGTGTGTTGGTGTGGGGGTTACAGGGATCGGGTGGGATATGTATCGGTGCAGACTCGATGGGCCGAAATGGCCTCTATCTGCACTGTGAGGTTTCTGTGATTTCTGTGAACTGTACGCAGTACTCCAAGTGTGGTCTAACCAAGGTTCGATACAGGTTTAGCATAACTTCCCTACTTTTCAATTCTATCCCTCTAGAAATAAACCCTAGTGCTTGATTTGCTTTCTTTATGGCCTTGCTAACCTGTGTCGCAACTTTTAGTGATTTGTGTATTTGTACTCCCAGATCCCTTTGTTCCTCTGCCCCACCTAGACTCGCACCCTCCAAGTGATAAGTGACCTCCCTATTCTTCCGACCAAAATGTAACACCTCACATTTATCTGTGTTGAACTTCATTTGCCAATTATATGCCCAGGTAGCTGAAGGCACGGCCGCCAATGGCGGAGCGATGGAAACCGGGGGGTGCGCAAGAGGCCAGAATTGGAGGAGTGCGGAGATCTCGGATGGGTTGTAGCGCTGGATGTCACCTGCTATTCCTTTCTCCCTCATGTGTTTATCCAGCTTCCCCCTTAAACGCATCGATGCTCTTCGCCTCGACCACTCCCTGTGGTAGCGAGTTCCACATTCTCACCACTCTCTGGGGAAAGAAGTTCCTTCTGAATTTCCTCTTGGATATGATAGTGATGATCATTCTACCCAGAAACTTTGCTCCTTTTAGCCTGAGCTGATTCAGTCCAAGAGATTCTTGAATCATAGAATATTACAGCACAGAAGGGGGGCCATTCGGCCCGTCGTGCCTGTGCCGGTTCTTTGAAAGATGAGATGCTAAACCTTTAGAAAACACTGGTTAGCCCTCTACTGGAGTATTGAGGCCAATTCTGGGCCACCGCACTTTAGGAAGAATGTCAAGGCCTGGGAGAAGGTTAAGAGGAGATTGACCAGAATGGTCCCAGGGATGAGGGACTTCAGTGATGTGGAAAGACTGGAGAAGCTGGGGTTGTTTTCCTTAGAGCAGAGAAGGTTAAGGGGAGATTGACCAGAATGGTACCAGGGATGAGGGACTTCAGTGATGTGGAGAGACTGGAGAAGCTGGGGTTGTTCTCCTTAGAGCAGAGAAGGTTAAGGGGAGATTGACCAGAATGGTACCAGGGATGAGGGACTTCAGTGATGTGGAGAGACTGGAGAAGCTGGGATTGTTCTCCTTAGAGCAGAGAAGGTTAAGGGGAGATTGACCAGAATGGTACCAGGGATGAGGGACTTCAGTGATGTGGAGAGACTGGAGAAGCTGGGGTTGTTCTCCTTAGAGCAGAGAAGGTTAAGGGGAGATTGACCAGAATGGTACCAGGGATGAGGTACTTCAGTGATGTGGAGAGACTGGAGAAGCTGGGGTTGTTCTCCTTAGAGCAGAGAAGGTTAAGGGGTGATGGACCAGAATGGTACCAGGGATGAGGTACTTCAGTGATGTGGAGAGACTGGAGAAGCTGGGGTTGTTCTCCTTAGAGCAGAGAAGGTTAAGGGGTGATGGACCAGAATGGTACCAGGGATGAGGTACTTCAGTGATGTGGAGAGACTGGAGAAGCTGGGGTTGTTCTCCTTAGAGCAGAGAAGGTTAAGGGGTGATGGACCAGAATGGTACCAGGGATGAGGTACTTCAGTGATGTGGAGAGACTGGAGAAGCTGGGATTGTTCTCCTTAGAGCAGAGAAGGTTAAGGGGAGATTGACCAGAATGGTACCAGGGATGAGGGACTTCAGTGATGTGGAGAGACTGGAGAAGCTGGGGTTGTTCTCCTTAGAGCAGAGAAGGTTAAGGGGAGATTGACCAGAATGGTACCAGGGATGAGGGACTTCAGTGATGTGGAGAGACTGGAGAAGCTGGGATTGTTCTCCTTAGAGCAGAGAAGGTTAAGGGGAGATTGACCAGAATGGTACCAGGGATGAGGGACTTCAGTGATGTGGAGAGACTGGAGAAGCTGGGATTGTTCTCCTTAGAGCAGAGAAGGTTAAGGGGAGATTGACCAGAATGGTACCAGGGATGAGGGACTTCAGTGATGTGGAGAGACTGGAGAAGCTGGGGTTGTTCTCCTTAGAGCAGGGAAGGTTAAGGGGAGATTTAATAGAGGTGTACCTGCCCTGGGAGTGTTTGATGGGGACAGGGAGAAACTGTTTCCAGTGGCAGGAAGGTCGGTAACCAGAGGACACAGATTGAAAATAATCGGCAAAAGAACCAGAGGGGGAAATGAAGAAACATTTTTTTTATACAGCGAGTTATTGTGATCTGAAAGGGCGGTGGGAGCAGATTCAACAGTAACTTCCAAAAGGGGGAATTGGAGAAATACTTGAAAGGGGAAAAATGTGCCGGGCTGTGGGGAAAGAGCAGGGGGGAGTGGGACTAATTAGAGAGCTCGTTCAAAGAGCCGGCACAGGGACGATGGGCAGAATGGCCTCCTCCTGTGCTGTTTTGTTTTATCAGAGGGGGTTAACGATATCAATGTCTCTGTCCCGCTCAATCTCCTTTTCCCAGGAGTCACGGTCGACGGCCATTTGATGGGAGCTCCGGTCAACCCGCAGCACAAGGAGCGCCCTCGGACCTTCTTCGACCTGATCTCCGTGCGGGTGGCGAGGCCGGCGGCGGGCTCGGGGCTCGGGGGTTACAGGGTCAACGTCAGCCGGCAGGGCGTCACCCTGGAAGGGGAACACCGGCTCACCGTCCCGTGGGACTCCTCCACCTCCTCCTCCGTCACCAGCAGGCCGGGATTGCGGCTCTCGGTGTCTCGCTCGGCCGGCGCCACCCTGTGGATCGGGGCGAAGATCCAGTTCCTGATACTGCTCCACCGCTACGCTCACCCCTTGCCCCTCCAGCTCGACCATCTCGGCTTCTACGTCGTCCGGGGTGAGGGGCTTTCCAACCACGCCCAAGGGTTGCTAGGTGAGTAATGGAAGGTACAATCTTTCTATATCATTTGCTTCGTCCTCCTCCACTTGATTAGATTCCTGCCTGTAACTCACTCCCGGGTACCTGTTATTCTATATATAAAACCCCGAACCCCGCGATTAGATTCCTGCCTGTAACTCACTCCAGGGTATCCGTTATTCTATATCTAACCCCACCGAGCCCCTCGATTAGATTCCAGCCTGTAACTCACTCCCGGGTATCTGTTATTCTATATATAACCCCCCCGAACCCCCCGATTAGATTCCAGCCTGTATCTCACTCCCGGGTATCCGTTATTCTATATATAAAACCCCGAACCCCGCGATTAGATTCCAGCCTGTAACTCACTCCCGGGTATCTGTTATTCTATATATAAACCCCCCGAACCCCTCGATTAGATTCCAGTCTGTAACTCACTCCCGGGTATCTGTTATTCTATATATAAACCCTCCGAACCCCTCGATTAGATTCCAGCCTGTAACTCACTCCCGGGTATCTGTTATTCTATATATAAACCCCCCGAACCCCTCGATTAGATTCCAGTCTGTAACTCACTCCCGGGTATCTGTTATTCTATATATAAACCCCCCGAACCCCTTGATTAGATTCCAGTCTGTAACTCACTCCCGGGTATCCGTTATTCTATATATAAAACCCCCAAACCCCTTGATTAGATTCCAGTCTGTAACTCACTCCCGGGTATCTGTTATTCTAGAAATAAAACCCCGAACCCCGCGATTAGATTCCAGCCTGTAACTCACTCCCGGGTATCTGTTATTCTATATATAAACCCCCCGAACCCCTTGATTAGATTCCAGCCTGTAACTCACTCCCGGGTATCTGTTATTCTATATATAAATCCCCCGAACCCCTCGATTAGATTCCAGTCTGTAACACACTCCTGGGTATCTGTTATTCTATATATAAACTCCCCGAACCCCTCGATTAGATTCCAGCCTGTAACTCACTCCCGGGTATCTGTTATTCTATATATAAACCCCCCCGAACCCCTCGATTAGATTCCAGCCTGTAACTCACTCCCGGGTATCTGTTATTCTATATATAAAACCCCCGAACCCCTCGATTAGATTCCAGCCTGTAACTCACTCCCGGGTATCTGTTATTCTATATATAAACCCCCCCTGAACCCCTCGATTAGATTCCAGCCTGTAACTCACTCCTGGGTATCTGTTATTCTATATATAAACTCCCCGAACCGCTCGATTAGATGCCAGCCTGTAACTCACTCCCGGGTATCTGTTATTCTATATACAAACCCCCCGAGCCCCTCGATTAGATTCCAGCCTGTAACTCACTCCCAGGTATCCGTTATTCTATATATAAACCACCCGAAGCCCCCGATTAGATTCCAGCCTGTAACTCACTCCCGGGTATCTGTTATTCTATATATAAACCCCCCAAACCCCTGGATTAGATTCCAGCCTGTAACTCACTCCCGGGTACCTGTTATTCTATATATAAACCCCCCGAACCCCACGATTAGATTCCAGCCTGTAACTCACTCCCGGGTATCTGTAATTCTATATATAAACCCCCTCGAACTCCTCGATTAGATTCCAGCCTGTAACTCACTCCCGGGTATCTGTAATTCTATATATAACCCCCCCCCGAACCCCTCGATTAGATTCAAGCCTGTAACTCACTCCTGGGTACCTGTTATTCTATATATAAACCCCCCGAACCCCACGATTAGATTCCAGCCTGTAACTCACTCCCGGGTATCTGTAATTGTATATATAAACCCGCTCGAACTCCTCGATTAGATTCCAGCCTGTAACTCACTCCCGGGTATCTGTAATTCTATATATAACCCCCCCCCCCCCGCCGAACCCCTCAATTAGATTCCAGCCTGTAACTCACTCCTGGGTGCCCGTGGTGTATTGACGAACCGACGCTGTTGTTTCAGGTCAGTTTCAGCGCGCAGATATGGATCTCCGGAGGCCCGAATCTGGCGGAATGGCCCGGGACCCGGGGCTGGCCGAGCTGAGGTGGCGGGGTCGGAAGGTCGCGGTCAGCCTGACAACCAAGACGCTGAAGGACTCGCCCCTGCCTGCGCACCCGGCGCCGTGCTGGCTGGTGCGCCGGGAGGACGTCGCGCCCCTGATCGGCGCTTACGCGGACTACGTCGTCCCGCGGCCTCGAAGCTCCCGAGCCTGAGGCCTGTAGCTCCTCGCGTGGCGGGGGTGGGGGGGGGGAGCGGAGAGGGCCGAGCGTCATGGCGGGTTTTCTTCGTGAGACGCACTGCTAAAACTGCTGGCGCGCTGCGGCGCTATCCAAAATGGCGGCCACGGTGTGAGGACGACTGCCGCTGGTTACTCCTGTTCTCTTTAAACGGCTTTTCCGACGCCATTTTAATCTTGCTGCTGTTTAACCAAAATGGCTCCCTCGCCAAGCTCGGCCGGAGGTCGCGATAGCATAGAAGTTACAACAATAATTCCCGAATTCCCGATTGGATTTATTAGTGACTCTCTTATATTGACGGCCCCTAGTTCTGGTCTCCCCCACAAGTGGAGACATCTTCTCTACGTCTACCCTATCGAAACCCCGTCATAATCTTAAAGACCTCGATCAGGTCACCCCTCAGCCGTCTCTTTTCTAGAGAAAAGAGCCCCAGCCTGTTCAATCTTTCCTGAAAATGATAACCCCTCAGTTCTGGGATCATCCTGGTCAATCATTTTTGCACCTTCTCCAGTGCCTCGATATCCTGTTTGCGATATGGAGACCAGAACTGTGCACAGCGCTCCAAGTGTGATATGGAGACCAGAACTGTGCACAGTGCTCCAAGTGTGATATGGAGACCAGAACTGTGCACAGTGCTCCGAGTGTGATATGGAGACCAGAACTGTGCACAGTGCTCCAAGTGTGATATGGAGACCAGAACTGTGCACAGCGCTCCAAGTGTGATATGGAGACCAGAACTGTGCACAGTGCTCCAAGTGTGATATGGAGACCAGAACTGTGCAGAGTGCTCCAAGTGTGATATGCAGACCAGAACTGTGCACAGTGCTCCAAGTGTGATATGGAGACCAGAACTGTGCACAGTGCTCCAAGTGTGATATGGAGACCAGAACTGTGCACAGTGCTCCAAGTGTGATATGGAGACCAGAACTGTGCACAGTGCTCCAAGTGTGATATGGAGACCAGAACTGTGCACAGTGCTCCAAGTGTGATATGGAGACCAGAACTGTGCACAGTGCTCCGAGTGTGATATGGAGACCAGAACTGTGCACAGTGCTCCAAGTGTGATATGGAGACCAGAACTGTGTACAGTGCTCCAAGTGTGATATGGAGACCAGAACTGTGCACAGTGCTCCAAGTGTGATATGGGGACCAGAACTGTGCACAGTGCTCCAAGTGTGATATGGAGACCAGAACTGTGCACAGTGCTCCAAGTGTGATATGGAGACCAGAACTGTGCACAGTATTCCAAGTGTGATATGGAGACCAGAACTGTGCACAGTGCTCCAAGTGTGATATGGAGACCAGAACTGTGCACAGTATTCCAAGTGTGATATGGGGACCAGAACTGTGCACAGTGCTCCAAGTGTGATATGGAGACCAGAACTGTGCACAGTGCTCCAAGTGTGATATGGAGACCAGAACTGTGCACAGTGCTCCAAGTGTGATATGGGGACCAGAACTGTGCACAGTATTCCAAGTGTGATATGGAGACCAGAACTGTGCACAGTGTTCCAAGTGTGATATGGAGACTAAAACCGTGCACAGTGCTCCAAGTGTGATATGGAGACCAGAACTGTGCACAGTGCTCCAAATGTGATATGGAGACTAAAACCGTGCACAGTGCTCCAAGTGTGATATGGAGACCAGAACTGTGCACAGTGCTCCAAGTGTGATATGGAGACCAGAACTGTGCACAGTATTCCAAGTGTGATATGGAGACTAGAACTGTGCACAGTATTCCAAGTGTGATATGGAGACCAGAACTGTGCACAGTGCTCCAAGTGTGATATGCAGACCAGAACTGTGCACAGTGCTCCAAGTGTGATATGGAGACCAGAACTGTGCACAGTGCTCCAAGTATGATATGGAGACCAGAACTGTGCCCAGTACTCCAAGTGTGATATGGAGACCAGAACTGTGCACAGTGCTCCAAGTGTGATATGGAGACCAGAACTGTGCACAGTGCTCCAAGTATGATATGGAGACCAGAACTGTGCACAGTGCTCCAAGTGTGATATGGAGACCAGAACTGTGCACAGTGCTCCAAGTATGATATGGAGACCAGAACTGTGCACAGTGCTCCAAGTGTGATATGGAGACCAGAACTGTGCACAGTGCTCCAAGTGTGATATGAAGACCAGAACTGTGCACAGTGCTCCAAGTGTGATATGGAGACCAGAACTGTGCACAGTGCTCCAAGTGTGATCTAACCAAGGTTCAATACAAGGTTAACATAACATCTCTGCTTTTCAATTCTCTCTGGAAAGAAACCCCAGTGCTTTCTGATGCCAAAATGTATGATTTCAATGGGGTTGTTGGATTTTCTGATCGTCTTGTAGAAGGGGTTTGGGTGAAGTAAGGTGTTAATAGTTAGATATTACCATTTCCCCGACAGACTTATCAGTCAGAGAAACTGTACTCATTAAAACTACTCTCTGTCAATCCGTATATGTTAACTGGGTACCGTAGCCCACTGGTCCTGTTAGTGGACTGGTAATCTAGAGGTAGAAACAGAAAATGCTGGAGATACTCAGCAGGTCAGGTAGCATCTGTGGAGAGAGAAACCGAGTCCACGTTTCAGGTCGATGACCCTTCGTCAGAACTGGAAAATGTTGGAGATGGAACAGATTTTTAAACGAGTGTGGGGGCGGGGAGAGGGGGGAGGGGGGAGAAGAACAAAAGGGAAGGTCTGTGATAGGATGGAAGGCAGGAGAGATTAAGGGCTGGATTTTCATTGAGGAGGCGGGACTACAACTTTCGGGGTTGTAGTCCCACCTCCATCGAGTTCTAGCCAACCCACGCGATTTTGACTTGATTGGCCTTGTTAATCCCGCCCAGCGGGCTCAGCAGGCCAATTAAGGGCCACCCGGCAACAGGTGATGTCACAGATTGACATTTCATCTGTCACGAGCTTTTGACAGATGAAATATCAGCGTTTAAGCTGTCAAACACTGACAATCTCTACTCCAAGTTAATTCCTTCCTCTCAGGCTGATTTAGAGATCTCCCCGGCACAGAAAGCTGAATGCTGCAACTTTTGACAGCTCGTGGCCATTCTGCTTTCTGTGCCGGTGAGATGAGGGACTCCCGAGACCTGAAGGAAGGAAGGCCGTAAAGGCAAGTAAAGGTTAGTAGAAGATCTTTAAACACACCAATCACACTTACCTTTGCACTCATGCACCCATCACTCACCTGAACACCGGACATCTCGACCCCTCCAAGCCCTTCATCCCGACGGGCCGCCTCGCTAACTTGCCGTGGTTTGGAGCCGTCGGGAATCCCACACTTACAACATTAAAAATAAGGATTAGGCTAAAAACTGCCTGTTAACTACCTGTTAACAGGCAGTTAATTGGCACTAATCCCCTTCCCGCCTCGGGGAGGCGGGTCCCAGTGCGGGGTGGGTACCCGCCTCCTTTGAAACTGGCATGGAGGTGGGTTGGGTGTGCGATGGGTTCGTGCCCCCCCCCCGATTTCGGGACTTTAACACCCCCGCACGCCTCCAATCCCGCCTCCACGGCCCAATGAAAACCCTGCCCTAAAAGACAACAGGGATGATGGTGCGAGGTAGAAGGAGATGGTAACGGGACAAGTTAAGAAACAAAAGATGGCTCGAGATGAAGTGTAAATGGCGATGGCAGAGTGAAAGACAACTGCCATGTGAGAGAGAGAAAGAAAAATGGGAAAAAAGGATAGGGGCCGAGGTTATGGTCTGAAATTGGTGAACTCGCTGTTGAGTCCTGAAGGCTGTAAAGTGCCCAATCGAAAGATGAGGTGCTGTTCCTCGAGCTTACGTTGAGCTTCATTGGAACAGTGTAAGAGGGTGAGGGCGGAGAGGTCCGAGTGGGAGTGGAGCGGAGAATTAAAGTGACAGGCGACCGGAAGCTCGGGGTTACCCTTACGGACTGAACGGAGGTGTTCCGCAAAGCGGTCGCCCAATCTGCGTTTGGTCTCCCCAAGGTAGAGGAGACCACATCGTGAGCGGCGAATACAGTACAGCGTATACAAAAACCTGTCCCATCTTCAGCTTTTCCCGGTTCTGACGGAGGGTCATCGACCTGAAATGTTGACTCTGTTTCTCTCGCCACAGATGCTGCCCGGCCGGCATTTTCTGTTTTTATTTCAGATTTCCAGCATCCGCAGTATTTTGCTTTTGTATTAGCAATCCAGAGGCCTGGACTCGTACTCCAGAGAACCTGAGTGACATAATAAAACTCACTACGCACTTGGTTCCAGTATAAAGCAAGGCTTTAATCAACTTGTTTCAGAGCATGGAGGTCTAGTTGTACTTCACTAGTTCCATGTCTTACAAAATGTCCCTGGGCAAGCTGGGGCCCACGCCCGAGTATTTATACTCCTTGGACGGCGCCACCAGCTGGCCGTCCAGCGTTATTTCATAAGTAGTTTCTTCATAATGATGAGATTTATAGCACTGAGTATAGAAGATTAAGGGGCGACCTAATCGAGGTGTTTGAGATGATTAAAGGATTCGATCGGGTCGATTGAGAGAGAAACTATTTCCTCTGGTGGGGGGAGTCCAGAACAAGGGGGCAGAACCTTCAAATTAGAGCCAGGCCGTTCAGGGGTGATGTCAGGAAGCACTTCTTCACACAAAGGCTAGTGGAAATCTGGGACTCTCTCCCCCAAAGAGCTGTCGAGGCTGGGGGTCAATTGGAGCTTTCAATACTGAGATTGATAGATTTTTGGGGGGGCGGGGGGGGGAGGCGAGGGTATTAAGGGTTACAGAACCAAGGCGGGTAGATGGAGTTAAGATACAGATCGGCCGCGATCGCGCTGAATGGCAGAACAGGCTCGAGAGGCTGAATGGCCTCCTCCTGTTCCAATCTTCAAAATCCCACCATGGCCCTTTGAGAATTGCCCGTCAGTTTTTTTTAAAATTTGGTAATAAAAAGCCGGCACCAGTAAAAGTGAAGCTGTAGGATTGTCGGAAAACTGGTTCACTAATGGCCCTTTAGGGAAGGAAGCCTATATTCAAGAAGGAGTTAGATATATTTCTTAAGGCTAAAGGGATCAAGGGATATGGGGAGAAGGCAGGGACCGGGTACTGAATTTGGATGATCAGCCATGATCTCATTGAATGGCGGAGCAGGCTCGAGGGGCCGAATGGCCTACTCCTGCTCCTATCTTCTATGTTTCTATGTCCTTACCCGGTCTGGGCCTCCGTGTGACCCCAGTCCCACACCTGAGTGGTTGACTCTTGACTGCCCTCCCAAGCGGCCTGGCAAGTCACTCAATTGTACCAAAAAACTCGCCAAGGCTTCTTCGGCAACACCTCCCAAACCCGCGGCCTCTACCGCCTAGAAGGTCAAGGGCAGCGAGCGCGCGGGAACACCACCGCCTCCAAGTTCCCCCTCCGAGACACGCTCACCAATCCCGACTTGGAGATATATTGTCAAAAGCCGGGAACTCCCTCCCTAACAGCGCTGCGGGAGCAACTTCACCACACGGACTGTCGCGGATCAAGAAGGCGGCTCACCACCACCTTCTCGAGGGCGATTAGGGAGTGGTCAATAAATGCTGGGCCTTGCCAGCGATGCCCTCATCCCCGATATCGAACTTTAAAACATTAATGAGGATCCCACAGGCCTCCTCACCCACAATGGCCATTCATCAAGTAGAGAAACACACTTGGGGTTATTCGCACTTGGGGGGAATCACAGCTGGCTCCAGTGGTTATCCCGTCAACACCTTCTCAGGGGGAAACAGGGGATTGAGCTGAGAATGCCAAAGTCAACCCAAGACTAAGAAAATCTTGACGCCCGATAACTGATTTTCCGGTTGCGTGCGAGTGGCGGAGGCCAATCCTCACCCATGTTTCGGATCCCGCCCTCAGTGACGACCCCTGCATTTTATGTGTAGAATGATAAAGAAAGACTTGCATTTCTACAGCCCCTTTTACAGCCAGTGAAGGAATTTTTTTGAAGTGTGGTCACTGTTGTAATGTGGGAAACGTGGCAGACAGTTTGCGCACAGCAAGCTCCCACAAACAGCCAATGTGATAAATGCCCACATCATTCGTTTTTTAGTGATGTTGGTTCAGGGATAAACATTGGGCCCCAGGACACCGGGGAGAACTCCCCCCCGCTCTTCTTCCAATAGTGGCCGTGGGATCTTTTACCTCCCAACTCAGAGAGCAGACGGGGCCTCGGGTTTAACGTCTCATCCTGAGGGAGCTGGATTGACATCAGTAGAGATACAGTCAGTAACACAGGGAGCTGGGGGAGAGTGGTTACTGAGTGACAGTGTGAGGGAGCTGGATTAACATCAGTAGAGATACAGTCAGTAACACAGGGAGCTGGGGGAGAGGGGTTACTGAGTGACAGTGTGAGGGAGCTGGATTAACATCAGTAGAGATACAGTCAGTAACACAGGGCGCTGGGGGAGAGGGGTTACTGAGTGACAGTGTGAGGGAGCTGGATTAACATCAGCAGAGATACAGTCAGTAACACAGGGCGCTGGGGGAGAGGGGTTACTGAGTGACAGTGTGAGGGAGCTGGATTAACATCAGTAGAGATACAGTCAGTAACACAGGGTGCTGGGGGGAGAGGGTTACTGAGTGACAGTGTGAGGGAGCTGGATTAACATCAGTAGAGATACAGTCAGTAACACAGGGCGCTGGGGGAGAGGGGTTACTGAGTGACAGTGTGAGGGAGCTGGATTAACATCAGCAGAGATACAGTCAGTAACCAGTAGAGATACAGTCAGTAACACAGGGCGCTGGGGGAGAAGGGTTACTGAGTGACAGTGAGAGGGAGCTGGATTAACATCAGTAGAGTTACAGTCAGTGACACAGGGCGCTGAGGGAGAGGGTTACTGAGTGACAGTGTGAGGGAGCTGGATTAACATCAGTAGAGATACAGTCAGTAAAACAGGGTGCTGAGGGAGAGGGGTTAATGAATGACAGTGTGAGGGACCTGGATTAACATCAGTAGAGATACAGTCAGTAATACAGGGCGCTGGGGGAGAGGGGTTACTGAGTGACAGTGTGAGGGACCTGGATTAACATCAGTAGAGATACAGTCAGTAATACAGGGCGCTGGGGGAGAGGGGTTACTGAGTGACAGTGTGAGGGACCTGGATTAACATCAGTAGAGATACAGTCAGTAACACAGGGCGCTGGGGGAGAGGGGTTACTGAGTGACAGTGTGAGGGAGCTGGATTAACATCAGTAGAGATACAGTCAGTAATACAGGGCGCTGGGGGAGAGGGGTTACGAAGTGACAGTGTGAGGGAGCTGGATAAACATCAGTACAGATACAGTCAGTAACACAGGGCGCTGGGGGAGCGGTTACTGAGTGACAGTGTGAGGGAGCTGGATTAACATCAGAAGAGATACAGTCAGTAACACAGGGCGCGTGGGGAGAGGGGTTACTGAGTAACAGTGTGAGCGAGCTGGATTAACATCAGTAGGGATACAGTCAGTAACACAGGGTGCTTGGGGGAGAGGGGTTACTGAGTGACAGTGTGAGGGCGCTGGATTAACATCAGTAGAGATACAATCAGTAACACTGGGCGCTGGGGGTAGAGGGGTTACTGAGTGACAGTGTGAGGGAGCTGGATTAACATCAGTAGAGATACAGTCAGTAACCAGTAGAGATACAGTCAGTAACACAGGGCGCTGGGGGAGAAGGGTTACTGAGTGACAGTGTGAGGGAGCTGGATTAACATCAGTAGAGATACAGTCAGTAACACAGGGTGCTGGGGGAGAGGGGTTACTGAGTGACAGTGTGAGGGAGCTGGATTAACATCAGTAGAGATACAGTCACTATTACAGGGTGCTGGGGAAGAGGGGTTACTGAGTGACAGTGTGAGGGAGCTGGATTAACATCAGTAGAGATACAGTGAGTTACACGGGGGGCTGGGTGAGAGGGGTTACTGAGTGACAGCGTGAGGGAGCTGGATTAACATCAGTAGAGATACAGTCAGTAACACTGGGTGCTGGGGGAGAGGGGTTACTGAGTGACAGTGTGAGGGAGCTGGATTAACATTAGTAGAGATACAGTCAGTAACACAGGGCGCTGGGGGAGAGGGGTTACTGAGTGACTGTGAGGGAGCTGGATTAACATCAGTAGAGATACAGTCAGTAACACAGGGCGCTGGGGGAGAGGGGTTACTGAGTGACAGTGTGAGGGAGCTGGATTAACATCAGTAGAGATACAGTCAGTAACACAGGGCGCTGGGGGAGAGGAGTTACTGAGTGACAGTGTGAGGGACCTGGATTAACATCAGTAGAGATACAGTCAGTAATACAGGGTGTTGGGGAGAGGGGTTACTGAGTGACAGTGTGAGGGAGCTGGATTAACATCAGTAGAGATACAGACAGTAACACAGGGTGCTGGGAGAGGGGTTACTGAGTGACAGTGTGAGGGAGCTGGATTAACATCAGTAGAGATAGTCAGCAACACAGGTCGCTGGGGGAGAGGGGTTACTGAGTGACAGTGTGAGGGAGCTGGATTAACATCAGTAGAGATACAGTCAGTAACACAGGGCGCTGGGGGAGAGGGGTTACTGAGTGACAGTGTGGGAGCTGGATTAACATCAGTAGAGATACAGTCAGTGACACAGGGTGCTGTGGGAGAGGGGTTACTGAGTGACAGTGTGAGGGAGCTGGATTAACATCAGTAGAGATACAGTCAGTGATACAGGGTGCTGGGGGAGAGGGGTTACTGAGTGACAGTGTGAGGAAGCTGGATTAACATCAGTAGAGATACAGTCAGTAACACAGGGCGCTGGGGGAGAGGGGTTACTGAGTGTCAGTGTGAGGGAGCTGGATTAACATCAGTAGAGTTACAGTCAGTATTACAGGGCGCTGGGGGAGAGGGGTTGCTGAGTGACAGTGTGAGGGAGCTGGATTAACATCAGTAGAGATACAGTGAGTTACATGGGGTGCTGGTTGAGAGGGGTTACTGAGTGACAGTGTGAGCGAGCTGGATTAACATCCGTAGAGATACAGTCAGTAACACAGGGTGCTGGGGAGAGGGTTACTGAGTGACAGTGTGAGGGAGCTGGATTAACATCAGTAGAGATACAGTCAGTAACACAGAGCGCTGGGGGAGAGGGTTACTGAGTGACAGTGTGAGCGAGCTGGATTAACATCAGTAGAGATACAGTCAGTAACACAGAGCGCTGGGGGAGAGGGTTACTGAGTGACAGTGTGAGGGAGCTGGATTAACATCAGTAGAGATACAGTCAGTAACACAGGGCGCTGGGGGAGAGGGGTTACTGAGTGACAGTGTGAGGGAGCTGGATTAACATCAGTAGAGATACAGTCAGTAACACAGGGCACTGGGGGAGAGGGTTACTGAGTGACAGTGTGAGGGAGCTGGATTAACATCAGTAGAGATACAGTCAGTAACACAGGGCGCTGGGGGAGAGGGGATACTGAGTGACAGTGTGAGGGAGCTGGATTAACATCAGTAGAGATACAGTCAGTAATACAGGGCGCTGGGGAGAGGGGTTACTGAGTGACAGTGTGAGGGAGCTGGATTAACATCAGTAGAGATACAGGCAGTAACACAGGGCGCTGGGGGAGAGGGTTACTGACTGACAGTGTGAGGGAGCTGGATTAACATCAGTAGAGATACAGTCAGTAACACAGGGCGCTGGGGGTGAGGGGTTACTGAGTGACAGTGTGAGGGAGCTGGATAAACATCAGCAGAGATACAGTCAGTAACACAGGGCGCTGGGGGAGAGGGGTTACTGAGTGACAGTGTGAGGGAGCTGGATTAACATCAGAAGAGATACAGTCAGTAAAACAGGGCGCGTGGGGAGAGGGGTTACTGAGTAACAGTGTGAGCGAGCTGGATTAACATCAGTAGGGATACAGTCAGTAACACAGGGTGCTTGGGGGAGAGGGGTTACTGAGTGACAGTGTGAGAGAGCTGGATTAACATCAGTAGAGATACAATCAGTGACACAGGACGCTGGGGGAGAGGGATTACTGACTGACAGTGTGATGGCACTGGATTAACATCAGTAGAGATACAGTCCCTAACCAGTAGAGATACAGTCAGTAACACAGGGCGCTGGGGGAGAAGGGTTACTGAGTGACAGTGTGAGGGAGCTGGATTAACATCAGTAGACATACAGTCAGTAACACAGGGTGCTGGGGGAGAGGGGTTACTGAGTGACAGTGTGAGGGAGCTGGATTAACATCAGTAGAGATACAGTCAGTAACACAGGACGCTGTGAGAGAGGGGTTACTGAGTGACAGTGTGAGGGAGCTGGATTAACATCAGTAGAGATGCAGTCAGTGACACAGGGTGCTGGGGGAGAGGGGTTACTGAGTGACAGTGTGAGGGAGCTGGATTAACATCAGTAGAGATACAGTCAGTAACACAGGGCACTGGGGGAGAGGGGTTACTGAGTGACAGTGTGAGGGAGCTGGATTAACATCAGTAGAGATACAGTCAGTAACACAGGGCGCTGGGGGAGAGGGGTTACAGAGTGACAGTGTGAGGGAGCTGGATTAACATCAGCAGAGATACAGTCAGTAACACAGGGCGCTGGGGGAGAGGGGTTACTGAGTGACAGTGTGAGGGAGCTGGATTAACATCAGTAGAGATATAGTCAGTAACACAGGGCACTGGGGGAGAGGGATTACTGAGTGACAGTGTGAGGGAGCTGGATTAACATCAGTAGAGATACAGTCAGTAACACAGGACGCCGGGGGAGAGGGGTTACTGAGTGACAGTGTGAGGGAGCTGGATTAACATCAGTAGAGATGCAGTCAGTAACACAGGGCACTGGGGGAGAGGGGTTACTGAGTGACAGTGTGAGGGAGCTGGATTAACATCAGTAGAGATACATTCAGTAACACAGGGCGCTGGGGGAGAGGGGTTACTGAGTGACAGTGTGAGGGAGCTGGATTAACATCAGTAGAGATAGTCAGCAAGACAGGGCGCTGGGGGAGAGGGGTTACTGAGTGACAGTGTGAGGGAGCTGAATTAACATCGGTAGAGCTACAGTCTGTAACACAGGGCGCTGGGGGAGAGGGGTTACTGAGTGACAGTGTGAGGGACCTGGATTAACATCAGTAGAGCTACAGTCTGTAACACAGGACGCTGGGGGAGAGGGGTTACTGAGTAACAGTGTGAGCGACCAGGATTAACATCAGTAGGGATACAGTCAGTAACACAGGGTGCTTGGGGGAGAGGGGTGACTGAGTGACATTGTGAGAGAGCTGGATTAACATCAGTAGAGATACAGTCAGTGACACAGGACGCTGGGGGAGAGGGGTTACTGAGTGACAGTGTGACGGAGCTGGATTAACATCAGTAGAGATGCAGTCAGTAACATAGGGCGCTTGGGGAGAGGGGTTACTGAGTGACAGTGTGAGGGAGTTGGATTAACATCAGTAGAGATACAGTCAGTAACACAGGGCGCTGGGGGAGAGGGGTTACTGAGTGACAGTGTGAGGGAGCTGGATTAACATCAGTAGGGATACAGTCAGTAACACAGGGCGCTGGGGGAGAGGGGTTACTGAGTGACAGTGTGAGGGAGCTGGATTAACATCAGTAGAGATACAGTCAGTAACACAGGGCACTGGGGGAGAGGGGTTACTGAGTGACAGTGTGAGGGAGCTGGATTAACATCAGTAGAGATACAGTCAGTAACACAGGGCACTGGGGGTGAGGGGTTACTGAGTGACAGTGTGAGGGAGCTGGATTAACATCAGAAGAGATACAGTGAGTAAAACAGGGCGCGTGGGGAGGGGGGTTACTGAGTGACCGTGTGAGGGAGCTGGATTAACATCAGTAGAGATACAGTCAGTAACACAGGGCGCTGGGGGGAGAGGGGTTACTGAATGACAGTGTGAGGGAGCTCGATTAACATCAGTAGGGATACAGTCAGTAACAAAGGGTGCTTGGGGGAGAGGGGTTACTGAGTGACAGTGTGAGGGCGCTGGATTAACATCAGTAGAGATACAGTCAGTAACACAGGGCGCTGGGGGGAGAGGGGTTACTGAGTGACAGTGTGAGGGAGCTGGATTAACATCAGCAGAGATACAGTCAGTAACACAGGGTGCTGGGGGAGAGGGGTTACTGAGTGACAGTGTGAGGGAGCTGGATTAACATCAGTAGGGATACAGTCAGTAACACAGAGCGCTGGGGGAGAGGGGTTACTGAGTGACAGTGTGTGGGAGCTGGATTAACATCAGTAGAGATACATTCAGTAACACAGGGCGCTGGGGAAGAGGGGTTACTGAGTGACAGTGTGAGGGAGCTGGATTAACATCAGTAGAGATAGTCAGCAAGACAGGGCGCTGGGGGAGAGGGGTTACTGAGTGACAGTGTGAGGGACCTGGATTAACATCAGTAGAGATACAGTCAGTAATACAGGGCGCTGGGGAGAGGGGTTACTGAGTGGCAGTGTGAGGGAGCTGGATTAGCATCAGTAGAGATACAGTCAGTAACACATGGCACTGGGGGAGAGAGGTTACTGAGTGACAGTGTGAGGGAGCTGGATTAACATCAGTAGAGCTACAGTCTGTAACACGGGGCGCTGGGGGAGAGGGGTTACTGAGTGACAGTGTGAGGGAGCTGGATTAACATCAGTAGAGATTCAGTCAGTAACACAGGGCGCTGGGGGAGAGGGGTGACTGGGTGACTGAGTGACAGTGTGACGGAGCTGGATTAACATCAGTAGAGATACAGTCAGTAACATAGGGCGCTGGGGGAGCGGTTACTGAGTGACAGTGTGAGGGAGCTGGATTAACATCAGAAGAGATACAGTCAGTAACACAGGGCGCGTGGGGAGAGGGGTTACTGAGTAACAGTGTGAGCGAGCTGGATTAACATCAGTAGGGATACAGTCAGTAACACAGGGTGCTTGGGGGAGAGGGGTTACTGAGTGACAGTGTGAGGGCGCTGGATTAACATCAGTAGAGATACAATCAGTAACACTGGGCGCTGGGGGTAGAGGGGTTACTGAGTGACAGTGTGAGGGAGCTGGATTAACATCAGTAGAGATACAGTCAGTAACCAGTAGAGATACAGTCAGTAACACAGGGCGCTGGGGGAGAAGGGTTACTGAGTGACAGTGTGAGGGAGCTGGATTAACATCAGTAGAGATACAGTCAGTAACACAGGGTGCTGGGGGAGAGGGGTTACTGAGTGACAGTGTGAGGGAGCTGGATTAACATCAGTAGAGATACAGTCAGTAACACAGGACGCTGTGAGAGAGGGGTTACTGAGTGACAGTGTTAGGGAGCTGGATTAACATCAGTGGAGATACTGTCAGTAACACAGGGCGCTGGGGGAGAGGGGTTACTGAGTGACAGTGTGAGGGAGCTGGATTAACATCAGTAGAGATACAGTCAGTAACACAGGGCGCTGGGGGAGAGGGGTTACTGAGTGACAGTGTGAGGGAGCTGGATTAACATCAGTAGAGATACAGTCACTATTACAGGGTGCTGGGGAAGAGGGGTTACTGAGTGACAGTGTGAGGGAGCTGGATTAACATCAGTAGAGATACAGTGAGTTACACGGGGGGCTGGGTGAGAGGGGTTACTGAGTGACAGCGTGAGGGAGCTGGATTAACATCAGTAGAGATACAGTCAGTAACACTGGGTGCTGGGGGAGAGGGGTTACTGAGTGACAGTGTGAGGGAGCTGGATTAACATTAGTAGAGATACAGTCAGTAACACAGGGCGCTGGGGGAGAGGGGTTACTGAGTGACTGTGAGGGAGCTGGATTAACATCAGTAGAGATACAGTCAGTAACACAGGGCGCTGGGGGAGAGGGGTTACTGAGTGACAGTGTGAGGGAGCTGGATTAACATCAGTAGAGATACAGTCAGTAACACAGGGCGCTGGGGGAGAGGAGTTACTGAGTGACAGTGTGAGGGACCTGGATTAACATCAGTAGAGATACAGTCAGTAATACAGGGTGTTGGGGAGAGGGGTTACTGAGTGACAGTGTGAGGGAGCTGGATTAACATCAGTAGAGATACAGACAGTAACACAGGGTGCTGGGAGAGGGGTTACTGAGTGACAGTGTGAGGGAGCTGGATTAACATCAGTAGAGATAGTCAGCAACACAGGTCGCTGGGGGAGAGGGGTTACTGAGTGACAGTGTGAGGGAGCTGGATTAACATCAGTAGAGATACAGTCAGTAACACAGGGCGCTGGGGGAGAGGGGTTACTGAGTGACAGTGTGGGAGCTGGATTAACATCAGTAGAGATACAGTCAGTGACACAGGGTGCTGTGGGAGAGGGGTTACTGAGTGACAGTGTGAGGGAGCTGGATTAACATCAGTAGAGATACAGTCAGTGATACAGGGTGCTGGGGGAGAGGGGTTACTGAGTGACAGTGTGAGGAAGCTGGATTAACATCAGTAGAGATACAGTCAGTAACACAGGGCGCTGGGGGAGAGGGGTTACTGAGTGACAGTGTGAGGGAGCTGGATTAACATCAGTAGAGTTACAGTCAGTATTACAGGGCGCTGGGGGAGAGGGGTTGCTGAGTGACAGTGTGAGGGAGCTGGATTAACATCAGTAGAGATACAGTCAGTAACACAGGGCGCTGGGGGTGAGGGGTTACTGAGTGACAGTGTGAGGGAGCTGGATAAACATCAGCAGAGATACAGTCAGTAACACAGGGCGCTGGGGGAGAGGGGTTACTGAGTGACAGTGTGAGGGAGCTGGATTAACATCAGAAGAGATACAGTCAGTAAAACAGGGCGCGTGGGGAGAGGGGTTACTGAGTAACAGTGTGAGCGAGCTGGATTAACATCAGTAGGGATACAGTCAGTAACACAGGGTGCTTGGGGGAGAGGGGTTACTGAGTGACAGTGGGAGAGAGCTGGATTAACATCAGTAGAGATACAATCAGTGACACAGGACGCTGGGGGAGAGGGATTACTGACTGACAGTGTGATGGCACTGGATTAACATCAGTAGAGATACAGTCCCTAACCAGTAGAGATACAGTCAGTAACACAGGGCGCTGGGGGAGAGGGGTTACTGAGTGACAGTGTGAGGGAGCTGGATTAACATCAGTAGAGATACAGTCAGTAACACAGGGTGCTGGGGGAGAGGGGTTACTGAGTGACAGTGTGAGGGAGCTGGATTAACATCAGTAGAGATACAGTCAGTAACACAGGACGCTGTGAGAGAGGGGTTACTGAGTGACAGTGTGAGGGAGCTGGATTAACATCAGTAGAGATGCAGTCAGTGACACAGGGTGCTGGGGGAGAGGGGTTACTGAGTGACAGTGTGAGGGAGCTGGATTAACATCAGTAGAGATACAGTCAGTAACACAGGGCACTGGGGGAGAGGGGTTACTGAGTGACAGTGTGAGGGAGCTGGATTAACATCAGTAGAGATACAGTCAGTAACACAGGGCGCTGGGGGAGAGGGGTTACAGAGTGACAGTGTGAGGGAGCTGGATTAACATCAGCAGAGATACAGTCAGTAACAGAGGGCGCTGGGGGAGAGGGGTTACTGAGTGACAGTGTGAGGGAGCTGGATTAACATCAGTAGAGATATAGTCAGTAACACAGGGCACTGGGGGAGAGGGATTACTGAGTGACAGTGTGAGGGAGCTGGATTAACATCAGTAGAGATACAGTCAGTAACACAGGACGCCGGGGGAGAGGGGTTACTGAGTGACAGTGTGAGGGAGCTGGATTAACATCAGTAGAGATGCAGTCAGTAACACAGGGCACTGGGGGAGAGGGGTTACTGAGTGACAGTGTGAGGGAGCTGGATTAACATCAGAAGAGATACAGTGAGTAAAACAGGGCGCGTGGGGCGAGGGGTTACTGAGTAACAGTGTGAGCGAGCTGGATTAACATCAGTAGGGATACAGTCAGTAACAAAGGGTGCTTGGGGGAGAGGGGTTACTGAGTGACAGTGTGAGAGAGCTGGATTAACATCAGTAGAGATACAGTCAGTGACACAGGACGCTGGGGGAGAGGGGTTACTGAGTGACAGTGTGAGGGAGCTGGATTAACATCAGTAGAGATACAGTCAGTAACACGGTGCTGGGGGAGAGGGGTTACTGAGTGGCAGTGTGAGGGAGCTGGATTAACATCAATAGGGATACAGTCAGTAACACAGAGCGCTGGGGGAGAGGGGTTACTGAGTGACAGTGTGAGGGAGCTGGATTAACATCAGTAGAGATACATTCAGTAACACAGGGCGCTGGGGGAGAGGGGTTACTGAGTGACAGTGTGAGGGAGCTGGATTAACATCAGTAGAGATAGTCAGCAAGACAGGGCGCTGGGGGAGAGGGGTTACTGAGTGACAGTGTGAGGGAGCTGAATTAACATCGGTAGAGCTACAGTCTGTAACACAGGGCGCTGGGGGAGAGGGGTTACTGAGTGACAGTGTGAGGGAGCTGGATTAACATCAGTAGAGCTACAGTCTGTAACACAGGGCGCTGGGGGAGAGGGGTTACTGAGTGACAGTGTGAGGGACCTGGATTAACATCAGTGGAGATACAGTCAGTAATACAGGGCGCTGGGGAGAGGGGTTACTGAGTGACAGTGTGAGGGAGCTGGATAAACATCAGTGGAGATACTGTCAGTAACACAGGGCGCTGGGGGAGAGGGGTTACTGAGTGGCAGTGTGAGGGAGCTGGATTAACATCAGTAGAGATACAGTCAGCAACACATGGCACTGGGGGAGAGGGGTTACTGAGTGACAGTGTGAGGGAGCTGGATTAACATCAGTAGAGCTACAGTCTGTAACACAGGACGCTGGGGGAGAGGGGTTACTGAGTAACAGTGTGAGCGACCAGGATTAACATCAGTAGGGATACAGTCAGTAACACAGGGTGCTTGGGGGAGAGGGGTGACTGAGTGACATTGTGAGAGAGCTGGATTAACATCAGTAGAGATACAGTCAGTGACACAGGACGCTGGGGGAGAGGGGTTACTGAGTGACAGTGTGACGGAGCTGGATTAACATCAGTAGAGATGCAGTCAGTAACATAGGGCGCTGGGGGAGAGGGGTTACTGAGTGACAGTGTGAGGGAGCTGGATTAACATCAGTAGGGATACAGTCAGTAACACAGGGCGCTGGGGGAGAGGGGTTACTGAGTGACAGTGTGAGGGAGCTGGATTAACATCAGTAGAGATACAGTCAGTAACACAGGGCACTGGGGGAGAGGGGTTACTGAGTGACAGTGTGAGGGAGCTGGATTAACATCAGTAGAGATACAGTCAGTAACACAGGGCACTGGGGGTGAGGGGTTACTGAGTGACAGTGTGAGGGAGCTGGATTAACATCAGAAGAGATACAGTGAGTAAAACAGGGCGCGTGGGGAGAGGGGTTACTGAGTAACAGTGTGAGCGAGCTGGATTAACATCAGTAGGGATACAGTCAGTAACACAGGGTGCTTGGGGGAGAGGGTTACTGAGTGACATTGTGAGAGAGCTGGATTAACATCAGTAGAGATACAGTCAGTAACACAGGGCGCTGGGGGAGAGGGGTTACTGAGTGACAGTGTGAGGGAGCTGGATTAACATCAGAAGAGATACAGTGAGTAAAACAGGGCGCGTGGGGAGGGGGGTTACTGAGTGACCGTGTGAGGGAGCTGGATTAACATCAGTAGAGATACAGTCAGTAACACAGGGCGCTGGGGGGAGAGGGGTTACTGAATGACAGTGTGAGGGAGCTCGATTAACATCAGTAGGGATACAGTCAGTAACAAAGGGTGCTTGGGGGAGAGGGGTTACTGAGTGACAGTGTGAGGGTGCTGGATTAACATCAGTAGAGATACAGTCAGTAACACAGGGCGCTGGGGGGAGAGGGGTTACTGAGTGACAGTGTGAGGGAGCTGGATTAACATCAGCAGAGATACAGTCAGTAACACAGGGCGCTGGGGGAGAGGGGTTACTGAGTGACAGTGTGAGGGAGCTGGATTAACATCAGTAGAGATAGTCAGCAAGACAGGGCGCTGGGGGAGAGGGGTTACTGAGTGACAGTGTGAGGGACCTGGATTAACATCAGTAGAGATACAGTCAGTAATACAGGGCGCTGGGGAGAGGGGTTACTGAGTGGCAGTGTGAGGGAGCTGGATTAGCATCAGTAGAGATACAGTCAGTAACACATGGCACTGGGGGAGAGAGGTTACTGAGTGACAGTGTGAGGGAGCTGGATTAACATCAGTAGAGCTACAGTCTGTAACACGGGGCGCTGGGGGAGAGGGGTTACTGAGTGACAGTGTGAGGGAGCTGGATTAACATCAGTAGAGATTCAGTCAGTAACACAGGGCGCTGGGGGAGAGGGGTGACTGGGTGACTGAGTGACAGTGTGACGGAGCTGGATTAACATCAGTAGAGATACAGTCAGTAACATAGGGCGCTGGGGGAGAGGGGTTACTGAGTGACAGTGTGAGGGAGTTGGATTAACATCAGTAGAGATACAGTCAGTAACACAGGGCGCTGGGGGAGAGGGGTTACTGAGTGACAGTGTGAGGGAGCTGCATTAACATCAGTAGGGATACTGTCAGTAACACAGAGCGCTGGGCGAGAGGGGTTACTGAGTGACAGTGTGAGGGAGCTGGATTAACATCAGTAGAGATACAGTCAGTAACACAGGGCGCTGGGGGAGAGGGGTTACTGAGTGACAGTGTGAGGGAGCTGGATTAACATCAGTAGGGATACTGTCAGTGACACAGGGCGCTGTGGGAGAGGGGTTACTGAGTGACAGTGTGAGGGAGCTGGATTAACGTCAGTAGAGATACTGTACTCACACGGATTTCTCGAGAGGCACTAATTTAGATTCCAGGAACCCCCTCCCCGACCCCATGAAGGCAGATGGGCCGACCCAAAAGGCCTGGGTTGACTGCCTGGCCTATCCCAACCACATGTCACCCATCGCCTTGGCATGACCAGCCATAGCGAAGCATCCGATGTGGCTGAGTGTGGTGACTATGTAAATGAAGGCGTCCCACTCCTCATAGTTTCCTTCAACCCATTAAAATTGGTTCGCTTTTACTTTGTGAACTATATTTGTATGTAGATTTTGAAGTGTATTGTCTATCTATTTATATAATAAAGGCTTCGGCTCCACGTTGGCGAGTGTTGTCAGCATTTAGTTAGCAATTGATCTCTCTCTCCCCTCCCCCGGGGCCTCGTGGGTAAAAACAAGGTACTCGCATTTCTCCAGCGCCTTTCACCTCCTCAGGACGTCCCAAAGCTCTTCACAGCCAATGAGGGACTTTTTTGAAGTGCGGTCACTGTTGTAATGTGGGAAACGCGGCAGCCAATTTGGGCACAGCAAGCTCCCACAAACAGCAATGTGATAAATGACCAGAGCATCTGTTTTTAGTGATGTTGGTTGAGGGATAAATATTGGGCCCAGGACACCGGGGAGAACTCCCCCCTGCTCTTCTTCCAATAGTGGCCGTGGGATCTTTTACATCCACCTGAGAGGGCAGACGGGGGCCTCGGGTTTAACGTCTCATCCTGAAAGACGGCACCTCCGACAGTGCGGCGCTCCCTCAGTACTGCCCCTCCGACAGTGCGGCGCTCCCTCAGTACCGCCCCTCCGACAGTGCGGCGCTCCCTCAGTACCGCCCCTCCGACAGTGCGGCGCTCCCTCAGTACCGCCCCTCCGACAGTGCGGCGCTCCCGCAGTACTGCCCCTCCGACAGTGCGGCGCTCCCTCAGTACTGCCCCTCCGACAGTGCGGCGCTCCCTCAGTACCGCCCCTCCGACAGTGCGGCGCTCCCTCAGTACCGCCCCTCCGACAGTGCGGCGCTCCCTCAGTACCGCCCCTCCGACAGTGCGGCGCTCCCTCAGTACCGCCCCTCCGACAGTGCGGCGCTCCCTCAGTACCGCCCCTCCGACAGTGCGGTGCTCCCTCAGTACTGCCCCTCCGACAGTGCGGCGCTCCCTCAGTACCGCCCCTCCGACAGTACGGCGCTTTCTCAGTACCGCCCCTCCGACAGTGCGGCGCTCCCTCAGTACCGCCCCTCCGACAGTGTGGTGCTCCCTCAGTACTGCCCCTCCGACAGTGCGGCGCTCCCTCAGTACCGCCCCTCCGACAGTACGGCGCTTTCTCAGTACCTCCCCTCCGACAGTGCGGTGCTCCCTCAGTACCGCCCCTCCGACAGTGCGGCGCTCCCTCAGTACCGCCCCTCCGACAGTGCGGCGCTCCCTCAGTACCGCCCCTCCGACAGTGCGGTGCTCCCTCAGTACCGCCCCTCCGACAGTGCGGCGCGCCCTCAGTACCGCCCCTCCGACAGTGCGGCGCTCCCTCAGTACTGCCCCTCCGACAGTGCGGCACTCCCTCAGTACCGCCCCTCCGACAGTGCGGCGCTCCCTCAGTACCGCCCCTCCGACAGTGCGGCACTCCCTCAGTACCGCCCCTCCGACAGTGCGGCGCTCCCTCAGTACCGCCCCTCCGACAGTGCGGCGCTCTCTCAGTACCGGCACCGGGGGAGTGTCGGGCCTGGATTATAGGGCACGAGTCTCTGCAGTGGGTGCTCGAACCCACGACCTTCTAACTCAAAGCAGAGACTGATACCCACTGAGTTAAGCCACTACTTTTATATTTTCATTCGAAAATCCTACGTCTCAATTTTAAAATTCTCATCCTCGTGTTCAAATCCCTCCAAGGCCTCGCCCCCTCTCCCTATCTCTGTAACCTCGTCCAACCCCGACAACCCTCCGAGATCTTTGCGCTCCTCCAATTGTGGCCTCTCGCGCATCCCCCGATTTCCATCGCTCCGCCATTGGCGACCGCGCCAGGGCCCCGAACTCTGGAATTCCCTCCCTAAACCTCTCCGCCTCTCTCTCCTCCTTTAAGACGCTCCTTAAAACCGACTTCTTTGACCCAGCTTTTGGTCACCAGTCCCTAATATCGCCTGATGTGGCTCGGGGTCAAATTGTGTCTGATTTACGCACCTGTGGGACATTTTACAACGTTAAGGGCACTCTATAAATGCTAGTTGTTATTGTTGTCAACATTTATAATGGGAACTGACCCTGTCAGTGTGTCATGCTTTACTTACACCCACTAAAGGACAAGGGTGAGCACTCCACACTGGGGCAAACAGAGACTCTCCCTGTGTGGGTTTGGGTAAGTGCAGAGTGTCCCTCCAGGGAGAGAGTGTGCACTCCATATCAGCCAAATCGTCAGTGGGGATCAGCGTGAAAACGCCACTGGCTGGAATCGTACCTAGTACAAAGGAAGATGGCTGTGGTGGTTGGACGCCAATCATCTCAGCCCCAGGACATCGCTGCATGAGTTCCTCAGGGCAGTGTCCTAGGCCCAACCATCTTCAGCTGCTTCATCAATGACCTTCCCTCCAACATAAGGTCAGAAATGGGGATGTTCGCTGATGACTGCACAGTGTTCAGCGCCAGTCGCAACTCCTCAGATAATGAAGCAGTCCATGCCCGCATGCAACAAGACCTGGACGACGTTCAGGCTTGGGCTGATAAGTGGCAGGTAACATTCGCACCACACAAGTGCCAGGCCATGACTATCTCCAACAAGTGAGAGTCTAACCACCGCTCCTTGACATTCAATGGCATTACCATCGCCGAATCCCCCAGCATCAACATCCTGGGAGTCACCATTGAGCAGAAACTTAACTGGACCAGCCACATAAATACTGTGGCAACAAGAGCAGGTCAGAGGCTGGGTATTCTGCGGCGAGTGTCTCACCTCCTGACTCCCCAAAGCCTTTCCACCATCTACAAGGCACAAGTCAGGAGCGTGATGGAATACTCTCCACTTGCCTGGATGAGTGCAGCTCCGAAAACACTCAACAACATCCAGGACAAAGCAGCCCGCTCGATTGGCACCCCATCCACCACCTTAAACATTCACTCCCTCCACCACCGGCGCACCGTGGCTGCAGTGTGGACCATCTACAAGATGCACTGCAGCAACTCGCCAAGGCTTCTTTGGCAGCACCTCCCAAACACGCGACCTCCACCACCTAGAAGGACAAGGGCAGCAGGCGCGCGGGAACACCACCACCTCCAAGTTCCCCTCCAAGTCACACACACCATCCCGACTTGGAAATATATCGGCCGTTCCTTCATCGTCGCTGGGTCCAAATCCTGGAACTCCCTCCCTAACAGCGCTGTGGGAGTACCTTCACCACACGGCTCAAGAAGGCGGCTCACCACCACCTTCTCGAGGGCGATGAGGGATGGGCAATAAATGCCGGCCTTGCCAGCGATGCCCACATCCTGAGAGAATTAACTGACAAAAGAAAGCAGAGCCTCTCCATGTGTGGATTTTGCAGTAGTTGGAATTGGAGATTGTGGTTGGATGGAGATGGCTTGTGAGGTGTCGCTCAGATCTGCGGGGCAACCAATAATGAATTACATACAACAAAACAGACTGCTGATCGATGAGTATTGGGATCTAGTACCATGAGAACAAATGTGCATTAACCTAAATTCTTCCGAATAATTACTTAATTGGACATTGCTTCATGGTAAGGAGACTTGAAACAACAATATTTCCTGAAATGGATGTCATAGCAAATACAATGAATTAAATGTTATTGTACGAACTGCACTGATTTTTTTTCCTCTCAACACCTTTCTGGTCCCTTTTCCCTGCCAAACTGAACCTTAGATTTTTATTTTGTATATGTTTAGAGCAGACAATCCTGTGTTCTGAATATTTTCTTTGGCTTGCTTAGTTTTACAATATTGGCCCTGAAATTAGGTTCGGGGGCTTGCTGCGCGTGCAAGCCCCCGACGTGCACTCACCCGGCGCGCTGACATCTGAAGCCCGGGCCTGCTTGCATTTCCTGTCAGTGGCCCGGTTCTGATGTCGGCGCGCTGTGCTTACCTGATCCAGCGGCGTAGTTGGTGCGATGTGCCGGCTGGGATCAGGTGAGCACTGTGCAGCCAATCAGGGGAGGGGAAACTTCATTCATGAGTTTGAGAGTAAGAACTGTCAAACTCATGAAAAGTACGGGCGCCCAAAACACTACTTAAACTTTAAATAACATTTTAAAAAACATCCCACTGATTATATTAACTATAAATAAGTGTAAAAAAATATTTTAAACAATTAATCAAATTTTTGAAAAAAATAAAATTTTTAAAAATAGGGTCTAAAACTAAACTTACCTTACTGTAAATACTTTAAAAATAATAAACCTGTGGAAAAAAAAATTCTAAATTGTACTAAAAGACCATTTACCTGTAAAACGAAATACTTACGTCTGTTTTTTCCACGCGTAAAAACCGGAGGCCTTTACACTTGGGCAACTCGGGGAAAAAAAGGAATTTCAGCGCGCACGCGCTGCATCACAAGTCGCGCGCGTTCTGCCTCTTAACCCCTTGGGTCAGAGGACAGGAAATGCCAGTTTTCAGCGCATGCGCTGTGCATGCTGAAAACCGGCAATTCCTCCGGGCACACGCGTGAGTACCCCGTCCGTACTCACACGTTGTGCCCAGAATTACTGGGCCATTGTGTTCGCCAAGGATGAGATCAGAATTACAAGGATGATGCCAGAACTGCGAGGGTATACCCATCAGGAAAGGGTGAACAGGCTGGGTCACTTGTTTCGCTTGAAACGAGAATATTTCTCTGCAGTTCTGGTCGCCACACTATAGGAAGGGATGTGATTGCATTGGAGAGGGTGCAGAGGAGATTCACCAGGATGTTACCTGGGCTGGAGCGCTTCAGCTATGAAGAGAGACTGGACAGGCTGGGGTTGTTTTCCTTAGAGCAGAGAAGGCTGAGGGGGGACCTGATTGAGGTGTACAGAATTATGAGGGGCATAGATAGGGTAGATAGAAAGGAACTTTTCCCCTTAGTAGAGGGGCCAATAACCAGGGGGCATAGTTTCAAAAGGTAAGGGGCAGGAGGTTTAGAGGGGATTTGAGGAAAAACCTTTTCACCCAGAGGGTGGTTGGAATCTGGAACTCACTGCCTGAAAGGGTGGTAGAGGCAGGAACCCTCACAACATTCAAGAAGCATTTAGATGAGCACTTGAAGCGCCACAGCATACAAGGCTACGGACCAAGTGCTGGAAAATGGGATTAGAATAGACAGGGCTTGATGGCCGGCGCGGACACGATGGGCCGAAGGGCCTCTTTCTGTGCTGTATAACTCTATGACTCTATGAGAAGGCTGATGGGTGACCTAATGGAGGTCTTTAAAATGATGAAAGGTTTTGATAGAGTGTATACAAAGAGAATATTTCCACTTGTGGGGAAGAGCATAACTAGAGGCCATCAATATAAGATCGTCACCAAGAAATCCAATCGGGAATTCAGAAGAAACTTCTTCACCCAGAGAGTGGTGAGAATGTGGAACTCGCTACCACAGGGAGTGGTCGAGGCGAATAGTATGGATGCATTTAAGGGGAGGCTAGACGAGCATATGAGGGAGAAGGGAATAGAGGATTATGCTGATAGATTTAGATGAGGAAAGGCGGGGGGAGGCTCGCGTGGAGCATAAACGCCGGCATGGACTGGTTGGGCCGAATGGGCTGTTTCTGTGCCTTATATCCTACGGGAAGTACTATGTAGTATTGCAATTAGCACAGTGCCAGTTCATGGCTTAGGTTACCTGCACCAAGATGGCGGCGACACCAAGCACCCCTTCCTGTACAAAGATGGCGGCGACACCAGGTTCCTGGGCTGCGTGAAGATGGCGATTACGCTCAAGCCTCCAGTACAAAGATGGCCAAATGTAAGAAGTCACACAACACCAGGTTATAGTCCAACAGCTTTATTTGAAATCACAAGCTTTCGGAGCACTGCTCCTTCTTCAGGTGAAGTGGAGAAATGCATAAAGACACAGCTTATATAGTCAGAGAATCATGTCAGATGTTTACAGGTAACCTTTCCAACTGCCATTTATCACACCTCGGCAGAGAGATAATCACAGCAGTCAAAGGTGTGAATGGTGTCCAAACAGGTCAGTCAGGGAAACATTACATCAAAGAACAATGAGGTGGGGTCACAAGGGGTCAAATATTGCAGATGCTGGGGTCTGTATGAAAAACAAAAAAACAGACAAAAAACATTTTTTTGGCTGGAAATCACAGCAGGTCCGGCCGCATCTGTGTAGAGAGAACAAGCCAATGTCGACTCGAGTCTGGATGACGCTGCGTCAGGTGGGGTTACATGTAACGTGACATGAAGCCATGGGGACCAAATTCGCACCCCAATACGCAAACATCTTCATGCACAAGTTCGAGCAAGACTTCTTCGCTGCACAGGATCTCCAACCAACGCTATACACCAGATACATCGACGACATTTTCTTCCTATGGACCCATGGCGAAGAATCACTGAAAAGACTACACGATAACATCAGCAAGTTCCATCCCACCATCAAACTCACCATGGACTACTCCTCAGAATCGGTCTCATTCCTGGACACACGAATCTCCATCAAAGACGGACACCTCAGCACTTCACTCTACCGCAAGCCCACGGACAACCTCACGATGCTTCACTTCTCCAGCTTCCACCCTAACCACGTTAAAGAAGCCATCCCCTATGGACAAGCCCTGCGAATACACAGGATCTGCTCAGACGAGGAGGAACGCGATGGACACCTACAGACACTGAAAGACGCCCTTGTAAGAACGGGATATGACGCTCGACTCGTCGATCGACAGTTCCGACGGGCCACAGCGAAAAATCGCATAGACCTCCTCAGAAGACAAACACGGGACACAACCAACAGAGTACCCTTCGTCGTCCAGTACTTCCCCGGAGCGGAGAAACTACGCCATGTTCTTCGCAGCCTTCAACATGTCATCGATGACGACGAACACCTCGCTAAGGCCATCCCCACGCCTCCACTACTCGCTTTCAAACAGCCGCCTAACCTCAAACAGACCATCGTTCGCAGCAAATTACCCAGCTTTCAGGAGAACAGCGACCACGACACCACACAACCCTGCCACAGCAACCTCTGCAAGACATGCCAGATCATCAACACAGATACCATCATCACACGTGAGGACACCACCCACCAGGTACATGGTACATACTCATGTGACTCGGCCAACGTTGTCTACCTCATACGTTGCAGGAAAGGATGCCCCGGAGCATGGTACATCGGCGAGACCATGCAGACACTGCGACAACGGATGAACGGACACCGCGCAACAATCACCAGGCAGGAGTGTTCCCTCCCAGTCGGGGAACACTTCAGCAGTCAAGGACATTCAGCCTCCGATCTTCGGGTAAGCATTCTCCAAGGCGGCCTTCGAGACACACGACAACGCAAAATCGTCGAGCAGAAACTGAGAGCCAAGTTCCGCACCCATGAGGACGGCCTCAACAGAGATCTTGGGTTCATGTCACGTTACATGTAACCCCACCTGACGCAGGGTCATCCAGACTCGAGTCGACATTGGCTTGTTCTCTCTACACAGATGCGGCCGGACCTGCTGTGATTTCCAGCCAAAAAAATGTTTTTTGTCTGCTTTTTTGTTTTTCATACAGACCCCAGCATCTGCAACATTTGACCCCTTGTGACCCCACCTCATTGTTCTTTGATGTAATGTTTCCCTGACTGACCTGTTTGGACACCATTCACACCTTTGACTGCTGTGATTATCTCTCTGCCGAGGTGTGATAAATAGCAGTTGGAAAGGTTACCTGTAAACATCTGACATGATTCTCTGACTATATATGCTGTGTCTATATGCATTTCTCCACTTCACCTGACGAAGGAGCAGCGCTCCGAAAGCTTGTGATTTCAAATAAAGCTGTTGGACTATAACCTGGTGTTGTGTGACTTCTTACATTTGTCCACCCCAGTCCAACTCCGGCATCTCCATACAAAGATGGCAATGGCGGCACCAGCCTCTCTTCATGCACGAAGATGGCGGAGGCAGTTTCTCGTCCCGCTTCAGGATAAGCTCAAACACAAAACGCAAAATACTGCGGTTGCGGAAAATCTTAAATACAAACAGAAAATGCGGGAAATACTCAGCAGGTCAGGCAGCGTCTGCGGAGCGAGAAACAGGGTTGACGTTTCAGGTCGACGACCCTTCGTCAGAGCGCAAGGATAATCTCCCCTCCTGTAGTAGTATGGCGGCGACACCTGGTTCTCCTCCTGCTGCTTAGAGACAAGCACTCTTCCTGTACTAAGATGGCGATGGAAGCTGTCTCCGTCTCCCTGCATCAAGATGGCGGCATCAGGTTCTCCCCCTGCATAGAGAGTCTCTCCTCCTATAGTAAGATGGCGAAGCACCAATCTCTCCTCCACTAAGATGGCGGAGCACAATCTCTCCTCTACTAATATGGCGGCGACACCAGGTTCCCGGCCTGCATAAAGGGGAAGGGGCTTCCTCCTGTACTAAGATGGCGGCCAACCGTCATCTCCCCCACACTCCTGCACTAAGATGGCGACGACACCAGGTTCTCCTCATGCTTAAAAGACAGTCTCTTTCTCTTATGCTAAGACAGCGGCGGCTGCAACCTTTCTCATTTCTCTCTCTTTCTTTTTGCTGCTGCACAGCGGGATTGGGTACGCCCATGGCCAACTGTATCTGTTTGTTTTTCTGTGTCTTCCGCAGCAAAGCGGCGGCGGCAGCGGCCGTTGATCGCCATGGGAACGGCGCGCTGGGGAGGGGCGGAGCGCGGCGAACGTCATCACGCAAAGTGGGCGAAACGTCACCGCGCATTGGGGCGGAACGTCTCATAGCATTGGGAGAAACGCCAGGCGGGAGTGACGTTACCGCGCAAAGGGGCAGAAACGTCATCGCGCATTGCACGAAACGTCAGGCGGGAGAGACACAGAGAAGACGGAGAAGGTTCGTGAAAGTTCCAGAAGGTTCCAGCAAAAAAGAGCAGGATTGGGGTCAGAGGCAGAGAGACAACAAACTCCTCAAGGTCAAGATTGAGAATTGAAGCAGCCTGAGAGAGAGGAGAGATCATCATCATCATAGCAAAGGATGGTCCTCCCCTGCTGGGACCTGACCTGCTGGGACCGCCCCTGGTGGGACCTGACCTGGTGGGACCTCCCCTGCTGGGACCTGACCTGCTGGGACCGCCCCTGGTGGGACCTGACCTGGTGGGACCGCCCCTGCTGGGACCTCCCCTGCTGGGACCTGACCTGGTGGGACCTCCCCTGCTGGGACCTGACCTGCTGGGACCTCCCCTGGTGGGACCTGACCTGGTGGGACCGCCCCTGCTGGGACCTCCCCTGGTGGGACCGCCCCTGGTGGGACCTGCCCTGGTGGGACCGCCCCTGGTGGGACCTCCCCTGCTGGGACCGCCCCTGCTGGGACCTGCCCTGGTGGGACCGCCCCTGGTGGGACCTCCCCTGCTGGGACCGCCCCTGTTGGGACCTCTCCTGGTGGGACCTCCCCTGCTGGGACCGCCCCTGGTGGGACCGCCCCTGCTGGGACCTGACCTGGTGGGACCGCCCCTGGTGGGACCTGACCTGGTGGGACCGCCCCTGCTGGGACCTGACCTGCTGGGACCTGACCTGGTGGGACCGCCCCTGGTGGGACCTCCCCTGCTGGGACCGCCCCTGCTGGGACCTGACCTGGTGGGACCACCCCTGCTGGGACCTGACCTGGTGGGACCGCCCCTGGTGGGACCTCCCCTGCTGGGACCGCCCCTGCTGGGACCTGACCTGGTGGGACCACCCCTGCTGGGACCTGACCTGGTGGGACCGCCCCTGCTGGGACCTCTCCTGGTGGGACCTCTCCTGCTGGGACCTGACCTGGTGGGACCGCCCCTGCTGGGACCTGACCTGGTGGGACCTCCCCTGCTGGGACCTGACCTGGTGGAACCGCCCCTGCTGGGACCTGACCTGGCGGGACCTGACCTGGTGGGACCGCCCCTGCTGGGACCTGACCTGATGGGACCTCCCCTGGTGGGATCTCTCCTGGTGGGACCTCCCCTGGTGGGAACACCCCTGGTGGGACTGCCCCTACTGGGACCTCCCCTGGTGGGACTGCCCCTGGTGGGACCGCCCCTACTGGAACCTCCCCTGGTGGGACCGCCCCTGCTGGGATCTCCCCTGCTGGGACCGCCCCTGCTGGGATCTCCCCTGGTGGGACCGCCCCTGCTGGGATCTCCCCTGGTGGGACCGCCCCTGCTGGGACCTCCCCTGGTGGGACCGCCCCTGCTGGGACCTCCCCTGGTGGGACCTCTCCTGGTGGGACCTCCCCTGCTGGGACCGCCCCTGGTGGGACCGCCCCTGCTGGGACCTGACCTGGTGGGACCGCCCCTGCTGGGACCTGACCTGCTGGGACCTGACCTGGTGGGACCGCCCCTGGTGGGACCTCCCCTGCTGGGACCGCCCCTGCTGGGACCTGACCTGGTGGGACCACCCCTGCTGGGACCTGACCTGGTGGGACCGCCCCTGGTGGGACCTCCCCTGCTGGGACCGCCCCTGCTGGGACCTGACCTGGTGGGACCACCCCTGCTGGGACCTGACCTGGTGGGACCGCCCCTGCTGGGACCTCTCCTGGTGGGACCTCTCCTGCTGGGACCTGACCTGGTGGGACCGCCCCTGCTGGGACCTGACCTGGTGGGACCTCCCCTGCTGGGACCTGACCTGGTGGAACCGCCCCTGCTGGGACCTGACCTGGCGGGACCTGACCTGGTGGGACCGCCCCTGCTGGGACCTGACCTGATGGGACCTCCCCTGGTGGGATCTCTCCTGGTGGGACCTCCCCTGGTGGGAACACCCCTGGTGGGACTGCCCCTACTGGGACCTCCCCTGGTGGGACTGCCCCTGGTGGGACCGCCCCTACTGGAACCTCCCCTGGTGGGACCGCCCCTGCTGGGATCTCCCCTGCTGGGACCGCCCCTGCTGGGATCTCCCCTGGTGGGACCGCCCCTGCTGGGATCTCCCCTGGTGGGACCGCCCCTGCTGGGACCTCCCCTGGTGGGACCGCCCCTGCTGGGACCTCCCCTGGTGGGACCGCCCCTGCTGGGATCTCCCCTGGTGGGACCGCCCCTGCTGGGATCTCCCCTGGTGGGACCGCCCCTGGTGGGATCTCCCCTGGTTGGACCGCCCCTGGTGGGACCTCTCCTGGTCAGAACCTCCCTTGGTGGGACCTCCCCTGGTGGGACCGCCCCTGGTGGGACCTCTCCTGGTGGGACCTCCCCTACTGGGAACGCCCCTGGTGGGACTGCCCCTACTGGGACCTCCCCTGGTGGGACCGCCCCTGCTGGGATCGCCCCTGGTGACACTGCCCCTGGCGGGATCTCCCCTGGTGGGACCGCCCCTGGTGGGACCTCTCCTGGTCAGGACCTCCCCTGGTGGGACCTCCCGGTCGGACCTCCCCTGGTGGGACCTCACGGTCAGACCTCCCCTGCTGGGACCTCACGGTCAGACCGCCCCTGGTGGGACCTCACGGTCAGACCTTCCCTGGTGGGACCTCACGGTCAGACCGCCCCTGGTGGGACCTCACGGTCAGACCTTCCCTGGTGGGACCTCACGGTCAGACCTTCCCTGGTGGGACCTCACGGTCGGACCGCCCCTGGTGGGACCTCACGGTCGGACCTTCCCTGGTGGGACCTCACGGTCAGACCTCACCTGGTGGGACCTCACGGTCGGACCGCCCCTGGTGGGACCTCACGGTCAGACCGCCCCTGGTGGGACCTCACGGTCAGACCGCCCCCGGTGGGACCTCACGGTCAGACCGCCCCCGGTGGGACCTCACGGTCAGAGCGCCCCCGGTGGGACCTCACGGTCGGACCGCCCCCGGTGGGACCTCACGGTCGGACCGCCCCCGGTGGGACCTCACGGTCGGACCGCCCCCGGTGGGACCTCACGGTCGGACCGCCCCCGGTGGGACCTCACGGTCGGACCGCCCCCGGTGGGACCTCACGGTCGGACCGCCCCTGGAGCACAGTGAGCCGTTCTGGGCACCACACCTCAGGAAGGATATATTGACCCCAGTTCCTAATGTAACAGGCTCGAGGGGCTGAACGGCCTCCTCCTGTTCCTAATGTAACAGGCTCGAGGGGGCTGAACGGCCTCCTCCTGTTCCTAATGTAACAGGCTCGAGGGGGCTGAACGGCCTCCTCCTGTTCCTAATGTAACAGGCTCGAGGGGGCTGAACGGCCTCCTCCTGTTCCTAATGTAACAGGCTCGAGGGGCTGAACGGCCTCCTCCTGTTCCTAATGTAACAGGCTCGAGGAGTGTTTCCTAACTACACTCATTGATCGTGGGCCCCTGTTCACAGGACCCTCCCGGTAAATGCTCGTGACTCAGAAGTTGGGTTGAGAATGTTGCTTGTCAGAAGTGGTAACCTGTGTGTTTTCTTCCCGCCCTGCTCAGGTTTTTCCCAGTCTCCAGATGCCGCGGGGACGACAGTCGGGAGCGCATTCAAGCGAGCGAAGGAGCTCGCAGGCCAGCACGTCTCAGGTGGGCGGAGACTTCGGCAATGTTTGCAACCATTGTATTGCCGCTACACTGCTGCGCGTATCCTCACTCGCACTGAGTCTCGTTCACCCATCGCACTGTCGGAGGGGCGGTGCTGAGGGAGCGCCGCACTGTCGGAGGGGCGGTACTGAGAGAGCGCCGCACTGTCGGAGGGGCGGTACTGAGGGAGCGCCGCACTGTCGGAGGGGCGGTACTGAGGGAGCGCCGCACTGTCGGAGGGGCGGTACTGAGGGAGCGCCGCACTGTCGGAGGGGCGGTACTGAGGGAGCGCTGCACTGTCGGAGGGGCGGTACTGAGGGAGCGCCGCACTGTCGGAGGGGCGGTACTGAGGGAGCGCCGCACTGTCGGAGGGGCGGTACTGAGGGAGCGCCGCACTGTCGGAGGGGCGGTACTGAGGGAGCGCCGCACTGTCGGAGGGGCGGTACTGAGGGAGTGCTGCACTGTCGGAGGGGCAGTACTGAGGGAGCGCCGCACTGTCGGAGGGGCGGTACTGAGGGAGTGCTGCACTGTCGGAGGGGCAGTACTGAGGGAGCGCCGCACTGTCGGAGGGGCAGTACTGAGGGAGCGCCGCACTGTCGGAGGGGCGGTACTGAGGGAGCGCCGCACTGTCGGAGGGGCAGTACTGAGGGAGCGCCGCACTGTCGGAGGGGCGGTACTGAGGGAGCGCCGCACTGTCGGAGAGGTGGTACTGAGGGTGCGCCGCACTGTCGGAGGGGCGGTACTGAGGGAGCGCCGCACTGTCGGAGAGGTGGTACTGAGGGAGCGCCGCACTGTCGGAGGGGCAGTACTGAGGGTGCGCCGCACTGTCGGAGGGGCGGTACCGAGGGAGCCCCGCAATGTCGGAGGGGCAGTACTGAGGGAGCGCCGCACTGTCGGAGGGGCAGTACTGAGGGAGCGCCGCACTGTCGGAGGTGCTGTCTTTCAGATGAGACGTTAAACCCGAGGCCCCCGTCTGCCCTCTCAGGTGGATGTAAAAGATCCCACGGCCACTATTGGAAGAAGAGCAGGGGGGAGTTCTCCCCGGTGTCCTGGGGCCCAATATTTATCCCTCAACCAACATCACTAAAAACAGATGATCTGGTCATTTATCACATTGCTGTTTGTGGGAGCTTGCTGTGCGCAAATTGGCGGCTGCGTTTCCTACATTACAACAGTGACCACACTTCAAAAATAGTACTTCATTGGCTGTGAAGAGCTTCGGGACGTCCTGAGGTGGTGAAAGGAGCTGGAGAGAGGCGCGTCTTTCTTTGTTTTCGTTCTAACTCTCGGGGCGTCAGATCGGTGTCAGTCCTGGGTCAGTGGTAGCACTCTTGAGTCAGGTCCGGCAGAACATGCACCAAGGGACTGGATAGCGTAGACCGTGACGAGCTGCTTCACCTTGTCCAGAACATTGGACCCAGAAGACACGGCCGGCTCTTGAAGAGTTAGGGGGGGGTTAAATTCAAAATCTAATCTGCAGGAACCATATCTCAATGAGGCAGCGGTCAGTCTATGGAACAGGCTCCCTCGGGAGACGGTGGAGGCAGTGAGTGTTGGTGCATTCACCTGTAAATTAGAGAGATTTCTTTCAGAAAATTAACACCTTGGTTCATCCTCGCTGCCGCCGACCCTGGGTCATGCCGCCTGTCGCCTTTCTTGTCTTCTTCAGCAGCAGGACGAGGACGACGATTTGGATGTCGCGGGCCCCTCGCAGACTCCCAGGGGCTCGCAGGCCCAACGCAACCTGGATAAGCTGACGCCCGCTGCCGTTGACAGGAAGGTACGGACCCGCCGCTCCCTTTTTACTCCGCGTGCTGCAGCTCGGCTGCCCACGTCGTCGGAGAATCGTACAGAACAGGAGGAGGCCGTTCAGCCCCCTCGAGCCTCTTGCCTTAGGAACAGGAGGAGGCCGTTCAGCCCCTCGAGCCTCTTGCCTTAGGAACAGGAGGAGGCCGTTCAGCCCCCTCGAGCCTGTTATATTAGGAACAGGAGGAGACCGTTCAGCCCCCTCGAGCCTGTTATATTAGGAACAGGAGGAGGCCATTCAGCCCCCTCGAGCCTGTTACATTAGGAACAGGAGGAGGCCATTCAGCCCCCTCGAGCCTGTTGCATAAGGAACAGGAGGAGGCCGTTCAGCCCCCTCGAGCCTGTTATATTAGGAACAGGAGGAGGCCATTCAGCCCCCTCGAGCCTGTTATATTAGGAACAGGAGGAGGCCATTCAGCCCCCTCGAGCCTGTTACATTAGGAACAGGAGGAGGCCATTCAGCCCCCTCGAGCCTGTTACATTAGGAACAGGAGGAGGCCATTCAGCCCCCTCGAGCCTGTTACATTAGGAACAGGAGGAGGCCATTCAGCCCCCTCAAGCCTATTACATTAGGAACAGGAGGAGGCCATTCAGCCCCCTCAAGCCTATTACATTAGGAACAGGAGGAGGCCATTCAGCCCCCTCGAGCCTGTTACTTTAGGAACAGGAGGCGGCCGTTCAGCCCCCTCGAGCCTGTTACTTTAGGAACAGGAGGAGGCCATTCAGCCCCCTCAAGCCTATTACATTAGGAACAGGAGGAGGCCATTCAGCCCCCTCGAGCCTTTTGCATTAGGAACAGGAGGAGGCCATTCAGCCCCCTCGAGCCTGTTACATTAGGAACAGGAGGAGGCCATTCAGACCCTCGAGCCTGTTACATTAGGAACAGGAGGAGGCCGTTCAGCCCCTCGAGCCTGTTACATTAGGAACAGGAGGAGGCCGTTCAGCCCCTCGAGCCTGTTACATTAGGAACAGGAGGAGGCCATTCAGCCCCCTCGAGCCTGTTACACAGGAACAGAAGGAGGCCATTCAGCCCCCTCGAGCCTGTTACATTAGGAACAGGAGGAGGCCATTCAGCCCCTCGAGCCTGTTACATTAGGAACAGGAGGAGGCCGTTCAGCCCCCTCGAGCCTGTTACATTAGGAACAGGAGGAGGCCATTCAGCCCCTCGAGCCTGTTACATTAGGAACAGGAGGAGGACGTTCAGCCCCTCGAGACTGTTACATTAGGAACAGGAGGAGGCCATTCAGCCCCTCGAGCCTGTTACATTAGGAACAGGAGGAGGCCGTTCAGCCCCTCGAGACTGTTACATTAGGAACAGGAGGAGGCCATTCAGCCCCTCGAGACTGTTACATTAGGAACAGGAGGAGGCCATTCAGCCCCTCGAGCCTGTTACATTAGGAACAGGAGGAGGCCATTCAGCCCCTCGAGCCTGTTACATTAGGAACAGGAGGAGGCCATTAAGCCCCTCGAGCCTGTTACATTAGGAACAGGAGGAGGCCGTTCAGCCCCTCGAGCCTGTTACATTAGGAACAGGAGGAGGCCGTTCAGCCCCTCGAGACTGTTACATTAGGAACAGGAGGAGGCCGTTCAGCCCCTCGAGACTGTTACATTAGGAACAGGAGGAGGCCATTAAGCCCCTCGAGCCTGTTACATTAGGAACAGGAGGAGGCCATTCAGCCCCTCGAGCCTGTTACATTAGGAACAGGAGGAGGCCGTTCAGCCCCTCGAGCCTGTTACATTAGGAACAGGAGGAGGCCATTCAGCCCCCTCGAGCCTGTTAGATTAGGAACAGGAGGAGGCCATTCAGCCCCCTCGAGCCTTTTGCATTAGGAACAGGAGGAGGCCATTCAGCCCCCTCGAGCCTGTTACTTTAGGAACAGGAGGAGGCCGTTCAGCCCCCTCGAGCCTGTTACATTAGGAACAGGAGGAGGCCATTCAGCCCCCTCGAGCCTGTTACATTAGGAACAGGAGGAGGCCGTTCAGCCCCTCGAGCCTGCTCCGCTATTCAATTAGATCATGGCTGATCTGTATCTTTACCCCATCTACCTGCATTGATTCCATATCTCTTGATTCTCTGACCAACAAAAATCTATCATTCTCAGTCTTGAAAGCTCCAATTGACCCCCAGCCTCGACAGCTCTTTGGGGGAGAGAGTCCCAGATTTCCAGCACCCTTTGTGTGAAGAAGTGCTTCCTGACATCACCCCTGAACGTCCGGGCTCTAATTTGAAGGTTCTGCCCCCTTGTTCTGGACTCCCCCCACCAGAGGAAATAGTTTCACTCTCGATCGACCCGATCGACTCCTTCAATCATCTCAAACACCTCGATCAGGTCACCCCTTAATCTTCTACACTCGAGGGAACACAAGCCTAGTTTGTGCGACCTGTCCTCGGAATTTAACCCTTTTAGCCCCCGGGCATCGTTCTGCTGAATCTGCACTGCACCCCCTCCAAGGCCGAGATATCCTTCCTGGGGTGGGGGGCCCAGAACTGAACCCAGTTACTCCCGATGGGGTGTGTATTCCCCACCGCCCCCGCTGCCCCACCAGTGCTAAGGGCGCTAATGGTCTTTTGCTTAATGTTTTGACAGGTGAGTGAGGTGGTTCAGTACATCCTGATCATGGAACAGAGGAAGGTCCCAGTGAAACGCAAAGGTGGGTGAACGGGTCGGGTGCGATCGGCTGCCGGACAGCGTGAAGTTCGGCCCCAGCTGAAGTATGGTGTCCAGTTCTGGGCACCGCACTTCAGGAAGGACGGCAAGGCTTTGGAGAGGGTGCAGAAAAGAGTTACTGCAATGGTACCAGGGATGAGGGACTTCAGTGACGTGGAGAAGCTGGGGTTGTTCTCCTTAGAGCAGCGAAGGTTAAGGGGAGATTGACTAGAATGGTACCAGGGATGAGGGACTTCAGTGATGTGGAGAGACTGGAGAAGCTGGGATTGTTCTCCTTAGAGCAGAGAAGGTTAAGGGGAGATTGACCAGAATGGTACCAGGGATGAGGGACTTCAGTGATGTGGAGAGACTGGAGAAGCTGGGATTGTTCTCCTTAGAGCAGAGAAGGTTAAGGGGAGATTGACCAGAATGGTACCAGGGATGAGGGACTTCAGTGACGTGGAGAGACTGGAGAAGCTGGGGTTGTTCTCCTTAGAGCAGAGAAGGTTAAGGGGAGATTGACCAGAATGGTACCAGGGATGAGGGACTTCAGTGACGTGGAGAGACTGGAGAAGCTGGAGTTGTTCTCCTTAGAGCAGAGAAGGTTAAGGGGAGATTGACCAGAATGGTACCAGGGATGAGGTGCTTCAGTGATGTGGAGAGACTGGAGAAGCTGGGATTGTTCTCCTTAGAGCAGAGAAGGTTAAGGGGAGATTGACCAGAATGGTACCAGGGATGAGGGACTTCAGTGATGTGGAGAGACTGGAGAAGCTGGGATTGTTCTCCTTAGAGCAGAGAAAGTTAAGGGGAGATGTGATTGAGGTGTTTAAAATCATGAAGGGTTTAGACAGAGTAAATAAAGAGAAACTGTTCCCACTGGCGGAAGGGTCGATAACCAGAGGACACAGATTTAAGGCGATTGGCAAATGAACCAGAGGCGACAGGAGGAAAAACTTTTTTACGCAGCGAGTGGTCAGGATTTGGAATGCGCTGCCTGAGAGGGCGGTGGAGGCAGATTCAACGGTAGCCTTTGAAAGGGGATTGGAGAAATACAATTGCTGGGATGTGGCGGGGGAGTGGGACTAACGGGATTGCTGTCCGACAGAGCCGGCACAGACTCGATGGGCCGAATGGCCTCCTTCTGTGCTGTACTATTCAATGATTCTACGAGGTGCAGCAAGTTGCCTCACAGCCTGCAGAAAATTGGCCTGTGCCTCCAGTCTGTCCCTCCGCCCCTCGATGCTGACACGCAGCCTTGAAATGACAGAGCCACAGGTCTTTGTACTTCACTGTTTAGAAAATGGAATATGCTTATTTTGGGCATCCATTGTCGGCACCTAAAATTCCTGCAACACACAGAGTAAAGCTCCCTCTACACTGTCCCATCAAACACTCCCAGGGCAGGTACAGCACGGGGTTAGATACAGAGTAAAGCTCCCTCTACACTGTCCCATCAAACACTCCCAGGGCAGGCACAGCACGGGTTAGATACAGAGTAAAGCTCCCTCTACACTGTCCCCATCAAACACTCCCAGGGCAGGGACAGCACGGGTTAGATACAGAGTAAAGCTCCCTCTACACTGTCCCATCAAACACTCCCAGGGCAGGTACAGCATGGGTTAGATACAGAGTAAAGCTCCCTCTACACTGTCCCCATCAAACACTCCCAGGGCAGGTACAGCACGGGTTAGATACAGAGTAAAGCTCCCTCTACACTGCCCCATCAAACACTCCCAGGGCAGGTACAGCACAGATTAGATACAGAGTAAATCTGCCTCTACACTGTCCCCATCAAACACTCCCAGGGCAGGTACAGCATGGGTTAGATACAGAGTAAAGCTCCCTCTACACTGTCACATCAAACAATCCCAGGGCAGGTACAGCATGTGGTTAGATACAGAGTAAAGCTCCCGCTACACTGTCCCATCAAACACTCCCAGGGCAGGTACAGCACGGGTTAGATACAGATTAAACTCTCTGTCCCATCATAAACTCCCAGCTCTCGTACAGCACGGGTTAGATACAGAGTAAAGCTCCCTCTACACTGTCCCATCAAACACTCCCAGGGCAGGTACAGCACGGGTTAAATTCAGAGTAAAGCTCCCTCTACACTGTCCCCATCAAACACTCCCAGGGCAGGTACAGCACGGGTTAGATACAGCGTAACGCTCACTCAATACTGTCCCATCAAACACTCCCAGGGCAGGTACAGCACGGGTTAGGTACAGAGTCCCTCCACTGTCCCATCAAACACTCCCAGGGCAGGTACAGCACGGGTTAGATACAGAGTAAAGCTCCCTTTATACTGTCCCATCAAACACTCCCAGGGCAGGTACAGCACGGGTTAGATACAGCGTAAAGCTCCCTCTGCACTATCCGCATCAAACACTCCCAGGGCAGGTACAGCACGGGTTAGATACAGAGTAAAGCTCCCTCTACACTGTCCCATCAAACCCTTCCAGGGCAGGTACAGCACGGGGTTAGATACAGAGTAAAGCTCCCTCTACACTGCCCCATCAAACACTCCCAGGGCAGGAACAGCACTGGTTAGATACAGAGTAAAGCTCCCTCTACACTGTCCCCATCAAACACTCCCAGGTCAGGTACAGCACGGGTTAGATACAGAGTAAAGCTTCCTCTACACTGTCCCCATCAAACACTCCCAGGACAGGTACAGCACGGGTTAGATACAGAGTAAAGCTCCCTCTACACTGTCCCATCAAACACTCCCAGGGCAGGTACAGCACGGGTTAGATACAGAGTAAAGCTCCCTCTACACTGTCCCATCAAACACTCCCAGGGCAGGTACAGCACGGGTTAGATACACAGTAAAGCTCCCTCTACACTGTCTCCATCAAACACTCCCAGGGCAGGTACAGCATGGGTTAGATACAGAGTAAAGCTCCCTCTACACTGTCCCATCAAACACTCCCAGGGCAGGTACAGCACGGGTTAGATACAGAGTAAAGCTCCCTCTACACTGTCCCATCAAACACTCCCAGGGCAGGTACAGCATGGGTTAGATACAGAGTAAAGCTCCCTGTACACTGTCCCATCAAACACTCCCAGGGCAGGTACAGCGCGGGTTAGATACAGAGTAAAGCTCCCTCTACACTGTCCCATCAAACACTCCCAGGGCAGGTACAGCATGGGTTAGATACAGAGTAAAGCTCCCTCTACACTGTCCCATCAAACACTCCCAGGGCAGGTACAGCACGGGTTAGATACAGAGTAAAGATCCCTCTACACTGTCCCATCAAACACTCCCAGGGCAAGTACAGCACAGGTTAGATACAGAGTAAAGCTCCCTCTGCACTGTCCTGTAGTTGGATCTAGCTTCGGGCACTAGGTTCCTTCTGGACGGATGAGCTCAGCTCTGGATGTTGTTCCGCATCTCTTTTTTTCATACTCATTCATGGGTTGTGGGCGTCACTGGCAAGGCCCAGCATTTATTGCCCATCCCTAATCGCCCTTGAGAAGGTGGTGGTGAGCCGCCTTCTTGAACCGCTGCAGTCCGTGTGGTGAAGGTGCTCCCACAGTGCTGTTAGGGAGGGAGTTCCAGGATTTTGACCCAGCGACGATGAAGGAACGGCCGATATATTTCCAAGTCAGGATGGTGTGTGTGACTTGGGGAACTTGGAGGTGGTGGTGTTCCCGTGCACCTGCTGCCCTTGTCCTTCTAGGTGGTAGAGGTCGCGGGTTTGGGAGGTGCTGCCGAAGAAGCCTTGGCGAGTTGCTGCAGTGCATCTTGTAGATGGTCCACACTGCAGCCACAGTGCGCCGGTGGTGGAGGGAGTGAATGTTTAAGGTGGTGGACGGGGTGCCGATCAAGCGGGCTGCTTTGTCCTGGATGGTGTCGAGCTTCTTGTGTGTTGTCGGAGCTGCACTCATCCAGGCAAGTGGAGATTATTCCATCTTGTAAGATTGAACTCGTGACTGGCCCAGATGATTTTTGCTTCGCGTTAGGGTGAAAACTGTCAAACCCTGAGACGTCGATACTCTTTCCTTTGACAGATATAATCAAGAACGTATTGAAGGACTACAGGTCAAGGTACACAGAGATCATGAAACGGACCGTCAAAACCTTCCACCAGGTTAGTGTCCAACACTGACTGCCACCCCCTTGTAGCAGACTGCACTTCGCCCAACACCTACAATTTGCATTTATCCGGCGCCTTTGATGCAGTGAAACGTTCCCAAGGCGCTTCACAGGAGCGTAAATCAGACACAATTTGACACCGAGCCCCATAAGGAGATATTAGGGACCGGCGACCACAAGCTGGGTCAAAGAGTTCGGTTTTAAGGAGCGTCTTAAAGGAGGAGAGAGAGAGGCGGAGAGGTTTAGGGAGGGAATTCCAGAGCTCGGGGGGCCTGGCGCGGTCGCCAATGGTGGAGCGATGGAAATCGGGGGGATGCGTGAGAGGCCAGAATTGGAGGAGCGCGGAGATCTGGGCGGGTTGTAGGGGCTGGAGGAGGTTACAGAGATAGGGAGGGTTGTAGGGGGCTGGAGGAGGTTACAGAGATAGGGTGGGTTGTAGGGACTGGAGGAGGTTACAGAGATAGGGAGGGTTGTCGGGGCTGGAGGAGGTTACAGAGATAGGGAGGGTTGCAGGGGCTGGAGGAGGTTACAGAGATAGGGAGGGTTGTAGGGGCTGGAGGAGGTTACAGAGATAGGGAGGGTTGT